>NC_092235.1:3806042-3864033 GCF_036320965.1 Panulirus ornatus | reverse complement strand
TCTTGTGGGGCCCCATCCCCCACTGGGGCCCCGACACTACACCCTGACCATGTCATCCTCCCTCGCCACTGACAAAGGCATTTTGCCATGGATGAGTGACTGTCCATGGTGGATATAGCCATGGATGACTGTTCATGGTGGGATATAGCCATAGATGACTGTCCATGGTGGGATATAGCCAGGGATAATTTGGATAACTGAATGAAATAGTTATTTACAATTGATCTTGATATCTCGTTAAATAGAAATATGCAGTAATAACATGGCACAGCCCCACACATTCCCGGTGACAGTTGGGTCACCAGACTCCACAGCCTTCATTGGACTATCAGTCAAGACGCCAGAACCACTCGGTATCCTCCACCAAGTCATCACCAGACACTACAGCTTCAAACTTCACCTTTTGGGCCACATCATCAGTCACAACTTCAGACTTCACTTCTTCGTCTACATCATCAGCCACAACTTCAGATTTCACCTCTTCGGCTACATCATCAGCCACAACTTCAGACTTCACCTCTTCGGCTACATCATCAGCCACAACTTCAGACTTCACCTCTTCGGCTACATCATCAGTCACAACTTCAGACTTCACCTCTTCGGCTACATCACCAGACACAGCTGTCAGACTCACGCACACTACCATTAATTTTTCATTAGGTATTTGTCATTATCATTTTACTGTGAGTTACATAGAGTTAGATGCATGTTGCCACGGGCTCACTGTTGCCACGGGCTACTGTTAATCAGGATGTTTGAACACGTAAGAGCTGATCTGTTATTTGAACACGTTGTTGAATGGGTGTTGACGGACTCCCATATAACCCCTGTCAGTGTGACCTGAGGGGACACACTGGCCAGCATCGTCACACTGTTCACTAGAGTGTGTCGTAGTGTGTCATAAGACTATAGCCCAGAGTACTACAGATGGACGTACACGTTTTGTTGTAATAAATCTACAAAGGCCGCCTGATCTTCATTGTGTACCACAGACGAAGAAGACCTGATTTCCTTCCTCTCAACTCAACCTTACAAATGGTGGCAGTGACGTAAGAACCCACGTGACCACACACGACCGTCACATCTACTTCATATTTCTACGTCTGGTGTTGCCAGCAGTCATACAAGCCTACCTGACACAGTCCTGGTGCTCCCTCCTGTGGACGTTAAGGGCGGAACCCACGGCCGGCTACGTGCTTCCATCACCCGTACCTCAATGCATTGAAGATACGCCTTTATTGCATTGCTGACACTCTCCCGCTTGCAAGGGCATCAAAACAGCGCCACCGCCGTGCAGTGTTGTCATCACATCCAGACGTGTCAAGCAAGGTCAACCATCCTGCCAACACCAACGTGGAGGTCATCTTGTCAACCGCTCCAGAGACGCGTCATCATCAGCCGTGGCGACATCCCAGACGTCAGCATCGCGTGGTCCAGCCCTTGTCACTCACTCAACTTTACTGCTAGCTGGTCGCTACTCTGCACACATCTTCACCTCGCTACACCCAGGCAACCGCTACTCTGCACACACCACCTCGCTACACCCAGCGAGTCGCTACTCTGCACACATCTTCATCTCGCTACACTCAGCGAGCCGCTACTCTGCACACATCTCCACCTCGCTACACCCAAGACATCTTCGTAAGCGAATCTCCCATTCAGATAAGAACTGTGTCAAAATGGTTCACTCTTTGAGGTATGCTCTTTTTGTGTGTTACTAGTTCCTAGTCTATAAATATAGACATTTATATATTTTGGGTAATATGATTATTCATCTTTGTAGTTTAGCAAATTAGTCTAAGTTTTCAGTTATTCTTGCATATATTCTTTCTTATGTTTTCATACGTTGGTACTATTCTTTTTAGTGATGATTACTTTCATATATAGAGTCCATTACTGATATGTTATACTATTATGTGCACCTCTCATATACAGAGTCTTGTATTCATATGTTATACAGTTATGCCAGCCTTTTATTGCCTTTATTTCATTACAATATTTTCAAATGATATTCATGTTATGTATTTTGTATTAAGTCAATATTGTTAATTATATCTTAGATATTTTTGGGGGGCTATTACTTACACACTTTATGTTAGATTGTATTACAAGTCCGATGAAATTCCACGCGGTAATCGTAAAAGTTCATATGTACTTAGGAATTTACCTAGAATCTCTTATTATAAACGGAACCAGCCTTCTAAAATGGCGACGTCACACAAAGTTGTTTTGACAGATTCTGGTGACACAGATGAACCACAGAAACCTTCTCACACGTTACCACACCCACACCCACCTCCCCCTCCACATCACAAAAACTCGGGACAATGAATTCCTTCACAAAAAACTGTTTTTACACTAAAACAAGCTAGGGAACCACACGAGTTATTTGATGGTAAACTGTCAAATTTTAATCGGTGGATTAGAAATGCAGAGGACATTGTTGAACATAATGGTGATGCAGGAGACAAAGCGCTTATATCGGCTGCTAAAAATCTCATTGATTTCAACAAGACTAACAATTAAGCTAGGGTTGTCTATGACTCAGATGACATTCGAAACTGTACATCTTGGGAGGAATTCAAAACGTTGTTTACATCAGGTTGTGAAAGAATCATTCACGTCCTTTAACGTGCTCTTAACACAACATACTTGGATGATACGTCAGTCCCTGATCACTGGAGTACCTTACATGGAAGAATGAGATTAGTTAGGCAGGCTTATGAATCCTTACCCTGGATATCAGCCATGATGAATCCTGAAACTCATGTGCAAACATTCATGCGTTTATTACACATAACCTTCATTCTCAAGGACCTGACCTCCAGACGTAAGACGACGGATACTTAATGAGAACATCGACCCATCATTGTGGGTCAGTAACAAAAGTGTTGAATTACACTCAAAAGAAATGTGGATATTCCAACACCAAGACACTGGGGAGGGTGTCGGCTTCCCAAAGTGTGACGTAACATTCTAGTGGTCAACACAATCATTCTTCTCACGGTCAAATACAGCGATTCAGTGATGACAAACACTCACATAAAGTGACGTGCTTCCGGTGTGGCCAACCAGGACATAAAGCGAATGTGTGTCCTTACACATGGGACTCATTCTCACGTGAGCCTTGACCAGAACAACAAACGCAGTCAACAACCCATGTCATCACAGCCTCGGTCGTCACAATTCTGCCGACCGAGTCATGATTTCCTCCAGTCAGACATCAGGCTGACCTTCACCCGCTCGCGCCCAACACCACCAAGCAGGTGTTCATATCATAGCAACGCTAGACACACTTCAGCGGAATGTCGAGCATTAGCTAGACAGACGTCACCTAACACAGGTTCATCATGTCATTATCAACAATGACAATCTCTCGTTCATGACAAGACTCCATCACATAAGGAACTCTTAAGACATTTTCGTTCTTCGCCATTTTCTCACATTACAAGTTTCGATTTACTGTGTTCTTTCCAGGATAAACCAATCACAATATTTCTAGACAGAAGCACGGAAGCAGATGTCATTCATTGTGATTTTATTCAACCATTAATGGGGCGCACTCAACTTGTTCAATGCTCGGACTTTTACCCATCCCTTCAAAGTATCTCAAATGAAAATCTCGACGTAAGGGGCACTATTGAAATGAACATTCACATAGGCGACTCGGTCATGACCGTCACCCCTTACATTGTTCGTCGTGTAACGTTTCCTGCTAACTTGTTACAAGGACGCCACTCTATGTGCGGCACAACATAAGATCTGTCCTATTTATCATGTGGTTTGTGTTGATAATACGTTCCTGCCATTATCAGAGAAGAGTTCTCACTCAGAGTCATTAATACATCTGCTTCCACGTCCTGCTTCACGGTAGACAATACGCATCCTTTTCACTTTTCTACTCATCATTGTCCTGGTAAACTGAGAACCAACATGACTCTGCATAGTGACACATTAACGAAGGTTCCTCTCTCACTTTCTCGAACATGGATGAATGATCATGGACTTAGACATAGTCAGGGTGATCTCGCACTAAGAGTAGTTGCTGAACCTTCCTCACTAACTGTCAAAGGACTATCGATGGATGCCTCTATTCATGAGACCGCAGATGGAGAGGTCACCATATACGTTGCCAATACGGGACCCACTCCTGTCCGTCTCCGCAGAGGGACCAAGCTTATGGAATTCTCCGTTTTGAAGTCCAGAATTCAAGACGAGGAGTTGCATGAGTTTAATATCCGTCTAGTCTCACATTCCATTAACCCACCACCACCTACTCCTCCTACCCCTGACTCAGCAGTGCACGGCTTGAGTCAGCTCCCCACCATCAGCCCTGACATGATATCCAAGGTAGGATTAACCAAACATGTTGACCAGTTAACAGACTTACTTAACCAGTATAGGTCTACTATTGCCTTATCAGGAGAACCACTTGGTAGAACTCATTTGGATGTTCACATTATTAACTTATAGAAAAACACACGTCCCATTGACGTCCCAGCCTATCGATTGACACACGCACACAGAGACATAGCAAACAAACTTGTTCAGGACATGTTGAAAGATAATGTTATAGAGGAATCACGATCACCATGGAATTCACCACTTCTAATCGTTCCGAAAAAGGACGGAACTTTTAGACCAGTCATAGATTTTAGAAAACTCAACACCAAGGTCACTTTGAAAGATGGTCTCCCATTACCAGTGGTGTCAGAGCTTCTTCATAGCCTCGGTAACAATAAGGTATTTTCAACTTTGGATTTATTGAGCGGATTTTGGCAGATTCCCTTGTCAGAGGAAAGCCGCCCCCTGACTGTGTTCAGTACGCCAGATGGTCATTGGCAGTTCATATGCATCATGGCCTTCGGTCTTCATTCCTCACCGGTGATCACCTTCTCAAGGTTAATGACTAACATTTGTCGTCACATGTTGGGCAAAGAAGTATTGGTTTATCTTGATGATATAATTGTCATGTCTCCAGATATTGCTTTTCATTTCAAAAGTCATGAGAGAGTATTTCTACGACTTAAGGATGCGAACCTAAAAGTCAAGTTATCCAAATGTTCCTTTCTACAAACAAGAATTAATTACTTAGATCACACTGTTGATGAAAACGGTATTCAACCTAATGCACATAAAGTCAAAACAATTGTAGAATGGCCATTCCCTTCCACAACAGATAAGGTCAAATCCTTCCTTGGTTTAGCAGGATATTATTGAATATCTATCTCTAATTTCGCGAAGATCGCAAACCCACTCACTTCACTTCTGAAACAGGGAGTTACATTCCAGTGGTCTACAGCACAAGATAGTGCGTTTAACTTACTCAAGCGACACTTGATAGAAGCATCTATCCTTCGATTCCCCAACTTTGAGAAACCCTTCATTTTGCACACAGATGCTTGTAAACAGGGTCTTGGAGCTGTACTTATGCAGGAGTCAAGTACGGGTAGACTTTTTCCCATAGCCTATGCGAGCCGTTCATGTTCAAAGACGGAATCGAAATACTTAATAACTGAGTTAGAAGGCCTTGCAGTTGTTTGGGCACTCAAACATTTTAAGAAATACATATATGGTTACCTTATTACAGTTTATACAGATCACAGAGCACTGTTAGGTATTTTTCAACAACAGGATCCTACAGAAAAGTTTCAGAGGTGGTTTTTAACTACACAAACATTTGACCCAGATTTTCGTTTTGTTTCTGGTTCAACCAATGTAGCTGCAGACGCGCTTTCCCGCAGAGTGGGTACAATCACTGTAAATAAGAGCCTCGTATATTTTGATGTAGAGCGGCTACTGTGACGTTGATGTAATATCCATTTGATAAATCTCTATCTAAATATGACCTTCAGTCATAAAGACTGCACCACAAACCTTTCATTGCCTTGAAATCTTAAGAGAATCAATGTTAACCTTTGTATGTTTTATATATGATCCAGTGACTTCCAGCCACCGTTGTAGACAGTCATATCCCTGATATGTGGACACCTGGAACGTTGTAGATAATTTATCATGAAGGTCCCAGTACTGTGTCCACGCCACACCCACCTCAACAAAGGGCGCCTGTGGACGACGATGACGAAGGGAGACTCTTCAAGCAAACTTCATCATAAGTTTACAAGAACGATCTCTTTGTGTTTTCTGTCATCCACTAAGGAATATTTGTCAAGCGTTTGATGTGTCCACAACTGTTTTATACCTTCGGAGTTATATTTCTTCCTCTTGTGTATCACTAACATTGAGTCTCGGGTCGCCTTAGTTTCACTACAACGAAATTCGCAGACGTTACTAAAGGTGAGACGTAAGACGACGTCAGGTAATGAACAGATGCGACAACTTGACATAATTATGGTAAAATGGTACATTGGATTGTGTTCCTGCTTGTTTAATTCTTGCTTTGTTTGCATTAACATTTGTCTATTGATTTATAGATTATGGCTGGAGGTAACCATTGTCAACTCTTCATAATTAATGATGGTCTGTGGTAGGTTTACTCCCTACACCCATCATCCTTCTTGGTTCCAAATCTATTTCAGGCCACCCAGACCACCGGTGCCTTGTGGATGTACCAATGTGACCCTATGTTCGTACAATTGTTCTTAAGCCCATTTCGTAGGCAGTGTTACCTCTGTGTTTTGTGAAAATTGTCTCCTTACCAGCGAGTATTGTAAGAAAATGGTTTAATAGTCTATCTTGCAACTGCATCGGCTACTACAGATAATCAGAAAGTGTAAACATTCAGCGGTTCATGAATGCCAAGCGGTTGTTCAAGCCAGGCAAAATGTGTGGATGACCTTGACGGAGTAAGCAATGTGTTGATGAAGTTATGGCCAGTGATGTGGCGAGGGAGGGTCTGGGCAGCCAGGACACGATTGAGTGATGTTTCGTATCGTCAAGCCTCATTCCTTCCCTTGTCTATGTTTTACTTTTGATGACATTCATAGAGAATGCAGCTAAGGAGTTACGTTTTCTATACACAACATAGATGCTATTCGTTTGTACAAAATCGTAGTTTACTTGCAAACGGTAAAATCACTCATATGTAGCTTTGCCAGGTTTCCCCCTAAATTTGTTCTCCATATTAGATTCATCATACGTCAACGTAACAACTTAACAAAGAGATGGTCACGAAGTGCAAAGATGATGAAAAGCTTTGATAATCTCGATCTAACAAATTCCCTAAGGCTAGATCTTCTGATCTAAGTCGTATTAATGGATGCAGTCTGGTGGGAAAACATTCTACCTTCACTGAGGCCAAGTGTTATTTGCTCAACCTAATTGTTAACATACAGACTGATGATTCCCCTGCAACTTCCATGGTATACACACTGACCAACTTGGCAAGTGGTACACCGAGTACAACGCCACACCTCCTGACTCCTTCCCAACCCACATGATGAAGGTCATGGACAACTTGTATGACCGCTACCTAACATTACCTGGACCCAAGATGACATTAAAAATTATTGATAAATTCTATCTTGCTTGAGAGAACAAAATCTTTAATACTAAAGAATGATGGAAAGAAAGAGCAAGATAATATCTTGGGGGATAAAGTGTGTCGATCACCACAGACAAAATTGAGGATACAACATAGAATAGAGAATTTGTACATGATGATGCTCTTGCCTCCTCTGACGTCCACATGTTATCCACATAAACACAGTACTTTACTACAGTACATACAGTAATATCAGTCGTAACAACACTATGTATGTAGTCGTGATTACCGTAACATGTGAGTGGCAAGATTGGATGACATAACGTAACAATATCAGACTTCATCATTCTCAATAGTTTAGGTGGATCATGTAATATTTGGCGTTGCTTCATGTTTTATCAGATGATAAAATGATGGCTGGTCTAATGACCTTCACAAGTCACTGGTCATTAAATCCCACACAGCAACCAACCACTCAGGATGACCAGGAGGGAGCCACCTGGTGCAGACCAAGTGTACCAGCCTGGTGGAGAGGATCAACTGCTCCACCTCAGGATAAGAGCTGCTCAAGTTCTGTAGTGAGGGACACTCCAAGTGGCATGTGAAACTACCAGTCTTAGTTATAAACTACCGCCCGGCTGGCCGGTGGGTGGGTGGCTGTGGCCAACATGAACCCAGGGGCTACACACACACACACACACACACACACACCGCCCACTGACCTGACCACCGGCCGGTGGGTGGCTGTGGCCAACATGAACCCAGGGGCTACACACACACACACACACACACACCGCCCACTGACCTGACCACCGGCCGGTGGGTGGCTGTGGCCAACATGAACCCAGGGGCTACACACACACACACACACACACACAGAGCGGCGCCAGGCTGGAGGCGGGGCATCGTGACGTCACAGGCAAGTCCCTCCCCCGCCAGATCCAAACATGTGTTGTGTCTGGTGATGGCGGTTCAAGATTTCCCACATTTATATTGATCTTTACATTATCATCCACTCCCAAAGTCACCTGGCATTCTTGTGTTTCAACAACAGACGTGATATATGCAACACCAGGCAAACATTGTACCATTATCTGATAGGTTAATTGGTGCACAATCAAGAACCAGTGAATTTCATCGCCGCCATAAGTAAGTAAGGAAGGTGACTTTAATGATGATAAATACGACCTGGTATGGCTGTGTCTACACACTACCGCCATCTGGTCAACATTGTACATACCAACATTTAAACTGTGACATTTAACCACAAGGTTTAAAGTCGTTCATGAAAACGCGAACTTAAAATCTATCCATTTAAATCTACCATTCATCAATCAACATTTAAACACCGTCATTTGAACGTAAACCTTCCAGCTGCGTTATTTTACCAGAGTCCTTTAAGATACGTCATATAAACACAAAACTTAAGTGTACGTTAAGCTTGTGCAAACCATCATTAAATATCAAGCTTTTAAATTAGAATTGTAATGAAATTGCGAACTTTTAACTCTGTCAAATTACAGCTATTGTACAAAATGATTCACTTAATTGACAAATTTTAATGTCAGTTAATTTAACGATATCCTTTGTGGTTCATCTCTGAAACACAGACCTTTAAACTTTGTCTCTAGAACTGAACACAACCATTAAGTTTCATAACTGGAATGGAAATTTGGATAATCTATCAAAATTCGTCATATAACGCGAACTTTTAAATCCTTCCATTCAGTTGGGCCGTTACTTGCCTGGCTGCCATTCATAATATGTCCTTTTATATTGTATGTTGACTACGCTCTCATTCATTCGTCATTTGGATCGTCTCACTGATATTCCATTCATAAACTTCATTCCTGCAGCTTATTTTTGACCGCCATGTTGCTTCCTCAAGGTTTATAATTCTTTGTGTATTTAATAATAGAAGATTCAATGATATTTCTCGTGGTACTGGAATTAGAGTTAATAATGCCATCTCAGTTATTAACTCTAACTCAAGTACCACGAGAAATATCATTGAATCTTCTATTACTGAATACACAAAGAATTATAATCTTAATATTAGTGATGGTCTATATAAATTGGATAACTTTAATGTTGATAAAATGTGTAAACAATTCACCTTCTTGTCCACATAATAAGTTTATGATACGCTTGTTGTCTGTCTTGGACAATCACATGTTTACCATATGGCGTCCTAGCTACGTCTCTTCGTTGTATATCAACTGACTGTTATATTTCTCTCTTGTGTCTCCCCCGATGATGTGAGTTTTACACGAAAGTGCACTTGGGAATTTATCGTGTTTATTTTCCCCGTGGACTCATAAGAATATACTTGATCACGTGCAAAATTGCGATCCTTTTCAATATATACACACACACACACACACACACACACACACACATATATATATATATATATATATATATATATATATATATATATATATATATATATATATATATCCCTCAGTATGTTTACTTTCGATAATAAAGAACAGAAGAAGGAGCCAAGCAAGTAAATTTCGTCAAAGACATCACTCTTTTCTAAACGCTGCCTCGCAAAGATTTTCATTAATTCAAATTGAAGAAACAGACGAATTTTCTATTGTCTGGTTAGCTCAGTGGTAGAGCGTGAGTCTTACACACTCAAGGTCGTGGGTTCGAGACCCACACCAGACATAATTTTTGTCTTTTTCTTTTTTCATTTTGTCCGCATCACATGTGCGCAACATTCAGTATGTTCGTCCAACGTTATAGTGAAGATCTTCACGATAAATTTTGGTTTTCGACCTTATCTGAAAGGGTCAGGTCCACCAAGACGTCCTTGAAATCTTCCAGAAGCTTCTGGCGATCCTCCTCCAACTGCTGGGCACATCAGAGTTAACATGGGCCGGACATCGGTTGTGGAACGACTTAATCTGCTTCCGGTAGTTAGCAGGGATGATAATGAGGGCTCTGACCTCATACCAGGTCAGCTTAGTTCCAGTCTATTACTTAGTTCCAGTCTATTGCTTAGTTCCAGTCTATTGCTTAGTTCCAGTCTATTGCAACGAAATAAAAAAGTAAAACTCAATTCTTTGTGGAAAATTGAGAGGAAAACACGACAGCAACATGGAGATTTACTCTGTGGTTATTTTGCCGGCTAGCCGGCAACGGTCGGTCAAACACTATTTTGCCGTGGTAATCTCAGTGCTTCATATAATACTAAGTCCAAAAAAATGTTCTTGGGGGCGTAGCTCAGTGGTAGAGCACTTGCTTGGCATGCGAGAGGACCCGGGTTCAAACCCCGGCGCTTCCATTTTTGTTATTTGGGAAATTCATTGTTTTCAGTCTTATATATATATATATATATATATATATATATATATATATATATATATATATATATATATATATATATATATATATATATATCGTCCGATCAGGGAAGTTAAGCAACGTTGGGTCTGGTTAGTACTTGGATGGGTGACCGTCTGGGAACACCAGATGCTGTTATCCCTGGGGATAGGGAAGAAAGTATACTTGCCACGTATTCCCTGCGTGTCGTACAAGGCGACTAAAAGGGGAGGGAGCAGAAGGCCGGAAATCCTTTACTCTCATTTTCAATTTTCCAAAAGACGGAACAGAGAAGATATAAAGATATTGTAAAGATGTAACTAATATAAGATATAAGAATGAATGGAAGATACGGATGTAGCTGAAACAAGGAGTAATGAAGATTAAGGTGCAATGAAAATTATTCTGTAGTGAAGATAAATGTATATGTTGAGATTTTGTATTGAACATCAAGAAGTAATGATAATGATGAAAGTGTAGTGATCATGAGGGTTTAGTTAGGGAGACGTTACAATTGCCTTTACAATGATAATAGGGAGGTAACACAATGAGGAACACAAACTTTCCAAAGCTACGTTCAAGTCAGACTTTAAACTAAGTTCGGTAAACAGGAGAGTGATGTTGAGAGTGTAGTGAGGAAGAGTATAGTGATGATAAGGATACTGTCAAGATAGGTTGTGGCGAAGATACGAATGTAGTAGAGATAAGGGTTATCAAGGAGTAAAGTTTATTCAGAATGATTATGTAGTGAAGATAAGAACTATTTCTAGTGAACATCAGGGAGTACAATGATGATGGTATGGTAGAAATAACGGTGTAGTGAAGAAGAGGGTATAGTGAAGATAAAATTAAGTGAAAATAAGCTAGTAGTTAAGATTCAGGTTAGTGAATATGAGGTTGTAGTGAACTTAACCTTATTGACCTGATCCCCCAAATCCTCCAAACTCCGTTCAAGGGCCGATCCAAAACCAATCAAAAAGGCTATTTCTCTGTGTATTGTTAGTGGTGGTGGTGGTGTGTAGGTGTGTGTAATCATCTACTTGCACTGTATTAGGAGGGGGTTTTACACTCGTGGGGCCCCGTGTAAGTACGTTGTTTGTGTGAGCGGGTAAAATCTAAAGCCTTCCTTGAAACCAGCTTAGTCAAGATAAGGTCATATGAAGATGAGGTTGTAGTGAAGATTATAATAAGCCTTGCATAGTGAAGATAAAGGGATTAAGGAGAGGAGATGTAGTAAAAAAGATTATAGTGAACACAAAAGGATTCAAGGAAAGTGCAGGGTCGGCCTACGGGCCTGAACTTACATTTTAGGTCAAAGGCATCACCAGTACACCCCGGCCAGCCTTAAAGTTTATCCGTACACACACACACACACACACACACACACACACACATAAGTATATATATATATATATATATATATATATATATATATATATATATATATATATATATATATATATATATATATATATATATATATATAAATATATATATATATATATACATATATGTGTGTGTGTGTGTGTGTGTATTTACACTGTACCAGAAGCGTTAACAAAAGCTCATTTGGTGAAATCGTGTTTCCTCACATTAAATGTTATCCCAGATGTCAAAATTCTTCTCTTTGGTCTTTCATTTTCTATGTTTTCCACTTGACTTTCTTCAGTCGAAGTGATTTACCGTTCATGTTTTAGATTAAACTATATTTGTCAATTCACCAATTCCCTCTCCCATCTCATCATGACGCTTCTTATTGTTCTTTGATTTGAATCCTCAGTTTTCACCTCGCCTTCAACATGATAACCTCTGAATCTGTGAGTGTGTAATTACCTATTTTTACTGTGTGAGGAGAGAGTTCTACACTTACGGGGCCAAATCTCTAGAACATTCCGTACTATTATACAACTTGTAAGATTTATGTATAGTGTCTGCCTTAACCATGACCTCATTCTTCTTATTCCATTCATCAACCACTCTTATATAAACTTTAATATTACTTCTTTGAATAAATTTGAACAATATTGTCCTAATTTCATGCTATGTTCTCTAGGTTTGTGTGTGTGTATGTGTGTGTGTGTGTGTGTGTGTGTGTGTGTGTGTGCGTGTGTGTGTGTGTGTCTGTGTGTCTCTGTGTGTGTGTGTGTGTGTGTGCGTATTCTCAGAAAGTAACTGTGTACTATTCAACAAGGATTTCCCAAAAGCCATTTACCTCATATCCTTTTATTTCGATGCTGGAAAATGGCTAAATTTTCGTCAAAGTGTTTTTTGTCTTATTAGTATTTATAATGATTTCTTGATTCATAAAGTATTGGTATTTCGAAACTATTTAGATCCTTCAACATCTCTAGCCATCTTCACTACACTCTCAACACCATTGGCCATCTTGAATATTTCTTCGACACCTCTAGATTTCATCAAATAATGATCGCAACAAAACTAAATGAATCCGTCTACATATCCGGATTTGTATGGGATTTAATCTGGATACATCTGGTTATGTGACGTCACATGATCCAGGGGTATATAAGGCCGGCGGCGAGAGAAGTGTAATCATTTGAGGATGGGACTCCGTACCGACAACATCTCCTCTCACACTCTCCGGGAAGATAAAAATTTGGTAAGTGCACCTCAGACCGGAGTCAAGATGAGTGTTCCAGTTGTAAAGTTGACCCAGAAGGATGTAAATGACCTGGTGGTTATGAGAGAGGTGGGTCGGGGAGGCAACGCCAAGATTGAAACGGTGTTGTTCCGTGGATCGTGTTGCGTCATCAAAAGCCTTCTGGACGGAGTGAGTTGGAAAAGTCTTATGGATGAAGCCGACATTCACAGGAGACTGGCTGGGGCTGGAGGAGCCCCTCTACTTCGAGCAGTGTGCCGCAACCCCCCATTGATCATCTTAAGCCACACTGGCCAGCCTTATGATAAGTACATGAGAACATGTCGGTCGGACGAGGAACTGGTCGAGTCCGCCATCATGGTCGCTCGTCGGCTGATGGAAATCCATAAGAAAAACATTGTCCATAATGACGTCAAGGTCGAGAATGTGACGGTGACGATGGGTGAGAAGCCAGAGTTTCACATCATCGACTTCGGCTTGAGCGTTAAGAAGGGAAGCTGCGTTGAGTACAATGTTCCTGACCTGTGGTTGGCCCCTGAGGTCAGGGAGCGCAAGCCGGTCTCCCCAGCCAGTGACGTCTTCTCTTTTGGGCATCTAATGAGGCACGTGTCCATCCTGGTCAGGAAGCAGGGTGTGCGGGAAAGCCTCCAGGATCTTTACCAAACAGCGACCCACAGCGACCCCTCAGAGAGACCAGCTCTGCCACTTATTATTGGTGAGCTGAAGAAGGTGATGAGGTCAGTCCGCCGGAGGCGTACCAGAGGAGGGGGCCAACGGAACCAGAGGAAGGGCAGGAAATGAGGTGCCCTTCCTCAACTATCTACCTCACAATAAGAACTTTGTTTTAGAGGTAATTAATGTCTTTATATATCTTCAAACGGGGGAAAAAATTATGGAACTTGACATGCAACCACCTCCTCGTGGTGAGTTCTGGGTGATAAGAGATGAAACATCTCTTATCAGCTAAGAGTTGCATACAAACGTATTTCCTGATAAGTAAAAGACAACTGGATAATGTTCTTATGATCTTAAATGTTCTTAGAGTCTGGCTAGTGTTATCTTGGAGGTCTTCTATCCCCTACAGCTCGGGCTGGGCCCAGACTGCATCATGGACAACGATAAATGATCTTAGCCTAGCCATCATGGTAAATGATAAATGATCTTATCCTTACTATCATGGACAACGATAAATGGTCTTAGCCTAGCCATCAAGGCCCATTTTCAGTCATCCATCATAAATTTGCATGTTATTCTAATATCATTAGTAGTCTTAACCATATAGAAGACTGACTTGGTTCAGTTGTATGTTTTCATACAAGAACAAATTGAAGTGTCCCAAGCATTTTGAAATGGCATTTGTATTACTTAACTCTCGATGTTAGTGAAAACATGTGAGATAACCACGACTGAGCAGCTTTCCTGTGTGCTATGAATTTTTGACCTTCCTTTCCCCCCCCCCCCCCCCCCCCTCTCTCTCTCTCTCTCTCTCTCTCTCTCTCTCTCTCTCTCTCATCAAAATATTCGAAATTATGAAATTCAATGTAGCCAATATATTGTGGATGAGAGAGCTTGGGAAGTGAGTCAGTTGTTGTTCGCTGATAATACAGCGCTGGTGGCTGATTCATGTGAGAAACTGCAGAAGCTGGTGACTGAGTTTGGTAAAGTGTGTGAAAGAAGAAAGTTAAGAGTAAATGTGAATAAGAGCAAGGTTATTAGGTACAGTAGGGTTGAGGGTCAAGTCAATTGGGAGGTAAGTTTGAATGGAGAAAAACTGGAGGAAGTAAAGTGTTTTAGATATCTGGGAGTGGATCTGGCAGCGGATGGAACCATGAAAGCTGAAGTGAATCATAGGGTGGGGGAGGGGGCGAAAATCCTGGAAGCCTTGAAGAATGTGTGGAAGTCGAGAACATTATCTCGGAAAGCAAAAATGGGTATGTTTGAAGTAATAGTGGTTCCAACAATGTTGTATGGTTGCGAGGCGTGGGCTATGGATAGAGTTGTGCGCAGGAGGGTGGATGTGCTGGAAATAAGACGTTTGAGGACAATGTGTAGTGTGAGGTGGTTTGATCGAGTAAGTAATGTAAGGGTGAGAGAGATGTGTGGAAATAAAAAGAGCGTGGTTGAGAGAGCAGAAGAGGGTGTTTTGAAATGGTTTGGGCACATGGAGAGAATGAGTGAGGAAAGATTGACCAAGAGGTTATATGTGTCGGAGGTGGAGGGAACGAGGAGAAGTGGGAGACCAAATTGGAGGTGGAGAGATGGAGTGAAAAAGATTTTGAGTGATCGGGGCCTGAACATGCAGGAGGGTGAAAGGCGGGCAAGGAATAGAGTGAATTGGATCGATGTGGTATACCGGGGTTGACGTGCTGTCAGTGGATTGAATCAGGGCATGTGAAGCGTCTGTGGTAAACCATGGAAAGTTGTGTGGGGCCTGGATGTGGAAAGGGAGCTGTGGTTTCGGGCATTATTGCGTGACAGCTGGAGACTGAGTGTGAACGAATAGGGCCTTTGTTGTCTTTTCCTAGTGCTACCTCGCACACATGAGGGGTTAGGGGGATGTTATTCCATGTGTGGCGAGGTGGCGATGGGAATGAATAGGGGCAGGCAGTGTGAATTGTGTGCATGGGTATATATGTATGTGTCTGTGTGTGTATACATATGTGTACATTGAGATGTATAGGTATGTATATTTGCGTGTGTGGGCGTGTGTGTGTGTACATTGTGTATGGGGGTGGGTTGTGCCATTTCTTTCGTCTGTTTCCTTGCGCTACCTCGCAAACGCGGGAGACAACGACAAAGCAAAACAAATAAATTAATATATATATATATATATATATATATATATATATATATATATATATATATATATATATATATATATATATATATATATATATATATATATATATATATATATGTATGTATGTATATTCCATTTGATTATTTTACTTTGTCGCTGTCTCCCGTGTTAGCGAGGTAGCGCAAGGAAACAGACGAAAGAATGGCCCAACCCACCCCCATACACATGTGTATACATACACGTCCACACACAGCACATATACATACCTATACATCTCAATGTATACATATATATACACACACACAGACATATACATATATACACATGTACATAATTCATACTGTCTGCCTTTATTCATTCCCATCGCCACCCCGCCACACATGGAATAACAACACCCTCCCCCCTCATGTGTGCGAGATAGCGCTAGGAAAAGACAACAAAGGCCGCATTCGTTCACACTCAGTCTCTAGCTGTCATGTAATAATGCACACATATATATATATATATATATATATATATATATATATATATATATATATATATATATATATATTTTTTTTTTTTTATACTTTGTCGCTGTCTCCCGCGTTTGCGAGGTAGCGCAAGGAAACAGACGAAAGAAATGGCCCAACCCCCCCCCCCCATACACATGTACATACACACGTCCACACACGCAAATATACATACCTACACAGCTTTCCATGGTTTACCCCAGACGCTTCACATGCCTTGATTCAATCCACTGACAGCACGTCAACCCCTGTATACCACATCGCTCCAATTCACTCTATTCCTTGCCCTCCTTTCACCCTCCTGCATGTTCAGGCCCCGATCACACAAAATCTTTTTCACTCCATCTTTCCACCTCCAATTTGGTCTCCCTCTTCTCCTCGTTCCCTCCACCTCCGACACATATATCCTCTTGGTCAATCTTTCCTCACTCATTCTCTCCATGTGCCCAAACCATTTCAAAACACCCTCTTCTGCTCTCTCAACCACGCTCTTTTTATTTCCACACATCTCTCTTACCCTTACGTTACTTACTCGATCAAACCACCTCACACCACACATTTTCCTCAAACATCTCATTTCCAGCACATCCATCCTCCTGCGCACATCTCTATCCATAGCCCACGCCTCGCAACCATACAACATTGTTGGAACCACTATTCCTTCAAACATACCCATTTTTGCTTTCCGAGATAATGTTCTCGACTTCCACACATTTTTCAAGGCTCCCAGAATTTTCGCCCCCTCCCCCACCCTATGATCCACTTCCGCTTCCATGGTTCCATCCGCTGACAGATCCACTCCCAGATATCTAAAACACTTCACTTCCTCCAGTTTTTCTCCATTCAAACTCACCTCCCAATTGACTTGACCCTCACCCCTACTGTACCTAATAACCTTGCTCTTATTCACATTTACTCTTAACTCTCTTCTTCCACACACTTTACCAAAGTCAGTCACCAGCTTCTGCAGTTTCTCACATGAATCAGCCACCAGCGCTGTATCATCAGCGAACAACAACTGACTCACTTCCCAAGCTCTCTCATCCTCATCCCCAACAGACTTCATACTTGCCCCTCTTTCCAGGACTCTTGCATTTACCTCCCTAACAACCCCATCCATAAACAAATTAAACAACCATGGAGACATCACACACCCCTGCCGCAAACCTACATTCACTGAGAACCAATCACTTTCCTCTCTTCCTACACGTACACATGCCTTACATCCTCGATAAAAACTTTTCACTGCTTCTAACAACTTGCCTCCCACACCATATATTCTTAATACCTTCCACAGAGCATCTCTATCAACTCTATCATATGCCTTCTCCAGATCCATAAATGCTACATACAAATCCATTTGCTTTTCTAAGTATTTCTCACATACATTCTTCAAAGCAAACACCTGATCCACACATCCTCTACCACTTCTGAAACCGCACTGCTCTTCCCCAATCTGATGCTCTGTACATGCCTTCACCCTCTCAATCAATACCCTCCCATATAATTTACCAGGAATACTCAACAAACTTATACCTCTGTAATTTGAGCACTCACTCTTATCCCCTTTGCCTTTGTACAATGGCACTATGCACGCATTCCGCCAATCCTCAGGCACCTCACCATGAGTCATACATACATTAAATAACCTTACCAACCAGTCAACAATACAGTCACCCCCTTTTTTAATAAATTCCACTGCAATACCATCCAAACCTGCTGCCTTGCCGGCTTTCATCTTCCGCAAAGCTTTTACTACCTCTTCTCTGTTTACCAAATCATTTTCCCTAACCCTCTCACTTTGCACACCACCTCGACCAAAACACCCTATATCTGCCACTCTGTCATCAGACACATTCAACAAACCTTCAAAATACTCATTCCATCTCCTTCTCACATCACCGCTACTTGTTATCACCTCCCCATTTACGCCCTTCACTGAAGTTCCCATTTGCTCCCTTGTCTTACGCACCCTATTTACCTCCTTCCAGAACATCTTTTTATTCTCCCTAAAATTTACTGATAGTCTCTCACCCCAACTCTCATTTCCACTTTTTTTCACCTCTTGCACCTTTCTCTTGACCTCCTGTCTCTTTCTTTTATACTTCTCCCACTCAATTGCATTTTTTCCCTGCAAAAATCGTCCAAATGCCTCTCTCTTCTCTTTCACTAATACTCTTACTTCTTCATCCCACCACTCACTACCCTTTCTAAACAGCCCACCTCCCACTCTTCTCATGCCACAAGCATCTTTTGCGCAATCCATCACTGATTCCCTAAATACATCCCATTCCTCCCCCACTCCCCTTGCTTCCATTGTTCTCACCTTTTTCCATTCTGTACACAGTCTCTCCTGGTACTTCCCCACACAGGTCTCCTTCCCAAGCTCACTTACTCTCACCACCTTCTTCACCCCAACATTCACTCCTCTTTTCTGAAAACCCATACTAATCTTCACCTTAGCCTCCACAAGATAATGGTCAGACATCCCTCCAGTTGCACCTCTCAGCACATTAACATCCAAAAGTCTCTCTGTCGCACGCCTGTCAATTAACACGTAATCCAATAACGCTCTCTGGCCATCTCTCCTACTTACATAAGTATACTTATGTATATCTCGCTTTTTAAACCAGGTATTCCCAATCATCAGTCCTTTTTCAGCACATAAATCTACAAGCTCTTCACCATTTCCATTTACAATACTGAACACCCCATGCATACCAATTATTCCCTCAACTGCCACATTACTCACCTTTGCCTTCAAATCACCCATCACTATAACCCGGTCTCGTGCATCAAAACCGCTAACACACTCATTCAGCTGCTCCCAAAACACATTTTTTTTTATACTATTCGCCATTTCCCGCGATAGCGAGGTAGCGTTAAGAACAGAGGACTGGGCCTTTGAGGGAATATCCTCACCTGGCCCCCTTCTCTGTTCCTTCTTTTGGAAAATTAAAAAAAAACAAGAGGGAAGGATTTCCAGCCCCCCGCTCCCTTCCCTTTTAGTCGCTTTCTACGACACGCAGGGAATACGTGGGAAGTATTCTTTCTCCCCTATCCCATATATATATATATATATATATATATATATATATATATATATATATATATATATATATATATATATATATATATATATATATATATATATTGTTAGAAGCAGTGAAAAGTTTTTATCGAGGATGTAAGGCATTTGTACGTGTAGGAAGAGAGGAGAGTGATTGGTTCTCAGTGAATGTAGGTTTGCGGCAGGGGTGTGTGATGTCTCCATGGTTGTTTAATTTGTTTATGGATGGGGTTGTTAGGGAGGTGAATGCAAGAGTTTTGGAAAGAGGGGCAAGTATGAAGTCTGTTGGGGATGAGAGAGCTTGGGAAGTGAGTCAGTTGTTGTTCGCTGATGATACAGCGCTGGTGGCTGATTCATGTGAGAAACTGCAGAAGCTGGTGACTGACTTTGGTAAAGTGTGTGGAAGAAGAAAGTTAAGAGTAAATGTGAATAAGAGCAAGGTTATTAGGTACAGTAGGGTTGAGGGTCAAGTCAAAAGGGAGGTGAGTTTGAATGGAGAAAAACTGGAGGAAGTAAAGTGTTTTAGATATCTGGGAGTGGATCTGGCAGCGGATGGAACCATGGAAGCGGAAGTGGATCATAGGGTGGGGGAGGGGGCGAAAATTCTGGGAGCCTTGAAGAATGTGTGGAAGTCGAGAACATTATCTCGGAAAGCAAAAATGGGTATGTTTGAAGGAATAGTGGTTCCAACAATGTTGTATGGTTGCGAGGCGTGGACTATGGATAGAGTTGTGCGCAGGAGGATGGATGTGCTGGAAATGAGATGTTTGAGGACAATGTGTGGTGTGAGGTGGGTTGATCGAGTAAGTAACTTAAGGGTAAGAGAGATGTGTGGAAATAAAAAGAGCGTGGTTGAGAGAGCAGAAGAGGGTGTTTTGAAATGGTTTGGGCACATGGAGAGAATGAGTGAGGAAAGATTGACCAAGAGGATATATGTGTCGGAGGTGGAGGGAACGAGGAGAAGAGGGAGACCAAATTGGAGGTGGAAAGATGGAGTGAAAAAGATTTTGTGTGATCGGGGCCTGAACATGCAGGAGGGTGAAAGGAGGGCAAAGAATAGAGTGAATTGGAGCGATGTGTTATACCGGGGTTGACGTGCTGTCAGTGGATTGAATCAAGGCATGTGTATGGGGGTGGGTTGGGCCATTTCTCTCGTCTGTTTCCTTGCGCTACCTCGCAAACGCGGGAGACAGCGACAAAGCAAAAAAAAAAAAAAAAAAAAAAAAAATATATATATATATATATATATATATATATATATATATATATATATATATATATATATATATATATATATATATATATATATATATATATATATATATATATATATATTGGGAAGGAAATTTTTTAAAATATTTTGGTATCTCAAATTTTAGACATGAATCTAGGTATATTTACGCCACTGACAAACATTATGACCTTCATTTCCTTGTAGCAGATACAGGTTTTCAGATAACGCAATTATCAATAAATGGATCACTCCCAATTGGTGGTTCAAGTATGATGAGTGAGCAGCAGGACACAATCGTGCTGGTATTACACAAGATATCATACCACCATGACCAATGGTTAATGTGTGTGGATCTTAAGATGGTGACTTTTCTCCTGTGTCAGCAGGTTGGGTACAACAAGTAGCCCTGCTTTATCTGTCTCTGGGATAGTAGAGCTGAGGATGAGCACTGGCTGAGAAAACAATGGTCTCTGAGAGAAAACATGTTGGTTGGAGACAAGAATGTCATGGCAGAACCCTTGGTTGACAGAGATAAGATCATTGTACCACCACTGCACATCAAACTAGGTTTAATGAAACAGTTTGTGAAGATTTGGTACAAAGAAGGACACTCTGCTTTGACTACACAGGCAGAAAATGTCCAGCGCTGATCATGGAGAAGGTGAAGGCAGGTATTGTCGACGGGTCACAAATCATGGAACTCATGAAAGACCCACATTTTCAAGATTCAATGACCAATGTTGAGGCAGAGGCATGGTCTTCGTTCACTGTGGTTGTATGTCTTGGTCACCATAAAGCAGATAACTACCCTGAGCTAGTGGAGAACCTGCCATCTTCTTTCCCTCAACTTGGCTGTAAAATGAACATCAAAGTGCATTACCTCCACACCCACTTGGCCAGACAACCTAAGTGAGGAACTGGCTCAACCATTCCACCAAGATTTAAGAACCATGGAAGAAAGATCCCTGGGACACTGGGATACCCATACCTGGGACACTGGGATACCCATACCTGGGACACTGGGATACCCATACCTGGGACACTGGGATACCCATACCTGGGACACTGGGATACCCATACCTGGGACACTGGGATCCCCATACCTGGGACACTGGGATACCCATACCTGGGACACTGGGATACCCATACCTGGGACACTGGGATACCCATACCTGGGACACTGGGATCCCCATGTGATGGTGGATCAGTGCTGGATCATTGCAGGTGATTGTGGTGGGTCAGGTGAGCACAAACGTGACATGTGTGAGGACATGATGAACCATGATGATATATAACTTTCTAGGTTGGGCTCGTCACCGTCACCATTATCTGTGGATGTCATCATCATCATCATCATCATCATCATCATTTCATCGTAAATCAACCAATGCTACTTGTAGGAAGCCATTTCTCTTGATGCCACAATAATGATGGTATGTTGTATGTAATTATATCATCATATCTCCATCACCAGAGAACAACGGAGGAGGAGGAGGAGGAGGCCATATTTAGAATCAGCCAGCCACCAAACCTGACCTGACCTGACCTGACCTGATCATCAACACAAGACTACCATCATGACGACGTCACCAAGTGTTGACGTCATCACTGATGACATCATCATGACGTCACCAAGTGTCATGTGTTGACGTCATCACTGATGACATCATGATGATGATGATGACGTCACCAAGTGTCATGTGTTGACGTCATCACTGATGACATCATGATGACGTCAGCAAGTGTCAAGTGGTGGTGTTGACGTCATCAGTGATGACATGATGATGATGATGATGACGTCAGCAAGTGTAATGTGGTGGTGTTGACGTCATCAGTGATGACATGATGATGATGATGATGATGACGTCAGCAAGTGTGATATGGTGGTGTTGACGTCATCAGTGATGACATGATGATGATGATGATGATGATGATGATGATGACGTCAGCAAGTGTGATGTGGTGGTGCTGACGTCATCATCAGTGATGACATAATGATGATGACGTCATGATGTGGTGGTGTTGACGTCATCATCATCAGTGATGACATGGTGTGGCAAGTCTGGATTCATGTTCAGTGGGGTTCAGGTCAGGTCAGGTCAGGTCAGGTCAGGTCAGGTCAGGGATGTGGTTGGGTGGGCGGGGCAACATTGCCCAGTGGGGCTCAAACCACACCTTAACACCCCGACCCACCCACCCACCCACCCACACCTGTGGATGGGGCAGTTGTCGTGCACGACCAGGTCAAATGGCTCCGGCTCAGGGTAGAGCATTGTGGCCCAACCTGACCTGCTGCTGTACGGGGCGCCCGTCAGTAGAGAACGTTTTCTCATCACAGAAAACGACCAGCTGCCAGAAGGAGAGCAGCTGGTCGACCTACTACACCAGCTGTACCATCCTCCTCTGCTACATGTTATGTGGCTCACCCTGGCTGGCTGGGTGGCTGGCTGGCTGGCTGGCTGGCTGGGTGGCTGTTAGTTATGTGGGTGGCTGGCTGGGTGGCTGGGGTCAGTTATGTGGGTGGGTGGGTGGCTGTCTGGGGGTCAGTTATATGGGTGGCTTTGGGTGTGAGTGCAGGTCAGCCTGGGTGGGTGGGTGGGTGTGAGTGCAGGTCAGCCTGGGTGGGTGGGTGGGTGTGAGTGCAGGTCAGCCTGGGTGGGTGGGTGGGTGTGAGTGCAGGTCAGCCTGGGTGGGTGGGTGTGAGTGCAGGTCAGCCTGGGTGGGTGGGTGGGTGTGAGTGCAGGTCAGCCTGGGTGGGTGTGAGTGCAGGTCAGCCTGGGTGGGTGGGTGGGTGGGTGTGAGTGCAGGTCAGCCTGGGTGGGTGGGTGGGTGTGAGTGCAGGTCAGCCTGGGTGGGTGGGTGGGTGTGAGTGCAGGTCAGCCTGGGTGGGTGGGTGTGAGTGCAGGTCAGCCTGGGTGGGTGGGTGTGAGTGCAGGTCAGCCTGGGTGGGTGGGTGGGTGTGAGTGCAGGTCAGCCTGGGTGGGTGGGTGGGTGTGAGTGCAGGTCAGCCTGGGTGGGTGGGTGGGTGGGTGTGAGTGCAGGTCAGCCTGGGTGGGTGGGTGGGTGGGTGTGAGTGCAGGTCAGCCTGGGTGGGTGGGTGGGTGGGTGTGAGTGCAGGTCAGCCTGGGTGGGTGTGAGTGCAGGTCAGCCTGGGTGGGTGGGTGGGTGTGAGTGCAGGTCAGCCTGGGTGGGTGTGAGTGCAGGTCAGCCTGGGTGGGTGGGTGGGTGTGAGTGCAGGTCAGCCTGGGTGGGTGGGTGTGAGTGCAGGTCAGCCTGGGTGGGTGGGTGGGTGTGAGTGCAGGTCAGCCTGGGTGGGTGGGTGGGTGTGAGTGCAGGTCAGCCTGGGTGGGTGGGTGGGTGTGAGTGCAGGTCAGCCTGGGTGGGTGGGTGGGTGTGAGTGCAGGTCAGCCTGGGTGGGTGGGTGGGTGTGAGTGCAGGTCAGCCTGGGTGGGTGGGTGTGAGTGCAGGTCAGCCTGGGTGGGGGTGGGTGTGAGTGCAGGTCAGCCGTGGGTGGGTGGGTAGTGTGAGTGCAGGTCAGCCTGGGTGGTGGGTTGGGGTGTGAGTGCAGGTCAGCCTGGGTGGGTGGGTGGGGTGTGAGTGCCAGGTCAGCCTGGGTGGGTGGGTGGGTTGTGAGTGCAGGTCAGCCTGGGTGGGTGGGTGTGAGTGCAGGTCAGCCTGGGTGGGTGGGTGGGTGTGAGTGCAGGTCAGCCTGTGGGGGTTGTGAGTGCAGGTCAGCCTGGGTGGGTGGTGGGTGTGAGTGCAGGTCAGCCTGGGTGGGTGGGTGTGAGTGCAGGTCAGCGGGGGTGGGTGGGTGTGAGTGCAGGTCAGCCTGGGTGGGTGGGTGGGTGTGAGTGCAGGGTCAGCCTGGTGGGTGTGGTGGGTGTGAGTGCAGGTCAGCCTGGGTGGGTGGGTGGGGTGTGAGTGCAGGTCAGCCTGGGTGGTGGGTGTGAGTGCAGGTCAGCCTGGGTGGGTGGGTGTGAGTGCAGGTCAGCCAGGGTGGGTGGGTGGGTGTGAGTGCAGGTCAGCCTGGGTGGGTGGGTGGGTGTGAGTGCAGGTCAGCCTGGGTGGGTGGGTGGGTGTGAGTGCAGGTCAGCCTGGGTGGGTGGGTGGGTGTGAGTGCAGGTCAGCCTGGGTGGGTGGGTGGGTGTGAGTGCAGGTCAGCCTGGGTGGGTGGGTGGGTGTGAGTGCAGGTCAGCCTGGGTGGGTGGGTGTGAGTGCAGGTCAGCCTGGGTGGGTGTGAGTGCAGGTCAGCCTGGGTGGGTGTGAGTGCAGGTCAGCCTGGGTGGGTGGGTGGGTGGGTGTGAGTGCAGGTCAGCCTGGGTGGGTGGGTGGGTGTGAGTGCAGGTCAGCCTGGGTGGGTGTGAGTGCAGGTCAGCCTGGGTGGGTGGGTGGGTGGGTGTGAGTGCAGGTCAGCCTGGGTGGGTGGGTGGGTGTGAGTGCAGGTCAGCCTGGGTGGGTGGGTGGGTGTGAGTGCAGGTCAGCCTGGGTGGGTGGGTGGGTGGGTGTGAGTGCAGGTCAGCCTGGGTGGGTGGGTATGAGTGCAGGTCAGCCTGGGTGGGTGGGTGTGAGTGCAGGTCAGCCAGGGTGGGTGGGTGGGTGTGAGTGCAGGTCAGCCTGGGTGGGTGGGTGGGTGTGAGTGCAGGTCAGCCTGGGTGGGTGGGTGGGTGTGAGTGCAGGTCAGCCTGGGTGGGTGGGTGGGTGTGAGTGCAGGTCAGCCTGGGTGGGTGGGTGGGTGTGAGTGCAGGTCAGCCTGGGTGGGTGGGTGTGAGTGCAGGTCAGCCTGGGTGGGTGGGTGTGAGTGCAGGTCAGCCTGGGTGGGTGGGTGGGTGTGAGTGCAGGTCAGCCTGGGTGGGTGTGAGTGCAGGTCAGCCTGGGTGGGTGGGTGGGTGTGAGTGCAGGTCAGCCTGGGTGGGTGGGTGTGAGTGCAGGTCAGCCTGGGTGGGTGGGTGTGAGTGCAGGTCAGCCTGGGTGGGTGGGTGGGTGTGAGTGCAGGTCAGCCTGGGTGGGTGTGAGTGCAGGTCAGCCTGGGTGGGTGGGTGGGTGTGAGTGCAGGTCAGCCTGGGTGGGTGGGTGTGAGTGCAGGTCAGCCTGGGTGGGTGGGTGTGAGTGCAGGTCAGCCTGGGTGGGTGGGTGTGAGTGCAGGTCAGCCTGGGTGGGTGGGTGGGTGTGAGTGCAGGTCAGCCTGGGTGGGTGGGTGGGTGGGTGTGAGTGCAGGTCAGCCTGGGTGGGTGTGAGTGCAGGTCAGCCTGGGTGGGTGGGTGGGTGAGTGCAGGTCAGCCTGGGTGGGTGGGTGGGTGGGTGTGAGTGCAGGTCAGCCTGGGTGGGTGTGAGTGCAGGTCAGCCTGGGTGGGTGTGAGTGCAGGTCAGCCTGGGTGGGTGGGTGGGTGGGTGTGAGTGCAGGTCAGCCTGGGTGGGTGTGAGTGCAGGTCAGCCTGGGTGGGTGGGTGGGTGTGAGTGCAGGTCAGCCTGAGTGGGTGGGTGGGTGGGTGTGAGTGCAGGTCAGCCTGGGTGGGTGGGTGGGTGTGAGTGCAGGTCAGCCTGGGTGGGTGTGAGTGCAGGTGTCCCATCTTACAACGCTAACTTGGTGTCCACAATATTTCTTGCCACAACCAATGTGTCTAATAGCCATCATCTTCCTGGCCCATCTTTCTGGGTCATGTTTACACCATCATTAATGTTCATCATCATCATCACTACACATACATGATGATGATCATGATGATGATAATGATATATTAACATTGTCATTTGAACAAGGTCAGGTACTCACGTGAGCATAAGACAACTTCTCTCACATTATATGAGTCGCCAATACAGCCGCCGCCATTAATGTCACCTAAAATAACGCCATCATTACTAATATTGTTGACTATATTTTGACCACCATCCAGGATGGTAGTGAACCACTGTGGGTGGCTGATGAGGCTCACCTGCCACAACACTAACAATACTCCAGCTACAACACACCTGGTGACGTCAACCTCCATGACGTCATCACTCCAGCCGGTACATTGCCTCAAGTAGTGACGTCATAGTCTGCAAAATGTTTGGGACAAATATCGCGGTATCTGGCAACTACCTCCTCCCCTCGCGTCCACAGGTCTTCTTTGTCTTTGCAGAGTTTCTCTTAATAAAAAGCAATTCATAAATCCATATTTTATGTTTCATTCATTTTATAAGGTGGATGTGCTAGCTGACGCTGCCGCCTGTGATGCCAATGAACCAATAATGATGATAGATAAGTCCCTTCCAAGGAGGGGCAGGAAAAGAGAGGGGGGAAAGAGCAAGAATTGTTAGAGGAAGTGAATTTTAGAGGGAGGAAAAGAGCCAGGCTTAACCCAGCTTGCATAGGAAAAATAGGTTAAGAAGGGCGGAGATGATGAGTGGAGGGCAAGGTTTTATTTTGTTTATCTATTTATTCATTTTTTTATCACTTTATGTTATTTTATTTTTCTGTATTTCTATTTTAATTATTTATTTATTTTTTTTTTTTTCAAGGGATGTAGGAGGAGATGGATCGTATCTCTGGTCGATGGACACTGATTTTACCAAGGCGTTCCCCGCTCGAACTTAGCAGCAAGATCTATATAGGTTTTTAGTTTTTTAATATATTGGCACTGGATGTTGTCCAGGTTGTATATTAAACATGTTACCTGGGTGATCTATTCCCAGGAGATTGTTGAAGTAATCAATCCAGTGAGTATGATGTATTTGAAATCGCTCTACTTGTCTTTCAAACAATATCCTCCAGTAGATGTTTAGAGGAGGGATTCGTGCTGTCTCGTGAAGTTCTGTGTTCCTGATGAACTCGTGCCATTTGATGTTAAAAACCCAACGTAGAGCTTTGTTCTGAATGATTTGGAGTGCACGGATGTTGGATTTGGCTCCGAGTTCCAGAGCTGAAGGGGCGTATGTGATAAGAGGTCGTATTAATGCTTTGTAGAGGTGCAATTTGGATTTGAATTGCGCCTCTCTGAATCTATACAATTTTGTGAGCTCCGCTCTCGCAATAGCCGCTCTAGACTGTATATGTCGGTTCATTCTCAGGTGTACATCATAGTTTAGGCCCAGGACAGTGTTGGTGTTTGAGATGGAAATGGGTAAATGTCGGTGTATACGGGAGTGTAGGTACACATTAGTTATGTTGTATCTCTGACGTACATTAAAGTAGGATATGTTGGATTTTGCAGGATTTGTTTTAATCCTCCATTTTAACTCCCGGAGCGAAACGTGGTCAATTTCCTGTTGGGTTCTATTGATTAAGTGTGTGAGGGTTCTGGCTCTGATTAGCTGTGTAACATCATCTGCATATTGGAGAGTGATGGAGTCCAGGTGTATAGGATTGGGAAGATCATTTGTGTAGAGTGTGTAGAGAGTGGGGGCCAGCACGGAGCCTTGGGGTACACCGGCATTAAGGAAGAAGTAGTTTGAGTAAATGTTTCTGTATTTGATTCGGGTTTTTCTGTTGCTAAGATAGTTAGAAAGAAGTTCAATGGTGGGTCGTGGGAGTTGGAAGTGGGTGCTTAGTTTGTACCTCAATCCATCGTGCCAAAAGGTGTCAAAGGCTTTTTCAACATCATTTGTGATGAGTGCAGTCATTTTGTATGCCCGCGTGTTGTTTTTAATGTAGTTAGTGATTATGTTGACTTCATCTTGTATGATGTTGATGAAAGCCAAACTGTTTGTGTGAGAGTAGGTTGTTGTTTGTTAGGTACTGTCTAAGTCTGTTGTTTAAGATTCTTTCAAATGTCTTCCCAATGGACTCAAGTACAATGATGGGTCAGTAGATCACTGGGTCTCTGTTGGATTCGTTGGGTTTTGGTATCATTGTGGTTGTTGCTGTTTTGAAGGCCGCGGGAAAATAGCCAGAGGCTAGTGCCACGTTGAAGAGGAAGGTGATGGCTCTAATAGTGTTGTTAGGGAGATGTGTAAGTAGCTGGTAACCAATGCCTGAATTACCTTGGGCTACTTTGAGCGATTTTAGAAAGAGGAATTTGACCTCGCTCGATCTTATGGGAGTTGTGAGAAGGTGGTCGTGTGAAAGCGATTGGTCGTACGCCAGGGGGTGGGGATGGTGGGGGTGGGGGGTGGGGTGGGGGGAGGGGGTGGGTGAAAGATACCTTCCCAGTGTTTTTGAAAAATGTTGGCAATGTCTTGTGGGTTATGGTGTAGAGTGTTGTCGTCATTTAGCCGATTGAAGTCTGTTTTTGGTATTCCTTTGAGTTTCCGGGTTCTGCTCCAAAACTCTTGAGGAGATTTTATTCGGTGTTGTTCTGTTGTGGTGATGAGAGATTTCCAGTGTCTATTGTGGTCTTCTAGAAGGCTGTTGAGTGTGTGGTTTTGTTGTGATGTGAGGTCCCACCTTACTAGGCCCAAACGATGTCTGTTATGCTCAAAGCGTCGACGGTAGCACGAGAGGAGTCTGGTTGTTTTGGGAAAAAGGAAGAAGGAGTATCTTGAGGTAAATGAAGATGTTGGGATAGAGGCGTCAGCTGCCTGTGTGATTGTTTCATGTATATGTTCTATTTCTGTGTCTATTAGTGTTATTGGGTGATTTTCGTAGTTTGTCGTGTAAGTGCAGTTGGAGAGAGTGTCTTTAAAGCTCTCCCAGTCTTCCCTTTTGTAGTGGTAGTGTGAGGGTGATGGGACGAGGATAGGGTTAGACGAGAGATAAAGAAAGATAGGGATGTGGTCGGAACCACACAGTGGTCCTGGAGACAAGAAATTATGAAGATAATTACTGGCTCTGTTGGAGAAGACATGATCTGGTCTGCCTTTTCCTCCTAGGCCAGTGAAGACAGTGTGGAAGTAAGGTTCTAGAAAGTTAAGACGTTTGTAAGAGTATAAAGCGAATAAGTCATCACCATGAGAATTGTTTCTGTTGTGGTGGAAGGTTCTGTGTTGGGCGTTGAGGTCAGCTAGAAGGTAGACTGGAATATGTGTATGATTAAATACTGTGTAGAGATCAAGGAGTGGAATGGTAGTGTTGAGTCGAGAATATGTAGTGCAGAAGATAATGAAGCCATGTATTGTGTTTATCTTAACTGCTAGAAAGTGTTCGTATTGCCATGAGGTGGCGAGGTATTCGTGCTCGATGGTGTTGCGTATGAGAATAGCGACTCCCTCGTGTCTACTGTCTGGAGACTGTCGTGATGTATACCCGCAATGTCTAATTTGTATCCGTTGGTGATACATGTGATGTTAAGTATCACAACATCGGGTTTTTTCTCTTCGAGGAGAGTGGCAATCAGATGACGGCCATTGTGATAGCTGTGCACGTTAAACTATAAGATTTTTAGCATTTTACGACTTATGGAAGTTTATTGTCCTTCTGTGTCTGTTTTCGATGAAGGCCGTTGACGCACCGTTTGAGAGTTTCACGTGTATCATGTTTCTAGTCTTGGGTCGGGATATATCTGGTGAAGGGTCAGGAGAGGGGAGAGGGTCATTGTCGACAATTTGAAGGTTAAGGTTGACCGTTGGTGGGTTGTCTGGTGTGTCGGCAGGGTCAGGTGCTGGGGCTCCTCTGGAAGGGTTAGGCGGGGACGGAGGGAGGGGGAGGGGGGATGGGGGGATTGGTGAGTGGATGTTCGGGGGGAACTGTCGTGGTGGTGGAAGTTGGGACGGTGGGGGTGGGAGAGGAATCGGTATTTGGAGAGACAGTTGGATTGTTGGTGTTGGGTTGGGGGGTTGTGGATGGAGTTGTGTTAGGGTGTGCGGAGGGGGTATTGGAAGTTGGGAGGGGGACAGGTTGAGTAGTCGGGGGAGAGTTGGAAGTGCTACTGGGGGTCTCCTGGGATACGTTTTCGTTAGGGGTTAGGGTGGCGGACGAGACAGGGGTCGGTGAGGGATGGTTGTTGGTGGAGGAGCTGAGGAGTGCAGGTGGAGTTCGTACATTAAGTTGTTATGAGCAAGCAACAAATCAAAGATTCTGATGAATTCCGACTTATCTTCCCCGCTCAGGAACAACGCTTTTAGGTAGCACGCATGCATCCTACCTTGTAGGGTGAGGAGGTCTGAAGAATTAGTAGTTGGGATAGGAGAAGCTTGGGTGGCAGGGGGAGCAGCAGCAGCAGCAGCAACTGTTGCGTAGAGGTGAGGGTTTGTGGAAGGAGGTGAGTTGGATTTTTGTTTTTGATGCACTACGCGGAGTTACTCCTTCTTACGTGGGCACAGCCCAGATACAGCAACGTGATTACCTTTACAGTTAACGCACTTCGCTGCCTGAACCTTGCACTCACGAAAACCATGACCAGTTTCAGCGCATTGACTACAGGTTTGGTGGGGTTCTTTACAGTTCTTTGTTTCATGTCCGAATTGCAAACATTTGTAGCATTGCTGAACGTCGAGATGTTCATCTTTCTTCAGGGATTTTGCTGGCACAAAGATCATGGGGAACAGGACTCCCCGGGGGAGCAGGCGATCGGCCTCGGTCGGGTTTGAACATTGTATCTTTATTGATCTGGAGTTATTCGGTTTATAGACGTTGATGACATTAACGTCATTGTTTTCACCATTGATGGCTTCAACAATCTCCGAAGGGCTGAGGGACAAGATAGATTCATCAACATTGTAGGCAATAATAGTACATCTAGCTTGAAGGGGGCAGCGGTCCTGAACGATTTGGTAGTTCTTTTTTTAGCTAGATCATCAAGGAGAGGCTTAGATAGGATTCTATCTAAATCACTATCTTTGCCCAAGCAGATCTTAAACTGGTATTTGTTCGAGGGTAATTGAATGACCCTAGTAGGACGGATCTCAGTGGTCTTAAAGACGATGGCCAGGAGTTCGAACGTGGAAGGAGGGGGACAATCAGTTTTGAGGGATTTTAGACGTATGTCGGGCAGCATGTTGGTGGCATCAGTGTCCTAGTGCGAGAAAACGTGAGTGAGGGAGGCTCGACGGTCCAAGGTAAGGGAGAGGTAAGAGATAGTGTGAGGGTCTCCACCCCGTCAGGTGAGAACAGGTCCACTCCAGCCTCCACTCCTCAGGAAAATGATTTTTCCAGAATGGGTTGGGGAAGCTGGGGTAGAGATTGCTCAAACCAAACGGTCGAGAGATGGATGATGGATGATAAAAATAAGAAAAATAAAAAAGGAATATGAAGATGGAGTGGAGGCAACGCGGGGGTGTGGGGAGCAGCGAGGGTGGTGAGGGAACAGCCTGCCGGCGTCGTCACCGTAACGGTCTCCCGCGGGAAGGACCAACGCGGGAGGCAACGTTACAATCCACTTCTTTCTTCTGTCTTCTCTCTTCTGTCTTCTTTCTTCCCTCTTCTGTTTTCTCTCTTCTTTCTTCTCTCTTCATAAGATCTGGCGGTTAATCCTCCATCAACCACGTGGCCGAAACAGGAGCAGCAAGAACCTTCTCGAATGGCAAGAAAAGAAGGGAATACGATGATAGAAAGGTCCCTTTGCAATTAACACAGGTTGCTGCCTGAGCCTTACACTCACGAAAACCGTGATCAGTTTCCGCACATTGACTGCATGTGTGGCGCTGAGCTTTGCAGCTCTTAGTCTCGTGTCCGTATTGTAGACATTTAAAACCTTGTATATGGAGGTACTGGTCGGGTTTGTGGTATTTGGCAGGCACTGAGATCATGGGACACAAGATTCCCCGGGAGAGTAGGCCATCTGTCTGGGTCCAGTTAGAGCATTGTATTTTAAGTGATCTTGAAGTGTTCAGTTGGAAAACGTTGATGACATTAATGTCATTGTTTTCTTGATTTATGGCTTCAGTTATCTCTATGGGGTTAAGGGACAAGATAGATGCATCAATATTATTAGCACTATCGATGCATCTAGCTTGAAGGGGGTGGTCGTAAGCTTGGATAGGATCTCATCTGGATCGCTATCCTTGCTTAAACATATTTTATATAGATATTTATTAGTAGGGGATTGAATAGCCCTACTGGGACGGACCTCAGTGGTCTTAAATACAATCGTTAGTAATTCGAACGTGTAGACAGGGGGGGGGGGGGGAATTTTGGTTTTAATCAATTTTAAACGAATGTCAGGAGGCATGATGTCATCAATGTCCTAATGCCGAGGAAACGTAGGTGAGGGACCACAACCCCACTCCAGGGAGGACCCTGCACTATCACAGGGTAACCCAGGAGGCTCGGCGGGAGTGGTAAGAATGTGAGGGTCTCAACCCCGTTAGGTGAGAACAGGTCCACACCAAGCCTCCGCTCCTCAGGAAGTAATTTTCCTGAATGGGGTGGGGAAGCTGGGGTAGAAATTGTTCAAGCCTAACGGTCGAGAGGTGTCGATGATGGATGGTAAAAATGATAGAAAAAAGCACGAGAGAAATTGACTGGAGGCAACGTAGGGTGGAGAGTGAGTTGGCTTTATATCCCACACTCTAGCCAAGGTCAGTCTCTCTCTGGTGTTCACTCGCAAAGCATCTCATGGTGTCACGGACGGCAGTTGTGGACTGACAGGGTGAGCTACACTATGTTATAAACGTGTTATGGTGATAGAGAAGACTGCAGCATGCAGGGACAACCAGGGCCATATTCTCCGTGCAGCGAAACCTCCTCAAACAGTTTTGACAACAGGAGACAGAAGGTCATAAACACAGAAGAAAAACCCTTCAAATGTCCTGAGTGTCAGAAAAGCTTTACGAAACATGTCTATCTTCATAGGCACATGAAATTACATACTTTTGAGAAGACATATCAGTGTAAAGAATACCAGAGTACCTTCTCCCGTAAGAACAACTTAGTGTTGCAGATGAAAGTTCACATTGGACAAAAGCAATATCAGTGTTCAGAGTGTCAAAAGTATTTTTCTAAAAAATGTGATTTCAAGACACACTTGAGCATCCATACTTCTGAGAACCCATACCAATGTTCAGAATGTCAAAAACGTTTTTCTTCTAAAAGTAAGTTAGTGAGACACCTGAGAGTTCACACGGGCGAGAAGCCATACCAATGTTCAGAATGTCAAAAAACTTTTTCTCAGAAAAGTGAATTAGTGAGACACCTGAGAGTTCACACGGGCGAGAAGCCATACCAAAGTTTAGAATGTCTAAAACAATTCTCTGAAAAATGTAATTTAGTGACACACCTGAGAGTTCACACAGGCGAGAAGCCGTACCAATGTTCAGAATGTCAAAAAAGTTTCTCTATTAAAAGTGATTTAGTGAAACACCTGAGAGTTCACACGGGCGAGAAGCCATACCAATGTTCAGAATGTCAAAAAACGTTTTCTCAGAAAACAAAATTAGTGAGACACCTGAGAGATCACACGGGCGAGATGCCATACCAATGTTTAGAATGTCTAAAACAATTCTCTGAAAAAGGTAATTTAGTGACACACCTGAGAGTTCACACAGGCGAGAAGCCATACCAATGTTCAGAATGTGAAAAAAGTTTTTCTGTTAAAAGTAGTTTAGTGAGACACCTGAGAGTTCACACAGCCGAGAAGCCATACTAATGTTCAGTGTCAAAAAACTTTTTCCCAGAAAAGAAAATTAGTGACACACCTGAGAGTTCACACAGGCTAGATGCCATACCAATGTTCAGAATGTCAAAAAACATTTTCTCGGAAAAGTAGTCTAGTGACACACCTGAGAGTTCACACAGGCTAGAAGCCATACCAATTGTTCAGAATGTCAAAAACAATTCTATAACAGAGGTAATTTAGTAAAACGTCTGAGAGTTCACATAGCCGAGAAGCCAAACAAGTAAAAAGAATATCAAAAAACCTTTTCTGCTATAAGTACTTCAGTGACACATCGAGAGGTTACACAAGCGAGGAACCATAATAGTGTTCAGAATGTCAAGAAACTCTCCCTGGTAAAAGTGCTTTAGTCAGACACCTGAGAGTTCACAAGGCTAGGAGCCATACCGGTGTTCAGAATGTCAAAAACAATTTTCTTGAAGAGGTGATTAAGGAAGACATCGGAGAGTTCACACAGGGTAGAAACCATGCTTATGTTCAGAATGTCCTAAATGTTTCTCCCGAAAAAGCAGTATAGTAAAACGCAAGGTAGTTGAACGCATCCCAGATCTCATGTGGTGAGAAGAATTGGCCACGACCCGCGTGCCATGGAGCGACCCATGACGTCACACCCATCTTTCCCAAGATCACAGAGGACCCGCCAGGGAGGTCAGGCGCCAAACAGGTGAGAACCCACACTGATAAACAAATGATATTGTTTCATCTCTGGTATTATACTGGTATTTCTGTAAAATAATATATATATATTTTTTTTTTTTTTTTTTTTTTTTTATACTTTGTCGCTGTCTCCCGCGTCTGCGAGGTAGCGCAAGGAAACAGACGAAAGAAATGGCCCACCCCCCCCCCCCCCCCCCCCCCCATACACATGTACATACACATGTCCACACACGTGTATACATACCTACACAGCTTTCCATGGTCCACCCCAGACGCCTCACATGCCTTGATTCACTCCACTGACAGCACGTCAACCCCTGTATACCACATCGCTCCAATTCACTCTATTCCTTGCCCTCCTTTCACCCTCCTGCATGTTCAGGCCCCGATCACACAAAATCTTTTTCACTCCATCTTTCCACCTCCAATTTGGTCTCCCTCTTCTCCTCGTTCCCTCCACCTCCGACACATATATCCTCTTGGTCAATCTTTCCTCACTCATTCTCTCCATGTGCCCAAACCATTTCAAAACACCCTCTTCTGCTCTCTCAACCACGCTCTTTTTATTTCCACACATCTCTCTTACCCTTACGTTACTTACTCGATCAAACCACCTCACACCACACATTGTCCTCAAACATCTCATTTCCAGCACATCCATCCTCCTGCGCACAACTCTATCCATAGCCCACGCCTCGCAACCATACAACATTGTTGGAACCACTATTCCTTCAAACATACCCATTTTTGCTTTCCGAGATAATGTTCTCGACTTCCACACATTTTTCAAGGCTCCCAGAATTTTCGCCCCCTCCCCCACCCTATGATCCACTTCCGCTTCCATGGTTCCATCCGCTGACAGATCCACTCCCAGATATCTAAAACACTTCACTTCCTCCAGTTTTTCTCCATTCAAACTCACCTCCCAATTGACTTGACCCTCAACCCTACTGTACCTAATAACCTTGCTCTTATTCACATTTACTCTTAACTTTCTTCTTCCACACACTTTACCAAACTCAGTCACCAGCTTCTGCAGTTTCTCACATGAATCAGCCACCAGCGCTGTATCATCAGCGAACAACAACTGACTCACTTCCCAGGCTCTCTCATCCCCAACAGACTTCATACTTGCCCCTCTTTCCAGGACTCTTGCATTCACCTCCCTAACAACCCCATCCATAAACAAATTAAACAACCATGGAGACATCACACACCCCTGCCGCAAACCTACATTCACTGAGAACCAATCACTTTCCTCTCTTCCTACACGTACACATGCCTTACATCCTCGATAAAAACTTTTCACTGCTTCTAACAACTTGCCTCCCACACCATATATTCTTAATACCTTCCACAGAGCATCTCTATCAACTCTATCATATGCCTTCTCCAGATCCATAAATGCTACATACAAATCCATTTGCTTTTCTAAGTATTTCTCACATACATTCTTCAAAGCAAACACCTGATCCACACATCCTCTACCACTTCTGAAACCGCACTGCTCTTCCCCAATCTGATGCTCTGTACATGCCTTCACCCTCTCAATCAATACCCTCCCATATAATTTACCAGGAATACTCAACAAACTTATACCTCTGTAATTTGAGCACTCACTCTTATCCCCTTTGCCTTTGTACAATGGCACTATGCACGCATTCCGCCAATCCTCAGGCACCTCACCATGAGTCATACATACATTAAATAACCTTACCAACCAGTCAACAATACAGTCACCCCCTTTTTTAATAAATTCCACTGCAATACCATCCAAACCTGCTGCCTTGCCGGCTTTCATCTTCCGCAAAGCTTTTACTACCTCTTCTCTGTTTACCAAATCATTTTCCCTAACCCTCTCACTTTGCACACCACCTCGACCAAAACACCCTATATCTGCCACTCTGTCATCAGACACATTCAACAAACCTTCAAAATACTCATTCCATCTCCTTCTCACATCACCACTACTTGTTATCACCTCCCCATTTACGCCCTTCACTGAAGTTCCCATTTGCTCCCTTGTCTTACGCACCCTATTTACCTCCTTCCAGAACATCTTTTTATTCTCCCTAAAATTTACTGATAGTCTCTCACCCCAACTCTCATTTGCCCTTTTTTTCACCTCTTGCACCTTTCTCTTGACCTCCTATATATATATATATATATATATATATATATATATATATATATATATATATATATATATATATATATATATATATATATATATATATATATATATGTATATATATATTCATATATATATATATATATATATATATATATATATATATATATATATATATATATTTTTTTTTTTTTTTTTTTTTTTTTTTTTACTATTAGCCATTTCCCGCATTAGCGAGGTAGCGTTAAGAACAGAGGACTGGGCCTTTGAGGAAATATCCTCACCTGACCCCCTTCTCTGTTCCTTCTTTTGGAAAATTAAAAAAAAAAAAAAAAAATGAGAGGGGAGGATTTCCAGCCCCCCGCTCCCTTCCCTTTTAGTCGCCTTCTACGACACGCAGGGAATACGTGGGAAGTATTCTTTCTCCCCTATCCCCAGGGATAATATATATATATATAAATATATATATATACATATATAATATATATATATATATATATATATATATATATATATATATATATATATATATATATATATATATATATATATATATATATATATATATATATATATCTTTCAAACTATTCGCCATTTCCCGCGTTAGCGAGGTAGCTTTAAGAACAGAGGACTGGGCCTTTGTGGAATATCCTCACCTGGCCCCCACCCCCCACTGTTCCTTCTTTTGGAAAGTTAAAAAAAAAAAAAACGAGAGGGGAGGATTTCCAGCCTCCCGCTCCCTCCCCTTTTAGTCGCCTTCTACGACACGCAGGGTATACGTGGGAAGTATTCTTAATCCCCTATCCCCAGGGATAATATATATATATATATATATATATATATATATATATATATATATATATATATATATATATATATATATTTCTTTCATACTATTCGCCATTTCCCGCGTTAGCGAGGTAGCGCTAACAACAGAGGACTGAGCCTCCGAGGGAACATCCTCACGTGCCCCACCCCCCCTATGATCCTTCTTTTGAGAATATAAAAAAAAACGAGAGGGGAGGATTTCCAGCCCCCCGCTCCCTTCCATATATATATATATATATATATATATATATATATATATATATATATATATATATATGTGTGTGTGTGTGTATTCTAAAAGTAGGAACAGAGAAAGGGGCCAGGTAAGGATATTCCTTCAAAGGCCTAGTCCTCAGTTCTTAACGCTACCTCGCTAACGCGGGAAATGGCGAATAGTAAGAATGAAAGAAAGAAATATATATATATATATATATATATATATATATATATATATATATATATATATATATATATATATATATATAGGGAGGTGATAACAAGTAGTGGTGATGTGAGAAGGAGATGAGTGAGTATTTTGATGGTTTGTTGAATGTGTTTGATGATAGAGTGGCAGATATAGGGTGTTTTGGTCAAGGTGGTGTGCAAAGTGAGAGGGTTAGGGAAAATGATTTGGTAAACAGAGAAGAGGTAGTAAAAGCTTTGCGGAAGATGAAAGCCGGCAAGGCAGCATGTTTGGATGGTATTGCAGTGGAATTTATTAAAAAAGGGGGTGACTGTATTATTGACTGGTTGGTAAGGTTATTTAATGTATGTATGACTCATAGTGAGGTGCCTGAGGATTGGCGGAATGCGTGCATAATGCCATTGTACAAAGGCAAAGGGGATAAGAGTGAGTGCTCAAATTACAGAGGTATAAGTTTGTTGAGTATTCCTGGTAAATTATTTGGGAGGGTATTGATTGAGAGGGTGAAGGCATGTACAGAGCATCAGATTGGGGAAGAGCAGTGTGGTTTCAGAAGTGGTAGAGGATGTGTGGATCAGGTGTTTGCTTTGAAGAATGTATGTGAGAAATACTTAGAAAAGCAAATGGATTTGTATGTAGCATTTATGGATCTGGAGAAGGCATATGATAGAGTTGATAGAGATGCTCTGTGGAAGGTATTAAGAATATATGGTGTGGGAGGCAAGTTGTTAGAAGCAGTGAAACGTTTTTATCGAGGATGTAAGGCATGTGTACGTGTAGGAAGAGAGGAAAGTGATTGGTTCTCAGTGAATGTAGGTTTGCGGCAGGGGTGTGTGATGTCTCCATGGTTGTTTAATTTGGTTATGGATGGGGTTGTTAGGGAGGTGAATGAAAGAGTTTTGGAAAAAGGGGCAAGTATGAAGTCTGTTGTGGATGAGAGAGCTTGGGAAGTGAGTCAGTTGTTGTTCGCTGATGATACAGCGCTGGTGGCTGATTCATGTGAGAAACTGCAGAAGCTGGTGACTGAGTTTGGTAAAGTGTGTGAAAGAAGAAAGTTAAGAGTAAATGTAAATAAGAGCAAGGTAATTAGGTACAGTAGGGTTGAGGGTCAAGTCAATTGGGAGGTAAGTTTGAATGGAGAAAAACTTTAGGAAGTAAAGTGTTTTAGATATCTGGGAGTGGATCTGGCAGCGGATGGAACCATGGAAGCGGAAGTGGATCATAGGGTGGGGGTGGGGGCGAAAATCCTGGGAGCCTTGAAGAATGTGTGGAAGTCGAGAACATTATCTCGGAAAGCAAAAATGGGTATGTTTGAAGGAATAGTGGTTCCAACAATGTTGTATGGTTGCGAGGCGTGGGCTATGGATAGAGTTGTGCGGAGGAATATGGATGTGCTGGAAATGAGATGTTTGAGGACAATGTGTGGTGTGAGGTGGTTTGATCGAGTAAGTAACGTAAGGGTAAGAGAGATGTGTGGAAATAAAAAGAGCGTGGTTGAGAGAGCAGAAGAGGGTGTTTTGAAATGGTTTGGGCACATGGAGAGAATGTGTGAGGAAAGATTGACCAAGAGGATATATGTGTCGGAGGTGGAGGGAACGAGGAGAAGTGGGAGACCAAATTGGAGGTGGAAAGATAGAGTGAAAAAGATTTTGTGTGATCGGGGCCTGAACATGCAGGAGGGTGAAAGGAGGGCAAGGAATAGAGTGAATTGGATCGATATGGTATACCGGGGTTGACGTGCTGTCAGTGGATTGAATCAGGGCATGTGAAGCGTCTGGGGTAACTCATGGAAAGCTGTGTAGGTATGTATATTTGCGTGTGTGGACGTATGTATATACATGTGTATGGGGGTGGGTTGGGCTATTTCTTTCGTCTGTTTCCTCGCGCTACCTCGCAAACGCGGGAGACAGCGACAAAGAAAAAAAAATATATATATAAGAATGTTTGGATGAAAAAAAATCGTCATTTTTTAATGTTTGTACCGGTTTAAAAGTATATTTGTTCTATCTCTGGGATTGATTTTTAATAGTAACGCCTATACGAGAACACTGTCTAGAAAAGTACAAAGGTATTATCAGGGATACATAGTCCAACTGTATTATAGAGTATATTACAAAACTACATACCATAAGAACATGAGAAGTAAGGACACTGCAAGAGGCGTATTGGCCCGAGCTAGGCAGGTCCTGAGTCTGTCCACAAACCAACTGCCTGTACCCATAAACACATCCAACCTTCGTTTAAAGCTAACTAAAGAACTAACTTCAACTACTGTACTTGACAGCTTGTTCCATAAATCTACTACCCTATTCCCGAACCAATATCTACCCACATCCGCAATCTATCTAAATCCATTATTTTTGGTCCTACCCAGTGGCGTCATTCTAAGAACTTTATTCATGTTACCTCTATGTATGGTCTTCACCTATTCAAAAACTTCATTCACATCCCCTCTAGACCTTCTCCTCTTAAATGACTGCAAATTCAGCCTTTTTTACCTTTCTTCATAAGTGAGGTTTCTAATTCCAGGAATCTTTTATGTTATTCCCATTTGTGCTCTCTCTCTCTCTCTCTCTCTCTCTCTCTCTCTCTCTCTCTCTCTCTCTCTCTCTCTCTCTCTCTCTCTCTCTCTCTCTCTCTCTCTCTCTCTCTCTCTCTCTCTCTCTCTCTCTCTCTCTCTCTCTCTCTGATAATCATTATTAACTGCATAGTATGGAGCCCAAAACTAAACCGCATGATTCAAATGTGAGTCTCACCAATTCAAGATAATGTTGTAATAATACTCTAGGAGTTTCATTGCTAACAGCCCCATTAATGAACCCAAACATACTATTAGCCTTATTACACACTTTAATACATTGTTGCCGCGGCTTAAGATCCTCGCTCACTCCACATGAAGTACGTGGAATTGTTGACCAAAGGAACATGTAATGGCAGACCTGAAAATACACACACACACACACACACACACACACACACACACACACACACACACACACACGTACAAATTCTCTCTACCTCTCTCTTTTCATTTCTCGAATCTTTTATTTTTTGCATTATACACAATAACTACTCCTATATTTGTTCTCTTTACTCGTATATTTCAATAAGGTAAATTAAAGCTTAAGTCTATGTAATTTGTTTAGTAAATCGTAATGAGATCTTTTTCTCCTCTGTGTCTGTTGGACCCGAGGAAAGTAAAACCATTCCTCATTATTGACAATAGTGTTTTAGGGTTAAGTAAGCAATGGTTTCATCAATATAGACTTTGGTAAAGAGAAATTAATATTAAATCTAAGAAGTTCATGATCAGGCAAATAAATGATCCTAGTCCTCTTAGCAAAATCTAATCTATTATTTACATTATATGGCGAGATTCTTTTTCCTTTAACGTAGCTGAGATGCTCCTACCCTTAAAAACTTTCATTGACTTAATAAAACTTTGTTGACAATAACGTTTTCCAAGATGCTGAGGCTGATTCTTATTGAAAGAAATTCGGTTTAGCCATGATAAATTCCCTCACTCCCATTCTCAGTAACTTATTCATGGAATACTATGAGACTGAGATCCAAACTTCAGTTAGTAACAGTCCAAAAATATGGTTAAGATACGTTAACGATGTGTGGTTCTTATGGCCATCTTACCAAGGTCGTGATGTTTTCTTTAATGAATTACGATTCATCCCACCATCAAGTTTAAGACTAAATGGAAACACAAAGGCAAATCAGCCTTCCTTAATGAGGTGATAATTAGGTATTTTGATTAGTTATCCTTTAAGATCTACAGGAAGCCTACCAGTGCTGAGAGTTATGTTCATTATTTTTCAGGATGTGGGAAAACAGGATCCCAGCTCCAGGTGTGGTGTGCAGGAACAGTGCTACGTCTGGTGTGTGAGGGACACAATACCTATGTGTGAGATGTGATGTGTGAAGGAACGCCATGCCCAAGCAGAGATACGGAACTCTTATCACAGTATCCTCATCCCGGTACAAGCTTACGGTGTGTGGGACATAGTACTACCTGCCAGGTCTGGTATGTGAGGAACAGAGTACCTCAGTGCCAGTGCAATACTGGTGAGTGTGAGATAAAATGTCTTAGTGTCAGATGTGGTGTGTGGTGAGACGTGTGGTGTTACACCGTCCTAGTGCCTTGTGGGTGTCTGGTAACACATTACCCCAGTGTCGGTGTAGGTGTGGTGGCACAGCGCTCAAGTGCCAACACTACCTTCCTTCACCACCTACGTACACTACTCACCCTCACTGCCGACCTACAAGACCTTCCTTCGCTACGGTGAGGTGTCTGGTGACATCAGTACCCCAGTGTTAGTGTAGGTGTGGTATGGTGGTACAGGACCCTCGTGACAGGTGTGGTGTGTGGTGAGACACTACCACAGATTTAGTGTATATGTTGTGCCACAGGACCCTTGTGCCAGGTGCAGTGTCTAGTGACACAGTACCACAGTGCTAAGCCTGCTGTGTAGTGACACAATCGCCAAGCTTCTCTGCAGGTCTGGTTTACAGAGACACGTTGCCAGTCTTGATGTTTGAGGACATTATGCTTGGCTTATGGGAAATTCATTATCTTGTACCATCCATGATGAATGTAGAATACAGCAGCCCAGTGCCTGGTCTAGTGTGTGGGAGGCATACTGCCTCACTCCCAGGTTTGGTTTATAGTAACACAGGTGTCACCCTCTTGCTCACATATGATCATCTCTGGTGGGTGTCTGCGACTTATGTAACTTTATGTCCACAACCTTTTGATCATATCTAAACATTATGGCCTCAGTAAACCGTGCAAGAGATTACTTGATTTGTAAAGATTCTCACTATAGAAATATCAATGATTTTTTCAAAAAAGTGTTGATTTACGGTGTGTTTATTGTATTAGTGATATGTTATCAAAGAAATAAATTACCGTTTAATCAATCTTTTCTTCTATTTTTTTTTACTTGCCTGATCAGTAGTGTATGTCATTTCACTTGCATCTCCATATGAAAGCAACAGCAGGACACATGTTATTTTCATTGAAAATTAACTATACATGGTGGTAAGTAGAGACGTACAGTACAGTACATGTAGAGCCTCAACATTAAGCCAGGAGAGCTCAGGTTACTGGCTGCAAGCAAATGTGACGAAACTCCTGAAGGAAAGTGACTTTTCCCTAAAATAAGCTCACTGTAGGTAAGTTGTCTGTTTATTGCCATTAGACTATGTAGAAAACCTTAATACTTATGTGTGGTGGTAACGAGTGGCAACAGTTTGCAGTGTTACACTTGTCGCTGAACCTAATACTAATATTGAACTGTGCATTGTTTTACTGTCATTGGTTCATGACATAAAGTATTTTAGATATTGTTAATGTTCGGAGGCTACGTAACTAAATGTCAGAGTCTGAGAAAGCATCTGTAGAAGATATTATGTGATTCCTATTTCTGAATCTTGGTTTGATATAAAATAGATAGACTTCTTTGCCTAATACGCAATTCCAGGGTATAATTTTTAATAAAAACATGGTAAATAATGTAGGCGGTAATGTTTGGCCTTTGTTAAAGATCATCTTAATCTTGTGATGAATAAAATGGACCCGATGGAAATGTCGATTTCATTTTACATAGATTAAAGATGAGCTTCGTAAGAAAATAACAGTAGGACAAACACCAGAGAAAGGCGACAGATTTTATGATCAGTTTGCAGAAATTTGTGATGAACAAGATTCTGTCGTAAAAGACGTAAGTGCAAGGTTGGGGCGAATGTCTCTTTCCACCAGCTTCGGGTGCGGATCCACGTAGATTTGCTTGATAATTCCATAATCCAATTAGTTGAGAAACCTGCTCGTAACGTTGATAATGTTGAAGATTGAGGTAAGTTTGTTACAATTCAATAAATGTTATTTCTTTTATTAGAAGAAAGATTATTGTCTGGATATCCATAGAAAAAGGCATCTCAGTGATTGTATGGGTGAAGTGTACATACATATCTAGGTGTAGGTGGAGGCCAGTATAGAGCGCACAGTGGGTAAAATACATCAACATAGGAGAGTGACGGGGGAAGGCGAGCGGGCTCAGGCACCCCAAGGGTACACTCCCTTCAGAGGTGGGTCTAGGATACATTAATTACAGTATACTAAGCGATATTGATAGTAACATAGATAACAACGTTTATGTAACACAAAGCAGGTGTAACACGACATACAGTATACTGATAGTAACATAGATAACAACGTTTTTGTAACACAAAGCAGGTATAACACGACATACAGTATACTGATAGTAACATAGGTAACAACGTTTGTGTAACACAAAGCAGGTATAACACGACATACAGTATACTGATAGTAACATAGATAACAACGTTTGTATAACACAAAGCAGGTATAACACGACATACAGTATACTGATAGTAACATAAATCATACAGTATACTGATGGTAACATAAGTAAGAACATTTGTTTAACGCAAAACAGGTATAACATAAATCATACAGTATACTGATAGTAACATAGATAACAACGTTTGTGTAATACAAAGCAGGTATAACATAAATCATACAGTATACTGATAGTAACATAGATAACAACGTTTGTGTAATACAAAGCAGGTATAACACGACATACAGTATACTGATAGTAACATAGATAACAACGTTTGTGTAACACAAAGCAGGTATAACACGACATACAGTATACTGATAGTAACATAGGTAACAACGTTTGTGTAATACAAAGCAGGTATAACACGACATACAGTATACTGATAGTAACATAGATAACAACGTTTGTGTAACACAAAGCAGGTATAACACGACATACAGTATACTGATAGTAACATAGGTAACAACGTTTGTGTAACACAAAGCAGGTATAACACGGCATACAGTATACTGATAGTAACATAGGTAACAACGTTTGTGTAACACAAAGCAGGTGTAACACGACATACAGTATACTGATAGTAACACAGGTAACAATGTTTGTGTAACACAAAGCAGGTATAATTAAGTCATACAGAATATCATCTTAACATTGATAGGCATACATGGGTAAGTGATGAAACATTTTAGACTTACATTATATACATAAGAATACATCTATACAGAGAATAAGTGTGTATTTGAAATAGGGCACAATTGGTGTACAGTCGTTAGCAATGATAGCAATATAAAAGGTCAAAGGTCATACACTTCGACATACACATACCGAGTATGTATATGTCAACTTAGCTGGTAACGTTGTAAAGGGGTAGGAGCAAGGGGACATGGAACACAGTAGAGTGACGTGAGCTATTAAGTGTTGCAGGTGCAAATGGTTAGTGCAAGTATTATAAGGGAAAGCAACAATGATTTTTATTATCTGATCAGAGGTAATGACAGACGTGTAAAGGCAGCGATATCACCCCCGGCCAGAGAAGGTTGGGTGAAAACATGGTTGGGGACGTTAGGGAGACTGGGAGGTGTAGCAGAGGGAGAGGATGAGTGTCTAGAGGTCACAAGACATTACTATTTTCCAATGAATTTTGCTTGTTCATGTTTGACACAGTTGCTGTGTTTATATCTAATATACGGTACACAGAATCTTGCATGGACTTCCACAATGGACACTAGCTAATAAAGTGTCCGGTGTAACATGATCATTACGTGATGAATGACATCTGCTGAACGACTTTAACAATTGGTCTTACCAATACGACCAAATATTACGTTACTTAACATTCGTTATCACTTATACAAAACATACTACCGGACCAATCTGCATGAACAATTTAACTGTACTATAAGTGGCCATCTATTTAACAGTTCGCATCACTCTCCTATGTTCCTCACATCCTTACTTCTCCCCATTATAGTGCTTTTCAGTTCAGATGACATATTTGAACTAGGTAAGTGGCCTTGAATTTATGTGGTCGAGGGAATTATATATGGGATATGCAGTCATAAGATGTACTGGCACTGGTCAAGTTAACAGTGACGATAATAAAAGGAAGGTGAAGGTACAGTATACATGGGTCATTCAGTTAGAGAATATACTTTTACTGGGAAGGTTACATCAGTTTCGAAATACTGATCACCGTGAAATTACATTTTAAATCACTTTCAACACTGCATGGAATGCTAGTCAACATGAGTCGTATAAAAATATACCAGATTTTAGACTTTCATATCTTAGTGATTTTCGCATTACTTTTGACTGTCAAATCCTAATTGATATGGTTGCTTAAAATGACATGAACGTAGCTAGGAAATGTTTCAATAAAACTTTCAAAGTAATCGAGGGTATAAATGTGCCAGTGCATAGTAGACCTTGTTTTGCAAAACGAAACTAATGTGGTGAAAGGATGAAACGAAGAGTTGCCTTTTGTAGAAGAAAGTAACACATAAAAACTCAGACCTACAAAACGTGAAAGACTATACTGTATGAATTTGCGTAAATTAAGATAGTTATACGACAGACTATACATCAATATGAAGGGCTAATTGATTAATGCTTTTCATAGTTATGTTAGAAGCAAGAATCACTGCTTAATCATTTGGTTAATTAATAACGGAAAGTGGTGACTTAATTCCAGAGAACGAAGCCATGGCAAGAATCATATCTTTCTCACTGCATTTGTATTTACAATCAAAGACACAGCTTATGTCCTAAATCCAATTTCATTGATAAGAAAGTACAGTGTATTTCAACATTCTTACATAAAAGTTAAAGACATACTATCAGAAACAATGGAACAAAAGAAACAAAACGGCAGACCTGGATAAGTTTTATCCGAGGGAATAATAAGCCCTTGATGACTGCTCTTGTCAACAGTTCACCTGCTGTCGGTGGTAATGTCTCACGGGAATGTAGGTATATTCATTCACAACACAAGGATGGATGTCATGTGGTTCCATATGCCTTTTTCTTGCCCATTACTTATGGACTTTACAGGAAGAGATTTTAGGGAATTTGCACTGGATCAGTTAGAGGTACTTTAACAGGTGAGGGAAATGTTAGACTGATCGGGATTGGAGTTGATGCAGATAGAGCCAAAATGATTACCTCTTTCAGTAAGAGATACAGCTAAAAGTGTCGTCTAATTGTAAAAACGAAGGAAATGTAATGCCATATAAACTGTTTGAAATATTTCTAGCTTAATATAAAAAGAATCCGGAAGAAGATACGTTTTTGTATTTACAATGGATAAAGAAATAGTTTGATATTTTGCATGGATTTTAGACGAATATTAAGGTCGAATGAGTGTTGGAGGAAGGAGAGATTCTCTGGTGCAATATGTTTGGTCTCTTGGACAAATGGCCTCAGAACTACGATGGTTGTACGACAAATTGGAGAAAAGGGTTATTATAGGGGATGAAGGAATATATGACTCTATTCACGCAACAATAACTTATGCTATAGGCTCAGGAGATATAGATACATCGCCCTAAGAAAGGCAGTGATCTTTCCATGGAAGGTCACACAAATGAAGATCTTTTTATAGTTACCTCAAAATACTGTGATGTAGAGTGGCCAACTAATGGAGGAAGGAACGTAGTGAGGAGACACCAGAGTGTGGTCAGATAAACGAATTGTGTAGGTGTAACAGGAGGGACTGGAGAAGAAAGATGACAATGTCCGGAGTATTGTGAGAATGGTTGTGACGGTCTGGAATATGGGTAAAGTGGTTGATTATCTGGTCCAAATTATTATGCGTGGAAAACAAACAATCAAACAAACATGCACACACACACACACACACACACACACACACACACACACACACATATATATATATATATATATATATATATATATATATATATATATATATATATATATATATATATATATATATATATATATATATATATATATAAATATGGGTATGTTTGAAGGAATAGTGGTTCCAACAATGTTGTATGGTTGCGAGGCGTGGGCTATGGATAGAGTTGTGCGCAGGAGGATGGATGTGCTGGAAATGAGATGTTTGAGGACAATGTGTGGTGTGAGGTGGTTTGATCGAGTAAGTAACGTAAGGGTAAGAGAGATGTGTGGAAATAAAAAGAGCGTGGTTGAGAGAGCAGAAGAGGGTGTTTTGAAATGGTTTGGGCACATGGAGAGAATGAGTGAGGAAAGATTGACCAAGAGGATATATGTGTCGGAGGTGGAGGGAACGAGGAGAAGAGGGAGACCAAATTGGAGGTGGAAAGATGGAGTGAAAAAGATTTTGTGTGATCGGGGCCTGAACATGCAGGAGGGTGAAAGGAGGGCAAGGAATAGAGTGAATTGGAGCGATGTGGTATACCGGGGTTGACGTGCTGTCAGTGGATTGAATCAAGGCATGTGAAGCGTCTGGGGTAAACCATGGAAAGCTGTGTAGGTATGTATATTTGCGTGTGTGGACGTATGTATATACATGTGTATGGGGGGGGGGTTGGGCCATTTCTTTCGTCTGTTTTCTTGCGCTACCTCGCAAACGCGGGAGACAGCGACAAAGAAAAAAAAAAAAAAAAAAAAATATAAATATATATATATATATATATATATATATATATATATATATATATATATATATATATATATATATATATATATATATATATATATATATATATATATATATATATATATATATATATATATATATATATATATATATATATATATATATATATATATATATATATATATATATATATATATATATATATATATCTGTGGTTTGGGAGTGGTTTGGGAATGTCTGGGGAGTAAAGTCAGGGGTTAGTGAGAGGACAAGAGCAAGAGAAGGAGTAGCAATACTCCTGAAACAGTTGTGGGAGTATGTGATAGAGTGTAAGAAAGTAAATTCTCGATTAATATGGGTAAAACTGAAAGTTGATGGAGAGAGGTGGGTGATTATTGGTGCATATGCACCTGGGCATGAGAAGAAAGATCAAGAGAGGCAAGTGTTTTGGGAGCAGCTGAATGAGTGTGTTAGTGGTTTTGATGCACGAGACCGGGTTATAGTGATGGGTGATTTGAATGCAAAGGTGAGTAATGTGGCAGTTGAGGGAATAATTGGTATACATGGGGTGTTCAGTGTTGTAAATGGAAATGGTGAAGAGCTTGTAGATTTATGTGCTGAAGAAGGACTGATGATTGGGAATACCTGGTTTAAAAAGCGAGATATACATAAGTATACTTATGTAAGTAGGAGAGATGGCCAGAGAGCGTTATTGGATTACGTGTTGATTGACAGGCGTGCGAAAGAGAGACTTTTGGATGTTAATGTGCTGAGAGGTGCAACTGGAGGGATGTCTGATCATTATCTTGTGGAGGCTAAGGTGAAGATTTGTATGGGTTTTCAGAAAAGAAGAGTGAATGTTGGGGTGAAGAGGGTGGTGAGAGTAAGTGAGCTTGAGAAGGAGACCTGTGTGAGGAAGTACCAGGAGAGACTGAGTACAGAATGGAAAAAGGTGAGAACAATGGAAGCAAGGGGAGTGGGGGAGGAATGGGATGTATTTAGGGAATCAGTGATGGATTGCGCAAAAGATGCTTGTGGCATGAGAAGAGTGGGAGGTGGGTTGATTAGAAAGGGTAGTGAGTGGTGGGATGAAGAAGTAAGAGTATTAGTGAAAGAGAAGAGAGAGGCATTTGGACGATTTTTGCAGGGAAAAAATGCAATTGAGTGGGAGATGTATAAAAGAAAGAGACAGGAGGTCAAGAGAAAGGTGCAAGAGGTGAAAAAAAGGGCAAATGAGAGTTGGGGTGAGAGAGTATCATTAAATTTTAGGGAGAATAAAAAGATGTTCTGGAAGGAGGTAAATAAAGTGCGTAAGACAAGGGAGCAAATGGGAACTTCAGTGAAGGGCGCAAATGGGGAGGTGATAACAAGTAGTGGTGATGTGAGAAGGAGATGGAATGAGTATTTTGAAGGTTTGTTGAATGTGTTTGATGATAGAGTGGCAGATATAGGGTGTTTTGGTCGAGGTGGTGTGCAAAGTGAGAGGGTTAGGGAAAATGATTTGGTAAACAGAGAAGAGGTAGTGAAAGCTTTGCGGAAGATGAAAGCCGGCAAGGCAGCAGGTTTGGATGGTATTGCAGTGGAATTTATTAAAAAAGGGGGTGACTGTATTGTTGACTGGTTGGTAAGGTTATTTAATGTATGTATGACTCATGGTGAGGTGCCTGAGGATTGGCGGAATGCGTGCATAGTGCCATTGTACAAAGGCAAAGGGGATAAGAGTGAGTGCTCAAATTACAGAGGTATAAGTTTGTTGAGTATTCCTGGTAAATTATATGGGAGGGTATTGATTGAGAGGGTGAAGGCATGTACAGAGCATCAGATTGGGGAAGAGCAGTGTGGTTTCAGAAGTGGTAGAGGATGTGTGGATCAGGTGTTTGCTTTGAAGAATGTATGTGAGAAATACTTAGAAAAGCAAATGGATTTGTATGTAGCATTTATGGATCTGGAGAAGGCATATGATAGAGTTGATAGAGATGCTCTGTGGAAGGTATTAAGAATATATGGTGTGGGAGGAAAGTTGTTAGAAGCAGTGAAAAGTTTTTATCGAGGATGTAAGGCATGTGTACGTGTAGGAAGAGAGGAAAGTGATTGGTTCTCAGTGAATGTAGGTTTGCGGCAGGGGTGTGTGATGTCTCCATGGTTGTTTAATTTGTTTATGGATGGGGTTGTTAGGGAGGTAAATGCAAGAGTTTTGGAAAGAGGGGCAAGTATGAAGTCTGTTGGGGATGAGAGAGCTTGGGAAGTGAGTCAGTTGTTGTTCGCCGATGATACAGCGCTGGTGGCTGATTCATGTGAGAAACTGCAGAAGCTGGTGACTGAGTTTGGTAAAGTGTGTGGAAGAAGAAAGTTAGAGTAAATGTGAATAAGAGCAAGGTTATTAGGTACAGTAGGGTTGAGGGTCAAGTCAATTGGGAGGTGAGTTTGAATGGAGAAAAACTGGAGGAAGTGAAGTGTTTTAGATATCTGGGAGTGGATCTGGCAGCGGATGGAACCATGGAAGCGGAAGTGGATCATAGGGTGGGGGAGGGGGCGAAAATTCTGGGGGCCTTGAAGAATGTGTGGAAGTCGAGAACATTATCTCGGAAAGCAAAAATGGGTATGTTTGAAGGAATAGTGGTTCCAACAATGTTGTATGGTTGCGAGGCGTGGGCTATGGATAGAGTTGTGCGCAGGAGGATGGATGTGCTGGAAATGAGATGTTTGAGGACAATGTGTGGTGTGAGGTGGTTTGATCGAGTGAGTAAAGTAAGGGTAAGAGAGATGTGTGGAAATAAAAAGAGCGTGGTTGAGAGAGCAGAAGAGGGTGTTTTGAAGTGGTTTGGGCATATGGAGAGGATGAGTGAGGAAAGATTGACCAAGAGGATATATGTGTCGGAGGTGGAGGGAGCAAGGAGAAGAGGGAGACCAAACTGGAGGTGGAAAGATGGAGTGAAAAAGATTTTGTGTGATCGGGGCCTGAACATGCAGGAGGGTGAAAGGAGGGCAAGGAATAGAGTGAATTGGAGCGATGTGGTATACCGGGGTTGACGTGCTGTCAGTGGATTGAATCAAAGCATGTGAAGCGTCTGGGGTAAACCATGGAAAGCTGTGTAGGTATGTATATTTGCGTGTGTGGACGTATGTATATACATGTGTATGGGGGGGGGGGGGCCATTTCTTTCGTCTGTTTCCTTGCGCTACCTCGCAAACGCGGGAGACAGCGACAAAGTATAAAAAAAAAAAAAAAAAAATATATATATATATATATATATATATATATATATATATATATATATATATATATATATATATATATATATATATTCCCTGGGGATAGGAGAGAAAGAATACTTCCCACGTATTCCCTGCGTGTCGTAGAAGGCGACTAAAAGGGAAGGGAGCGGGGGGCTGGAAATCCTCCCCTCTCGTTTTTTTTTTTTTTTTTTTTTCTAATTTTCCAAAAGAAGGAACAGAGAAGAGGGCCAGGTGAGGATATTCCCTCCAAGGCCCAGTCCTCTGTTCTTAACGCTACCTCGCTATTGCGGGAAATAGCGAATAGTATGAACAACAACAACATATATGTATACATATATATATATATATATATATATATATATATATATATATATATATATATATATATATATATATATATATATATATATATATATATATATTATCCCTGGGGATAGGGGAGAAAGAATACTTCCCACGTATTCCCTGCGTGTCGTAGAAGGCGACTAAAAGGGGAGGGAGCGGGTGGCTGGAAATCCTCCCCTCTCGTTTTTTTTTTTTAATTTTCCAAAAGAAGGAACAGAGAAGGGGGCCATGTGAGGATTTTCCCTCTAAGGCCCAGTCCTCTGTTCTTAACGCTACCTCGCAAACGCGGGAAATGGCGAATCGTATGAAAAAAAAAAAAAAAATATATATATATATATATATATATATATATATATATATATATATATATATATATCTGCATCTGGACCTTCCAACTGCTCTCTGTGATGTGCGCTAAAATCTCCCAAGTAGAGAACTTCCACTTGAGGATGAGAGAATGTCGCTGCCTCGTGGAGGAAATATAGACAATGGAAGAAAGATATACAGTGTGAAGAGTCAGGAGAGCAGGAGGTGAAAACAGAAGTGTTAGTTGGGAGACAGATTCTCAGCCAGATAACTTCAGTTTCTAGACATTCTAGGTTCATGAGACGTGCAAATGGCCTGTTGGTTTTGGAAGAAGCACAGACTTCCTTTGTATCGGTAATGTATATGGTTAAAGATAGAAATGTTAAATGGTTATTGAAAACACAGATGTTAGATAATTGAGTATCAGGCAGAAGGACTAGTATTTTAGCCAGATGGTGCTCAACAGAAGAAAGGTTAGCAGAAGGACCGTTAATGTTGATAACATTACTGAAATATGAGCATTTTTTCTTCATGGTGAGCACAATAAACTAGTCGATGACAGCGGCACAAATCAGATCAATCACTTAGATGTTCCAAGGTGTTGGGAGGGTCGTCACTGCTGCTGCCTGAGCCCTCGTTGACAGCAGACAGAGACGGGCGGGATTCCGGGGAATCTTTGCCAGCCATTATGGAAAGTAGATGTATAAGCTTGTCACTCTTGTTGTTTGTATATGAAGGTTTTCTTATAGGACAAAGAACGGAAAAATGAATAACGTTCATACGGAGAGTAAAAATGGGTAGGGTTCCTTTACTGTACATGTAAGGTGAAGATGAAACTCATTACGAACTGACTATCGGCCACTCCTCAAGTGTTGTTATTACTGCACTTCTTACTCTGAAATGAGAGAGAAAATGAGTAAGGAAAAAGAAATTAGCGTGAGAAGAAACAGGACATGGTACGCATCCTGAATATGAGTGAGGTGAATCTATGAAGGGAGAGATGAAGACCATGGATGAACAAAGTGGGATTTGTGTAGATGAGACGGATGTTAACATGCAAAAGTGTATGGAAGTGCAGTGAGAAGATTCTGCATCGGTCACCCTTCCAAACAGTAGAAGAGAGTGAGAGAAATGGACATAAACAAAGTGCCAAATTCTCTTGTTAAGCCTACGTCTGTCAGACAACACTTGACATAGTTACTTTGTCATCATCCTTAAAACATTCTATTTAGCTTTCGAGTCTGATTTTTCCTCCCCTAAGGACTTCCGTAACCATTGCAGCTTCCCCCTTACTATCAAAGCAATAGATGGATGAAACCATTTGCTTTTAGCTCAGTAATGGCATATAGCCGCTTGTGTCCTTGGCACATCGGATACAGCCTCAAAGATGCAATTTGTTGCTATGTTCTCTGACGTCAGACTGTGGATGATACAAGGCACAAACACGTTGTATAACCTGTTAATGAATAATTCTTCTCTTGATTGTTATCAATTTCTTCAATGGGTAGAATATGCGTACAACTCGTGGTTGTTTTGAAGAATTTGCTTTAGAGAAATGTATACAAAGAGTAAAATTTGTGTGTGGTATTTATTGATCTGGAAAACGCGTATGGTGGGGATGATTTAGATGCCTTATAGAAGGTTATACGATAATATGACGCAGGAGGACGTTTACTAGATGCAGTGGCTGTTATCAGGAGAGCAAGGCATATGTGAAGGAAGGAAAATGTGTGATTCCAAGTGTAGACGGATCCTTGCCAAGGGTTTGTGGTGTTAACATGGGTGTTTAACCCGTTTATGGATGCTGTGGTGAGGGAGGTTAGTACGAGGGTCATACTGTATCTATAGTATGCTGAGTATGGGGGTGGCTGGGAGATGAGCCAGCGGTTGTTTGCAGATGATATGGCTCAGGTGGCAGATTCCAGTAATAAATTACAAAAGCTCGCGTATGAATTAGTGTTTGAAAGGAAGATGTTGAGAGTTTATGTTAGTAAGATTGAGGTTATATGGTTTAGCAGAGGGGAAGATAGACTGGTCTGAGTGCATGTTTGAATGATGAGAACATAGAAGTGGAGTGTTTTAGATACATGAGACGGATATGTGGTGATTCAAGTGATCCATCGGGTGTGTGAGGGGCCAAAGGTCCAGGGTGCAATATGGAATATGTGTAAAGAAAATTCATTGTGTGTGAGGATATAGATTATTATGTTTGACGGTATTATAGTCCCGATAGTGTTGTTGTGTGGGTGCGAGTCTTGAGCCCTAAATGCAAAAGAATGGAGAAATGTGAGTGTGTTGGAAATGAAGATCTGAGGAACAACATGTGGCGTAAGAAGGGTTGATCATGTGAGGAAAGACAATGTAAGAGAGAGGTGCGGTAGTCATCGTAAACGGTGTATGATTGACGGAGCTGAATGGGGTGTACTGAAACGGTTTAGGCATATGTAAAAAACTAATGAAAAGAAACTGATAAAGAGGACATACTTGTCAGAAGACGAGGGAACAGAATGACTGAAGAGCCTGAAAAGGAGATGGAAGGAGTGAAAAAGGGTTTAAGTTATCTGGGTCAGGACATGCAAGAGGGTGAGAGGTGTGCAAGGTACAATTTGAGCGATGTGGAGTTCAGGGAACTACATGCTTTCAGTAGGCTGAACTAGAATATATGATAAGATCAAGGGTATGTTGTATGTGATACTACTATAAAAGGAAGAATATCTCTGCCTAAAATGACTGTATACACTTGATCGCCTGAGACATCATCCATTAACCATTACCTCAGCAGACACTTATATCATCTCAACTTCGCTCCAGTTTCGTAAAACTTGACCCATCGGAAAGACATTAGGCCACTTTATATCTAGTAATGATGTCTTCTTCTTACGTTATCATTTTAATGGTCTGGTTATAGTGCGCTCTCTTACTGTGTCTGATCTGGGAGAGCCACCCATCTTTACTACAGCCATCATCCTCCTCCCCAACATTATACCGTAATACACATTCATGTCTGAGTTTCCTTGCATGATTACTCCAGACCGACAAGTCTTATAACTTACTGATTCTTTCCTGTGGTATTCTACATGTCAACATATGTTAGTAGTTACAGAGTAACAACAAAGTCATAAATGCTATTTGTGTCTACATTTCATGAATGTTTGCGGCAATATGATGCCTCAAGGAGTATGAGAATATCACTAGGGCAAAAACTAACAGCCAGCGGGAGGTTGTGGGCATACAGAAATATCTTTGTAAATAGATATGTGAAGAGATAGCTTCATCTGGTGTACTATGACTATCTTCTTTGTGCGTATTTCTAGATTCTCACATACCCATGATATGGGTTGTCTAAGCATATCCTTACTTCTCCTGGGAAGAGTAACATAACACCATCACCAGGATGATCTAGATCATCAGTGTACAATATGTAATGTCACTTGAGACGCTGATCACTTCACAGGATCCCTTGCGTTAAGAATGGATCATTTTCATTATCATCGTCAGTAGTATTGTCATTATTATTATCATTCCTATTACACGTAAGTTAATACACACACACACACACACACACACACACACACACACACACACACACACACACACACACACTCACACACATAAGTCACATACATAGGAAGGAATGGTTTGGTAAAAGATGATAAAAAGCAAAAGAGTTTAGAATTGTCGTGACGAAGGTACAGACTGCACTCCAGCCAGCCAGCATTTGCAAGGTGCAAGAGAGCAAAGAACGAGTATATCAGGATAAAAACAAGGAATTAAGAATCTTTTAAATGAATATTTTGGAAGGATCGATAAAATCTACAACTTTTCCAAAAACTCATTAGATTGTCAGATAACAACTAATTAGACTAAGAAATTCAGAAGGAAGAAGACAATGTAAGGATACTCACGGAACTGAGTAACAAATTCAAAAGATTTTCCCCATTAGAAAACATTGTGGCAACAACACCAGGTATCTAGAAAAGATTAACAGAATTCTAGGTGTTCACCCGTATGAGCTTCATGGACCTGATGAAGTCTTACCACAGTGCTGAAGATGTACCCGTATGAGCTTCATGGACCTGATGAAGTCTTACCACAGTGCTGAAGATGTACCCGTATGAGCTTCATGGACCTGATGAAGTCTTACCACAGTGCTGAAGATGTACCCGTATGAGATTCATGGACCTGATGAAGTCTTACCACAATGCTGAAGATGTGTTCATATATTCCAGATGAATCTCTGGAAAAGCTGTTCAAGATGTCGCTGTATAGAGACAAAATACCAAAAGAGTGGAAAAGGACATTATTCCTGTCTATAATTAACGAAACCCGAAAGAGGCAATGAACTACAAGCTGGTCTCAAATGGGAAGTTTGGTTTGTAAGGTTTAGAAAAGATAATCACAAAGCAAATGAATGACTTTCTAAAGAGGAAAAATGACTCATGTGATGAACAATGTACAAAAGGTAAGGCTGAGTGGATGTTTGTATCTTGACTGCCAGAACGTTTGACACGGTGTCACATGGGAGGCTGATTACGAGACTGGATCACCAGGCAGGAGTATGGGGAAACTCATTCAGTGGACAGAAGATTATCTTAGTGAAAGTGAACAAAGAACGCATGACAGAGGAGCTCTCTCATAATGGGTTGAGGTCACCAGCCGAGTGCCGCAGGGTTTGGTTTTGGAACCATTACTCTTCTTGACCCATGGTAATGACTTGCCAGAGGATATAGACTCTTATTTGAATATGTTTGCACCAGATACAAAGGACATTCGTGAAATGAAAAGCACGGATGATTGCATCAACTTACAAAAAGAACATGACAGACTCCAAAGTTTGTCTGATATCTGATTGATGAAGTTTAAAAACTCGAGTAAATATAAACCAGTGAGAATGGATCGTATCGAAGGAAGGCCTCGCTGTGGTTATCATCGAACAGAAAATAAGCTACAGTAAGCTAGTTGACATTGTCCCTGACCTGTCGCAAGTGTCCCACCTAAGGGGAGTAGTTAAGGACACAAACTGTCTGCTGGTAAGTACTAGAATTCCATTCAAGTTCAGGGATAAGACAGTTTTGAAAACCTGTTCACATCAGACATAAGACCGA
>NC_092235.1:3798542-3801042 GCF_036320965.1 Panulirus ornatus | reverse complement strand
CCTTCCATAGAGCATCTCTATCAACTCTATCATATGCCTTCTCCAGATCCATAAATGCTACATACAAATCCATTTGCTTTTCTAAGTATTTCTCACATACATTCTTCAAAGCAAACACCTGATCCACACATCCTCTACCACTTCTGAAATCACACTGCTCTTCCCCAATCTGATGCTCTGTACATGCCTTCACCCTCTCAATCAATACCCTCCCATATAATTTACCAGGAATACTCAACAAACTTATACCTCTGTAATTTGAGCACTCACTCTTATCCCCTTTGCCTTTGTACAATGGCACTATGCACGCATTCCGCCGATCCTCAGGCACCTCACCATGAGTCATACATACATTAAATAACCTTACCAAACAGTCAACAATACAGTCACCCCCTTTTTTAATAAATTCCAGTGCAATACCATCCAAACCTGCTGCCTTGCCGGCTTTCATCTTCCGCAAAGCTTTTACTACCTCTTCTACATATATATATTCATAAAAAAGAGCTCTAAGCATACACCTGGTGCACATACTTGGACGTACTAAACCACACTGGGTGTGAGGCGGCTGCTCTGTCTAAGGCCAGAACTTGGACCCCGGAATATCGTTGGTCCAGCACTAAACACATTATGCAGGATGGTTGTGTGTTTATGTGTAGGCGTTTGTTTGTCTGTTTATCTTGCCTAAATATGCCTGCCTCACTGTTCACTTCGATTACCATTAATTACACGGGTCAAATGACATGACAATGTATCCATCAAGAGTATCAGTCTCCCAGGTTTCTTTTACTAATTCATCGTATTCCTGAAGCTTAAAGTTCAATATATGAGAAGCTAATGACCTTCATTATCTCTAGCAAAGATAACACTGTGGTACTACCAGTCATTTATGCCAACAGGTCTCATATCCTTCAACCCCATTTGATTCATATGTCCTGCTTCAGTTCACTGATAGCAGGTCGTCCCCTGTAAATCACATCGCCCCAGTCACTTTATCCTATACACGCCTCTCACGTGCCCTTGAGCATATTCAGGCCCTGATCACTCAAACTCTTGTTCACTTCCTCCATCCATCTCCAATATGGTCGCCCTATTCTTGTCCTCTACACTTCTGACACATGTATCCTCCTTTAACCTCCCCTCACTCACTCTCTCCAAATGTCTAAACCATTTCAGTACACCTCCTTCAGCTCTGTCAACCATGCTCTATTTATCATCACACATCTCTCTTACCTATCATTACTTACTGGATCAACCCGCGTCACACCACATGTTGTCCTCAGACATTTCATTTTCAACACATTCACTCTATCATCAAATCTTCCTCATACTGTCTCTACCTTCACCGCCGACTGACATCACTATTCAAGCTCAGAAATGTCTATACCATCTTTATTGTACCTGAGCCGCGCCCCAGCCAGGTCCTCCTGACTAACTAGAGCCACACACACACACACACAGGCACCACCAGCTGGACACAATACACAACACAACACACACAATCCTCCTGGGTCCATCTCACACCACCTACCAAGATGTGCTCATCTGGCTGACCACGTCCACCCCACCAACACCACCAGCTAACCCCCTGCCCCCCATCACCTCCACCCCCGGCACAATGACCTCTCTCTCTCTCTCTCTCTCTCTCTCTCTCTCTCTCTCTCTCTCTCTCTCTCTCTCTCTCTCTCTCTCTCTCTCTCTCTCTCTCTCCTCATCCCCCCGCACCGCCGTTCGTCAGTACACTCGACTTGTACCAATCACAGCTGGAACACAGAGATATAAGACCAGTCCTATACCTATCATTGTGAAAGTCATCAACAATCCATGAACAAGTACACAAGCTAAGCAGGTAAACTGCTGCTCAGTTTTCCACTTATCGACTTAGTTAAGACAAACAAAATATCACCAGGTGTACCACAGTGGTGTGTGCCCGACTGACTCAGTAACATCATTACTGGAACTCCACCAGAGTCTGTGTTGTCGCTTACCCCTCCGGAGCCACAGTCGACCGACCCCACATAAATAGCAATTGATAGTTTGAGGAAAATAATGATTCCTGCCTTAAAGGTCAATAGTGAGGAATGGTCGGTCTTCAAGATTATTGCTCTGATGTTAACAAACATGGCCAAGTGAATCTTGTCATTTGTAGTAGAAACGTTAATTCTATTATGGAAGTGAGCAATGGAAGGAGTGATGCACATTGATCAGGTGGAGGAAGTAGGTGAGGTAAGGTGTGATGGTCAGTCACACCATTTACATGTTGGTCACAGGAAGAGTTTAGTAAACACTATCGTCTCTCACAAGAATGAACCAGGTTTGTTCTGGAGAAGATAAGAGGAAGGGAGGGAGGAAGGCTGCCTAGATGGAAGAGGTCAATTATGGTAAGATTACTGGAATGATTGACATTATTATATTTGATGTAGGAATAATGAGCCTCATAGTTTGCCTGATCTTCGTAACGTTCATCACGATCACTTTATGTAATAACTCACAATGATATATA
>NC_092235.1:3768542-3793542 GCF_036320965.1 Panulirus ornatus | reverse complement strand
AAAAGAGTGATGTCTTTGACGAAATTTACTTGCTTGGCTCCTTCTTCTGTTACTCATTATCGAAAGTAAACATACTGAAGGATATATATATATATATATATATATATATATATATATATATATATATATATATATATATATATATATATATGTATATATATATATATATATTGAAAAGGATCGCAATTTTGCACGTGATCAAGTATATTCTTATGAGTCCACGGGGAAAATAAACACGATAAATTCCCAAGTGCACTTTCGTGTAAAACTCACATTATCAGGGGAGACACAACAGAGAAATATAACAGTCAGTTGATATACAACGAAGAGACGTAGCTAGGAATCCATATGGTAAACATGTGATTGTCCAAGACAGACAACAAGCGTATCATAAACTTATTATGTGGACAAGAAGGTGAATTGTTTACTCATTTTATCAACATTAAAGTTATCCAATTTGTATAGACCATCACAAATATTAAGATTATAATTCTTTGTGTATTCAGTAATAGAAGATTCAATGATATTTCTCGTGGTACTTGAGTTAGAGTTAATAACTGAGATGGCATTATTAACTCTAATTCCAGTACCACGAGAAATATCATTGAATCTTCTATTATTAAATACACAAAGAATTATAAACCTTGAGGAAGCAACATGGCGGTCAAAAATAAGCTGCAGGAATGAAGTTTATGAATGGAATATCAGTGAGACGATCCAAATGACGAATGAATGAGAGCGTAGTCAACATACAATATAAAAGGACATATTATGAATGGCAACCAGGCAAGTAACGGCCCAACTGAATGGAAGGATTTAAAAGTTCGCGTTATATGACGAATTTTCATAGATTATCCAAATTTCCATTCCAGTTATGAAACTTAATGGTTGGGTTCAGTTCTAGAGACAAAGTTTAAAGGATTGTGTTTCAAAGATGAACCACAAAGGATATCGTTAAATTAACTGACATTAAAATTTGTCAATTAAGTGAATCATTTTATACAATAACTGTAATTTGACAGAGTTAAAAGTTCGCAATTTCATTACAATTATAATTTAAAAGCTTGATATTTAATGATGGTTTGCACAAGCTTAACGTACATTTAAGTTTTGTGTTTATATGACGTATCTTAAAGGACTCTGGTAAAATAATGCAGCTGGAAGGTTTACGTTCAAATGATGGTGTTTAAATGTTTATTGATGAATGGTAGATTTAAATGGATAGATTTTAAGTTCGCGTTTTCATGAGCGACTTTAAACCTTGTGGTTGAATGTCACAGTTTAAATGTTGGTATGTACAATGTTGACCAGATGGCGGTAGTGTGTAGACAGCCATACCAGGTCGTATTTATCATCATTAAAGTCACCTTCCTTACTTACTTATGGCGGCGATGAAATTCACTGGTTCTTGATTGTGCACCAATTAACCTATCAGATAATGGTACAATGTTTGCCTGGTGTTGCATATATCACGTCTGTTGTTGAAACACAAGAATGCCAGGTGACTTTGGGAGTGGATGATAATGTAAAGATCAATATAAATGTGGGAAATCTTGAACCGCCATCACCAGACACAACACATGTTTGGATCTGGCGGGGGGAGGGACTTGCCTGTGACGTCAAGATGCCCCGCCTCCAGCCTGGCGCCGCTCTGTGTGTGTGTGTGTGTGTGTGTGTGTGTAGCCCCTGGGTTCATGTTGGCCACAGCCACCCACCGGCCGGTGGTCAGGTCAGTGGGCGGTGTGTGTGTGTGTGTGTGTGTGTAGCCCCTGGGTTCATGTTGGCCACAGCCACCCACCGGCCGGTGGTCAGGTCAGTGGGCGGTGTGTGTGTGTGTCTGTGTGTGTGTGTAGCCCCTGGGTTCATGTTGGCCACAGCCACCCACCGGCCAGCCGGGCGGTAGTTTATAACTAAGACTGGTAGTTTCACATGCCACTTGGAGTGTCCCTCACTACAGAACTTGAGCAGCTCTTATCCTGAGGTGGAGCAGTTGATCCTCTCCACCAGGCTGGTACACTTGGTCTGCACCAGGTGGCTCCCTCCTGGTCATCCTGAGTGGTTGGTTGCTGTGTTGGATTTAATGACCAGTGACTTGTGAAGGTCATTAGACCAGCCATCATTTGATCATCTGATAAAACATGAAGCAACGCCAAATATTACATGATCCACCTAAACTATTGAGAATGATGGAGTCTGATATTGTTACGTTACGTCATCCAATCTTGCCACTCACATGTTACGGTAATCACGACTACATACATAGTGTTGTTACGACTGATATTACTGTATGTACTGTAGTAACGTACTGTGTTTATGTGGATAACATGTGGACGTCAGAGGAGGCAAGAGCATCATCATGTACAAATTCTCTATTCTATGTTGTATCCTCAATTTTGTCTGTGGTGATCGACACACTTTATCCCCCAAGATATTATCTTGCTCTTTCTTTCCATCATTCTTTAGTATTAAAGATTTTGTTCTCTCAAGCAAGATAGAATTTATCAATAATTTTTAATGTCATCTTGGGTCCAGGTAATGTTAGGTAGCGGTCATACAAGTTGTCCATGACCTTCATCATGTGGGTTGGGAAGGGGTCAGGAGGTGTGGCGTTGTACTCGGTGTACCACTTGCCAAGTTGGTCAGTGTGTATACCATGGAAGTTGCAGGGGAATCATCAGTCTGTATGTTAACAATTAGGTTGAGCAAATAACACTTGGCCTCAGTGAAGGTAGAATGTTTTCCCACCAGACTGCATCCATTAATACGACTTAGATCAGAAGATCTAGCCTTAGGTAATTAGTTAGATCGAGATTATCAAAGCCTTTCATCATCTTTGTACTTCGTGACCATCTCTTTGTTAAGTTGTTACGTTGACGTATGATGAATCTAATATGGAGAACAAATTTAGGAGGAAACCTGGCAAAGCTACATATGAGTGATTTTACCGTTTGCAAGTAAACTACGATTTTGTAAAAACGAATAGCATCTATGTTGTGTATAGAAAACGTAACTCCTTAGCTGCATTCTCTATGAATGTCATCAAAAGTTAAACATAGACAAGGGAAGGAATGAGGCTTGACGATACGAAACATCACTCAATCGTGTCCTGCCTGCCCAGACCCTCCCTCGCCACACCACTGGCCATAACTTCATCAACACATTGCTTACTCCGTCAAGGTCATCCACACATTTTGCCTGGCTTGAACAACCGCTTGGCATTCATGAACCGTTGAATGTTTACACTTTCTGATTATCTGCAGTAGCTGATGCAGTTGCAAGATAGACTGTTAAACCATTTTCTTACAATACTCGCTAGTAAGGAGACAATTTTCACAAAACACAGAGGTAACACTGCCTAAGAAACGGGCTTAAGAACAATTGTACGAACATAGGGTCACATTGGTACATCCACAAGGCACCAGTGGTCTGGGTGGCCTGAAATAGATTTGGAACGAAGAAGGATGATGGGTGTAGGGAGTAAACCTACCACAGATCATCATTAATCATGAAGAGTTGACAATGGTTACCTCCAGCCATAATCTACAAATCAATAGACAAATGTTAATGCAAACAAAGCAAGAATTAAACAAGCAGGAACACAATCCAATATACCATTTTACGATAATTATGTCAAGTTGTCGCATCTGTTCATTACCTGACGTCGTCTTACGTTTCACCTTTAGTAACGTCTTCGAATTTCGTTGTAGTGAAACTAAGGCGACCCGAGACTCAATGTTAGTGATACACAAGAGGAAGAAATATAACTCCGAAGGTATAAAACAGTTGTGGACACATCAAACGCTTGACAAATATTCCTTAGTGGATGACAGAAAACACAAAGAGATCGTCCTTGTAAACTTATGATAAGGTTTGCTTGAAAAGTCTCCCTTCGTCATAGTCGTCTGCTCTGTGATCTGTATAAACTGTAATAAGGTAACCATATATGTATTTCTTAAAATGTTTGAGTGTCCAAACAACTGCAAGGCCTTCTAACTCAGTTATTGAGTATTTCGATTCCGTCTTTGAACATGAACGGCTCGCATAGGCTATGGGAAAAAGTCTACCCTTATTCAACTCGTGCATAAGTACAGCTCCAAGACCCTGTTTACAAGCATCTGTGTGCAAAATGAAGGGTTTCTCAAAGTTGGGGAATCGAAGGATAGGTGCTTCTATCAAGTGTCGCTTGAGTAAGTTAAACGCACTGTCTTGTGCTGTAGACCACTGGAATGTAACTCCCTGTTTCAGAAGTGAAGTGAGTGGGTTTGCGATCTTCGCGAAATTAGAGATAGATCTTCAATAATATCCTGCTAAACCAAGGAAGGATTTGACTTTATCTGTTTTGGAAGGGACTGGCCATTCTACAATTGTTTTGACTTTATGTGCATTAGGTTGAATACCGTTTTCATCAACAGTGTGACCTAAGTAATTAATTCTTGTTTGTAGAAAGGAACATTTGGATAACTTGACTTTTAGGTTTGCATCCTTAAGTCGTAGAAATACTCTCTCAAGACTTTTGAAATGAGAAGCAATATCTGGAGACATGACAATTATATCATCAAGATAAACCAATACATCTTGGCCCAACATGTGACGACAAATGTTAGTCATTAACCTTGAGAAGGTGATCACAGGTGAGGAATGAAGACCGAAGGCCATGATGCATATGAACTGCCAATGACCATCTGGCGTACTGAACACAGTCAGGGGGCGGCTTTCCTCTGACAAGGGAATCTGCCAAAATCCGCTCAATAAATCCAAAGTTGAAAATACCTTATTGTTACCGAGGCTATGAAGAAGCTCTGATACCACTGGTAATGGGAAACCATCTTTCAAAGTGGCCTTGTTGTTGAGTTTTCTAAAATCTATGACTGGTCTAAAAGTTCCGTCCTTTTTCGGAACGATCAGAAGTGGTAAATTCCATGGTGATCGTGATTCCTCTATAACATTATCTTTCAACACGTCCTGAACAACTTTGTTTGCTATGTCTCTGTGTGCGTGTGTCAATCGATAGGCTGGGACGTCAATGGGACGTGTGTTTTTCTCTAAGTTAATAATGTGAACATCCAAATGAGTTCTACCGAGTGGTTCTCCTGATAAGGCAATAGTAGACCTATACTGGTTAAGTAAGTCTGTTAACTGGTCAACATGTTTGGTTAATCCTACCTTGGATATCATGTCAGGGGTGATGGTGGGGAGCTGACTCAAGCCGTGCACTGCTGAGTCAGGTGTAGGAGGAGTAGGTGGTGGTGGGTTAATGGAATGTGAGACTAGACGGATGGTAAACTCATGCAACTCCTCGTCTTGAATTCCTGACTTCAAAACGGAGAATTCCACAAGCTTGGCCCCTCTACGGAGACGGACAGGAGTGGGGTCCCGTATTGGCAATGTATATGGTGACCTCTCCATCTGCGGTCTCATGAATAGAGGCGTCCATCGTGGATAGTCGTGTGACAGTTAGTGATGAAGGTTCAGCAACTACTCTTAGTGCCAGATCACCCTGACTATGTCTGAGTCCATGATCATTCATCCATGTTCGAGAAAGTGAGAGAGGAACCTTCGTTAATGTGTCACTATGCAGAGTCATGTTGGTTTTCAGTTTACCAGGGCAATGATCACGTGGACAAGTAGAAAGGATGCGTATTGTCTACCGTGAAGCAGGACGTGGGAGCAGATGTATTAATGACTCTGACTGAGTGAGAACTCTTCTCTGACAATGGCAAGAACGTATTATCAACACAAACCACATGATAAATAGGACAGATCTTATGTTATGCCACACATAGAGTGGCGTCCTAGTAACAAGTTAGCAGGAAAAGTTACACGACGAACAATGTAAGGCGTGACGGTCATGACCAAGTCGCCTATGTGAATGTTCATTTCAATAGTGCCCCTTACGTCGAAATTTTCATTTGAGATACTTTGAAGGGATGGGTAAAAGTCCGAGCATTGAGCAAGTTGAGTGCGCCCCATTAATGGTTGAATAAAATCATAATGAATGACATCTGCTTCAGCGCCACTGTCTAGAAAGATTGTGATTGGCTTATCCTGGAAAGAACCCACTAAATCGAAACTTGTAATGTGAGAAAATGGCGAAGAACGAAAATGTCTTAAGAGTTCCTTATGTGATGGAGTCGTGTCATGAGAGAGAGATTGTCATTGTTGATAATGACATGATGAACCTGTGTTAGATGACGTCTGTCTAGCTAATGCTCGACATTCCGCTGAAGTGTGTCTAGCGTTGCTATGATATGAACACCTGCTTGGTGGTGTTGGGCGCGAGCGGGTGAAGGTCAGCCTGATGTCTGACTGGAGGAAATCATGACTAGGTCGGCAGAATTGTGACGACCGAGGCTGTGATGACATGGGTTGTTGACTGCGTTTGTTCTGGTCGAGGCTCACGTGAGAATGAGTCCCATGTGTAAGGACACACATTCGCTTTATGTCCTGGTTGGCCACACCGGAAGCACGTCACTTTATGTGAGTGTTTGTCATCACTGAATCGCTGTATTTGACCGTGAGAAGAATGATTGTGTTGACCACTAGAATGTTACGTCACACTTTGGGAAGCCGACACTCTCCCCAGTGTCTTGGTGTTGGAATATCCACCTTTCTTTTGAGTGTAATTCAACACTTTTGTTACTGACCCACAATGATGGGTCGATGTCTTCATTAAGTAACCGTCGTCTTACGTCTGGAGGTCAGGTCCTTGAGAATGAAGGTTATGTGTAATAATCACATGAGTGTTTGCACATGAGTTTCAGGATTCATCATGGCTGATATCCAGGGTGAGGATTCATAAGCCTGCCTAACTAATCTCATTCTTCCATGTAATCAGGGACTGACGTATCATCCAAGTATGTTGTGTTAAGAGCACGTTAAAGGACGTGAATGATTCTTCACAACCTGATGTAAACAACGTTTTGAATTCCTCCCAAGATGTACAGTTTCCAATGTCATCTGAGTCATAGACAACCCTAGCTTAATTGTTAGTCTTGTTGAAATCAATGAGATTTTTAGCAGAAGTTATAAGCGCTTTGTCTCCTGCATCACCATTATGTTCAACAATGTCCTCTGCATTTCTAATCCACCGATTAAAATTTGACAGTTTACCATCAAATAACTCGTGTGGTTCCCTAGCTTGTTTTAGTGTAAAAACAGTTTTTTGTGAAGGAATTCATTGTCCCGAGTTTTTGTGATGTGGAGGGGGAGGTGGGTGTGGGTGTGGTAACGTGTGAGAAGGTTTCTGTGGGTCATCTGTGTCACCAGAATCTGTCAAAACAACTTTGTGTGACGTCACCATTTTAGAAGGCTGGTTTCGTTTATAATAAGGGATTCTAGGTCAATTCCTAAGTACATATGAACTTTTACGATTACCGCGTGGAATTTCATCGGACTTGTAATACAATCTAACATAAAGTGTGTAAGTAATAGCCCCCCAAAAATATTTAAAATATAATTAACACTATTGACTTAATACAAAATACATAACATGAATATCATTTGAAAATATTGTAATGAAATAAAGGCAATAAAAGGCTGGCATAACTGTATAACATATGAATACAAGACTCTGTATATGAGAGGTGCACATAATAGTATAACATATCAGTAATGGACTCTATATATGAAAGTAATCATCACTAAAAAGAATAGTACCAACGTATGAAAACATAAGAAAGAATATATGCAAGAATAACTGAAAACTTAGACTAATTTGCTAAACTACAAAGATGAATAATCATATTACCCAAAATATATAAATGTCTATATTTATAGACTAGGAACTAGTAACACACAAAAAGAGCATACCTCAAAGAGTGAACCATTTTGACACAGTTCTTATCTGAATGGGAGATTCGCTTACGAAGACGTCTTGGGTGTAGCGAGGTGGAGATGTGTGCAGAGTAGCGGCTCGCTGAGTGTAGCGAGATGAAGATGTGTGCAGAGTAGCGACTCGCTGGGTGTAGCGAGCTGGTGTGTGCAGAGTAGCGGCTGCCTGGGTGTAGCGAGGTGAAGATGTGTGCAGAGTAGCGACTCGCTAGCAGGAAAGTTGAGTGAGTGACAAGGGCTGGACCACGCGATGCTGACGTCTGGGATGTCGCCACGGCTGATGATGACGCGTCTCTGGAGCGGTTGACAAGATGACCTCCACGTTGGTGTTGGCAGGATGGCTGACCTTGCTTGACACGTCTGGATGTGATGACAACACTGCACGGCGGTGGCGCTGTTTTGATGCCCTTGCAAGCGGGAGAGTGTCAGCAATGCAATAAAGGCGTATCTTCAATGCATTGAGGTACGGGTGATGGAAGCACGTAGCCGGCCATGGGGTTCCGCCCTTAACGTCCACAGGAGGGAGCACCAGGACTGTGTCAGGTAGGCTTGTATGACTGCTGGCAACACCAGACGTAGAAATATGAAGTAGATGTGACGGTCGTGTGTGGTCACGTGGGTTCTTACGTCACTGCCACCATTTGTAAGGTTGAGTTGAGAGGAAGGAAATCAGGTCTTCTTCGTCTGTGGTACTCAATGAAGATCAGGCGGCCTTTGTAGATTTATTACAACAAAACGTGTACGTCCATCTGTAGTACTCTGGGCTATAGTCTTATGACACACTACGACACATTCTAGTGAACAGTGTGACGATGCTGGCCAGTGTGTCCCCTCAGGTCACACTGACAGGGGTTATATGGGAGTCCGTCAACACCCATTCAACAACGTGTTCAAATAACAGATCAGCTCTTACGTGTTCAAACATCCTGATTAACAGTAGCCCGTGGGAACAGTGAGCCCGTGGCAGCATGCATCTAACTCTATGTAACTCACAGTAAAATGATAATGACAAATACCTAATGAAAAATTAATGATAGTGTGCGTGAGTCTGACAGCTGTGTCTGGTGATGTAGCCGAAGAGGTGAAGTCTGAAGTTGTGGCTGATGATGTAGCCGAAGAGGTGAAGTCTGAAGTTGTGACTGATGGAGTAGCCGAAGAGGTGAAGTCTGAAGTTGTGACTGATGGAGTAGCCGAAGAGGTGAAGTCTGAAGTTGTGGCTGATGATGTAGCCGAAGAGGTGAAGTCTGAAGTTGTGACTGATGGAGTAGCCGAAGAGGTGAAGTCTGAAGTTGTGGCTGATAATGTAGCCGAAGAGGTGAAGTCTGAAGCTGTGACTGATGATGTGGCCGAAGAGGTGAAGTCTGAAGTTGTGTCTGGTGATGTAGCCGAAGAGGTGAAGTCTGAAGTTGTGGCTGATGATGTAGCCGAAGAGGTGAAGTCTGAAGTTGTGACTGATGGAGTAGCCGAAGAGGTGAAATCTGAAGTTGTGGCTGATGATGTAGACGAAGGAGTGAAGTCTGAAGTTGTGACTGATGATGTGGCCCAAAAGGTGAAGTTTGAAGCTGTAGTATCTGGTGATGACTTGGTGGAGGATACCGAGTGGTTCTGGCGTCTTGACTGATAGTCCAATGAAGGCTGTGGAGTCTGGTGACCCAACTGTCACCGGGAATGTGTGGGGCTGTGCCATGTTATTACTGCATATTTCTATTTAACGAGATATCAAGATCAATTGTAAATAACTATTTCATTCAGTTATCCAAATTATCCCTGGCTATATCCCACCATGGACAGTCATCTATGGCTATATCCCACCATGAACAGTCATCCATGGCTATATCCACCATGGACAGTCAGTCATCCATGGCAAAATGCCTTTGTCAGTGGCGAGGGAGGATGACATGGTCAGGGTGTAGTGTCGGGGCCCCAGTGGGGGATGGGGGCCCCACAAGAGGTCAAGATAGTTATAATGATAATTATGATATTGATATTAATGATAATAATATCAATAATGATAATGAAAAGACTAATGATATCAATAACATATTGATATATATGTATATATGGTGAATGATGATGATAATAGTATTAATGATAATAATAATATCAATAATATCAGGAATGATGGTAATAAAAATGATAACAATTGATAATAATGATAATAGATAATGATTATGATATCAGTGATATTTATAATAATAGTAATGGCGAGGTAGCGCCCGGAAAACTGACAAAAAAGGCCGCCACATTCGTTCGCACTCAGTCTCTTAGCTGTCATGTGTAATGCACCGAAACCACAGCTCCCTATCCACATCCATGCCCCACAGACCTTTCCATGGTCTACTGCAGGCATTTCACATACCCTGGTTCAGTCCATTGACAGCAGGACGCCCTTGCTGATGGTGTATTTGTACTGGAAAGCAACATTACAAGAACTGTTTGTTAAGAACATGTCTCAGATGAGCTAAGTTGGGAGAATAGGACAACACTAAACCTTTCGATTTATCCTTATTTGTCACATATTTGTTACCAGAAGCATAAAATGTCTTCCTACCTTTCCAGTAAGCTTTATTGTGAGGGAGGAAGAATTGTGTTTTCATGCCTTTAACTTTTACACATTCATAACCCATTGACTCTCGAGAGCAATTAAGGTTGCGCCACAATCAGAAGCAGGGTAGGTGATGGAGTGAGGGCTTCTTCGACGAGACTGTACTCTCCCACTTGTCGACTGATGATATCATACAGCTGCACCGAAGGGTTAGTCCGGTAACACCCGCATTGTTCTTCCATCAAATATATATATATATATATATATATATATATATATATATATATATATATCCCATTCTATCCCTATCGATATCATCGCTTTTCCCTCTCTCTCTCTCTCTCTCTCTCTCTCTCTCTCTCTCTCTCTCTCTCTCTCTCTCTCTCTCTCTCTCTCTCTCTCTCTCTCTCTCTCTCTCTCTCTCTCTCTCTCTATCGATATCAATCGCTTTCCCTCTCCTCTCTATCTCTCTCGCTTTCTTTCTTCTCCCTCACTCTCTGTTTCTATCGATACCATCGCTCCCCCCCTCTCTCTCTCGTTTTCTTTCTTCTCTCTAACTCTCTATCGCTATTGATATCATTCATTCTCTCTCTCTCTCTCTCTCTCTCTCTCTCTCTCTCTCTCTCTCTCTCTCTCTCTCTCTCTCTCTCTCTCTCTCTCTCTCTCTCTCTCTCTCCTCACTTTCTTTCTTCTCTCTCCCTTTCTATCTCTATCTCAATCGATATCAATTGTTTTACCTCCTCTCTCTCTCTCTCTCTCTCTCTCTCTCTCTCTCTCTCTCTCTCTCTCTCTCTCTCTCTCTCTCTCTCTCTCTCTCTCTCTCTCTCTCACGCCCTCTGTCTGACTGTCTGTCTGTCTGTTTGTCTTTCGGTTGTAGTGAAGATAAGCATGTAGGGAGGTTGACCTCAGGTCAAACCCTACAACAGGGTTGTAGTTCCGCTCAGCATTTGTTGAGGGTTGAAGGTGACGTATGGTTCAAGGTGTAGTGAAGATGCGTTGAAGGGTGTCTCCTTCTACAGTGATGACCATGGCTGGCTGTACTAGTGTTGCAGGGGGAAGGATCATATTGCTGCATATTACTCGCGAAATATGGCGGGTTTATAAATCTATCTTCACACTAACGCCCTCTCTAAGTGTGTCTGTGGTTTACATACCTTCCAACCGGCTGTGACATGGCTGGCAAGTCTGCAGTATTTAAAGTTCAGCGCTTGAGAAATAGAAATAATGAATATCATTCGTAGGGAAGTAAAGGGAAGATGTCCATCATCCGCCCGCCACCCGTCCCTTGTAGACGTGTCGCCATCATGACGGACCGACAGACAACTCCAGCCACCACCCTGGCCAACACCACCACCACCACCACGATCCTGGGAGCAAATGTTCTTCGTTTCCATCGCTTTCCTGTTTAATCATTCCTTGCCATTTCTTCCTTATATCATTCCGACACATGCAGGTCATCGCGAAGTCACAAGCAGATAGCAGACTGGAGAGGCGATATCGGGGAAAACGTTAAATTTCTATACTTTTTACTTCATGTTTCCATTGAAAGGTACTTCAATTTCTCCAGAACTTGGAAACAAGGACCTTTCGCCTAAGAAAATGATAAATGTCTCAATCTATAATTCTGTCTATTTATTCATCTATATGATCACTGCACCCTTTATGTTCATCATCTGTTCACTACACCCCTTATGTTCATCATCTGCTAAGCCTACATCATGTTCATCACTTAATATTCACCACACTATAACGTTAATCATACGCTCTTTACCCACTTATGTTCAATACATGTTCACTACACCCTTTCGTTCATCATATGTTCACCACACATTTACGTGACATGACATGTTCATTACTACCTAATGTTCATTATTTGTTTACTGCACCCTTTTCTTCACCATAAGTTAAGCCCATCCTCACCTTTATCATTGAATGTCCACTGCGCTTATGTTCATCTCAAATTCATGACATGTTCACAACACCTTTGTGTTCCTTATGTCCTTAGGTTTCTATCTTAGCCAGAGTATGTTAACTGTTTCTATCTTAACTACATAACACCACTATATATGTTAACTGTTTCTATCTTTACTAAATACCAACATATTTTTGGCTCAACACGTATATGAAATTGATGGGTCTAGTCAAATCTCATCAAAGGACAAAAACATATACCCCTCCTATGGACCGAGTTACTCGAATCGTCGAAACCCGAAGAAGAGCGAGCCACTGGGAGCGTCAACAGGCTATTGCGTGGCGTGGCCGGCACACCGTTCGTCGGGAACGCCGTCGCACTCGTCAGGAGCATGTGGTGGACGAGCGGCAGGCGAGAGTGAACCGCCTTGTTGCTGCCCGCAATGCTGCCGCTCTGCGGGAGAGACTTGCAGCTCGCGGGATACAAATACTAGTCACCTGTGGGGACGTTGTAGACTCCCCCAACACCGTGCAACAACCCACCCCACCAGCAACTGCAGTCGAGGCCCAACTCATCCACCCACCAACTGCATCCCCCCCTCCACTCGTGGCCCAACCCACACCCCCACCAACTGCATCCCCCCCTTTACTCGTGGCCCAACCAACACCCCCACCAACTGCATCCCCCCTTCCAGTCGCGGCCCAACCCACACCCCCACCAACTGCATCCCCCCCTTTACTCGTGGCCCAACCAACACCCCCACCAACTGCATCCCCCCTTCCAGTCGTGGCCCAACCCACACCCCTACCAACTGCATCCCCCCCTTTACTCGTGGCCCAACCAACACCCCCACCAACTGCATCCCCCCCTCCACTCGTGGCCCAACCCACACCCCTACCAACTGCATCCCCCCCTTTACTCGTGGCCCAACCAACACCCCCACCAACTGCATCCCCCCCTTTACTCGTGGCCCAACCAACACCCCCACCAACTGCATCCCCCCTTCCAGTCGTGGCCCAACCCACACCCCTACCAACTGCATCCCCCCCTTTACTCGTGGCCCAACCAACACCCCCACCAACTGCATCCCCCCCTCCACTCGTGGCCCAACCCACACCCCTACCAACTGCATCCCCCCCTTTACTCGTGGCCCAACCAACACCCCCACCAACTGCATCCCCCCTTCCAGTCGTGGCCCAACCCACAAACCCATCCATTGCATCCCTCCCTCCACTCGTGGCACAACCCACACATCCATCAACTGAATCCCTCCCTCCAGTCGCGGCCCAACCCACCAGCCCACCAACTGCCTACCCTTCCCTAGTCGTGGCCGATCTCAGCTTGGAGGCAGACCTTCAGGACTACATCCTCAGCGAGGACCAGTTAAGGTGGATTCGAATCGTTTCCGATATTGGCGAGGGCGGCAATGGATCAGTTCAGCTCGTTCGCTTCAATTATGAATATGGGGTCCTTAAAACCATGAAGAAAAACGACGAGAGGTACGCTCTCCTTCGCGAAGCTGACATTCAGATCTACCTGTCCGGCGCTGGAGGGGCCCCATTGGTCAAGGGTCTGGCTTTCCATCCAGCAAGACTCCTGATGTCCTACACTGGTCAAAACTACGTCAGCTACTTAGAAAACTGCAGCGGCCAGGAGGTTATTGAGTCTCTCATCTCCATTGGGAAGAGACTTCAAGAAATTCATGATAAGGGGGTCATTCATCTTGACTTCAAGATGAATAATGTTACCGTAACCCAGACCCGCCACCATGGCCCAGTCTTCCATATCATCGACTACGGTCTGAGCAGTTACGCTGGTGACGTGCCTCCTATAACAGGTGACCCAGCGCAATGTCCCTGGATAGCCCCCGAAATCATTGAGGGAGAGCCAGTTGCTCCCGCTAACGACGTCTACTCCTTCGGGTAACTCATTGCCCAATTGGCTGAGGATCAGAAGGACGACGGAGTCCGACACCGCCTGTGCCAGCTTGTCCATCTCGCCACTGATATTGACCAATTCCAGCGCCCCAGTCTGCTTTCTTTGATCCGACACTTGAAGGTCATCGCAAAGTCCCAAACAGATAGCAGAGTGGAGAGGCGACATCGGGAAAAACGTTGAATTTCTATACTCTTTACTTCATTGACCAGTACCCACGCCCCCGCCTGGTTCGAGACTTGAAGGTCATCGCGGAGTCCCAAGCAGATAGTAAACAGTACTGATTGGAGACGGCGTCGGGGAAAACGTTAAATTTCTATACTTTTTACTTCATGTTTACATTGAAATGTACTTTAATTTCTCCAGAACTTGGAAACAAGGACTTTTCGCTTAAGAAAATAATAAACCTCTCAATCTATAATTAGGTTCGGTAAAATGCCATCTGCTGGCTATGTGCGCCTGTTGGGAAATGACCGGTGTAGACCCCGTTGCTCACCAAAGTGAGACGAAGGGTATTCGAGTACATAGTATTCGAATAACGTTATTTCCTATTTTGCCAGGCCCATAGCCTAGTGGTAGCATTCCCTCCCTTACACAAGGGCGCCGGGTTCGATCCTGGCTGTTGGAGATTTATATGTATGTATGTATGTATGTATGTATGTATGTATGTAAGATGTAGATAAGTAAAGGAGTAAGTATATATACTCATATAATGAACACTAATGAAAAAATTATCCGCGTGTTACTTAGAAATATCATTTATGAATTAAACTAAAGTATTTTTCAGAGAAAATCTATATTGATATAAAAAAACAACAAACAATCAAATTTGATAAACTAGAGCTCATTAAATGACAAATAAAGAATATGATATGTGAATTTCAACAATTTTATTAACATCACAAAACGAAATACATAACCCAAATAATATAAATCATCAAAAGTTATAAAAAAGAAGCCCTCTCATGACGTAAGCACTTATATTATCGGCGGAATCCGGTAACACCTCTTGAATAGCATATGCAAGACGGAGTAGAGTGGCTAGGGTCAGAAGCATATTCTCCACTTCAACTGACTAATGATATGTTAAGGATAAAGGCAACACAAACCACATACATCGATTGTGAGGATGGAATCAGGAATGAAACATCTATAACTAGAAAGGTTAAAGATACAAAGATGATGAAATACCTTTACCCGGGATCAGTAGCACCTGTGGTAATGGACACACCTTTGTAATGCTTGATCACTTACAACTGATCAACTTTAATACGAAAGTCTTAGGTATTGTCCCTCAGGAAAACTTTTTATAAATATTTATAAAACACATATATATGTTAGATATACACTACCTCTGGAATATATCTTTACCTGGGACTTGTAACACTTGTGTGGATAGACACAACTTTGTAATGCATGATCCATTACACGAAATGAACTTCACTAACGAAGAGTTATACAACGCGTCTTTGGAGAACATTAATCAAATACCTATACAGAATTTTCATGTTAGATAAAAGACATTTCTTGATAGTAAACATAAGAAATGATGATGAAAGAAAAGGGAGGTAGAGGTAAATATTTTGTTAAAAGATGAAATACTCCTGCATTAAACTAGCTCCTTGTGTTACATTTTCACTTAGGTACCCACATGATAATGAATTCTGTTCTTTTGTAGTCATAATCTTTTTATGTTTCTAACACGTTTTTATTCTTTCTTATATAAACTTAAGGATTCTGGCTTAAAGATCTTGGTTCTTAACAAACATTATAATGCAACACAATATACATTTATCATAAACAAATCATTTATCACAATAACCATTATGTTTGTAACAGATTCTTTAAGTCCTCAGTCACGTTTGTTAATATATAAGAGATTTTTGAGTCCACTGACAAGTGGCTCCGTGGTGTAGTGGTTAGCACATCTGCCTCATAAACAGTTGGTTCGGGTTCGATTCCCGGCGGGGCCTTTCTTTTCAGTATTTTTTGTGATCGTAAATACTCGTAGGTAGTCTCTCTCTCTCTCTCTCTCTCTCTCTCTCTCTCTCTCTCTCTCTCTCTCTCTCTCTCTCTCTCTCTCTCTCTCTCTCTCTCTCAGCCAAGAGGCAAGTTGATATGTGCTGGGTGGGTGGGTGAGTGTGTGGTGTGCAGAGTGGCTCGCCGTCATATGGCAAGAACTTCATCGCTCTCACTCAGTCACGCAATCTACATTCATAGTGGCTGGCTGGGGAGAGAGAGAGAGAGAGAGAGAGAGAGAGAGAGAGAGAGAGAGAGAGAGAGAGAGAGAGGGGGGGGGAATTCTCTCATATAGGTTCATCTAACGAGATTTTGCCAAAAGGCAGGGCAAGCGCGTAACGCTCTCCGCAGAGAAATATATTGTCAGGAAGAAAAAGATCAAAGTGGTGGGAGTAAGGTGTTGTGATGTGTTATGTCTGGGAAGGAGAGGTTGTATGTTTGTGGAGTGAGAGCCAGCAGACAACGTCTGGGTGAGACAGGAAGGTAAGAAAGCTGCCTGAGTCAGAGGAGTGGTAATTAACAGCCACTAAAATGCCACGTGGTGCCTGGAAACTGTAGTGACGTAAGTGACATGGGGGTCTGCATGGGTCTGGTGGTGGGGGGGGGGGGGGGGGGGTTTGTCGTCAGAGACCAAATATAAATGTTGATGTTGCATGACATTAAGATGAGGCTGTTGTGTGGTGTGGCGGGAAAGGTAGTATGATATTGGAAGCTGGTAATGTGGTATCGTACTCAGGCATGAAGCTCTGAAAGATCTGTGTGGCTGAACACGACGGCGCGACCTTCAGGTATTATGTTGGCCTGACCTTTGACCTGACCATTAAGGTTATACTTGCATGTATGTACGTAACCGTAAGTATGTTTTCCTTTGTCATTATGTGTTTACAGTATACATTTGACCGGCTGGTGATCTCAATGGCGTCTGTGCTGAGGCCTGGCGTAAACATTTGGACCTACAAGCATAAAAGAAAGTTCTGGAGGCAAATGTAGAGAAGGAAATTCTTGTGACTATTTCATGTTTGCTTCCATCATGCAGACCACAGTGTTGTTGGGTCAGGCTGGAGGTTTGGAGTGGCAAAGGAGAGACTGGACTTGATGACTTGTGTAAGGGAATGAGAGACTGATGTGTTACCATGATTGAGATATTAGTATGTAATTACTTATCTTTCTCTTCCCTTGAAGAAATGTTTCTCCTTTGTAAGGCGCCAGTGTTTAGAATTTAGATTTTTGACTTGCCAGCCAGTTTGCATCTATATAGACTTCATATTTAAGTTCAAGATGGTGATCAGTACACCTGCACCCTGAGCCACCGACTCTCGCTCCACTTACAAGAAGGTGGAATCAAACATCATCATGAACAAAAGCATGGAACGAGACTAACGAGGGAGATTATAATGAATAACATCAAAATCATTACTAGTTGTAGTGATCGCAGGAGACTACAGAGATTAGAAGCCATTCACATAAGAGAGGAAGCCCCTGTCATCAACATCCAGACAAACATGACCACAGCCTTATAGCTCTTTGATGGCTCGCCAATAGGACGTAGAGCTGATAATGCCTTGTCAAATTCCCGATTGCTCAGATGTGATTAATTATTGTGTTGTTACAAACATTCCATTATACAAAGGAATGTAAAGGTATCCATACAGCAGTGGACCACTGGGTCACTTCGAGGCTGATGGTGATAGTGGAAGATATCAGGAACTCACACATTAGTGTAGTGGAAGATATCAGGAACTCACACATTAGTGTAGTGGAAGATATCAGGAACTCACACATTAGTGTAGTGGAAGATATCAGGAACTCACACATTAGTGTAGTGGAAGATATCAGGAACTCACACATTAGTGTAGTGGAAGATATCAGGAACTCACACATTAGTGTAGTGGAAGACATACAGATAATCTAAAGATAAACCTGTATGTTGTCAGTGTGACTAATGATGAGTCGCAAATAATGTTAGTCTTGAACTTGAAGGGAAATGTTTATCAAGTTTATTGTGAAACGTATTTATAATGCTGCTTCCAACCACTCTAACTGGTACATTATTCCATGTTAACAATCATATTGAAGATAAAATACTTCACCTCATCTGAGGTCAAACGTTTGCCCACCATCATTACTACGAGTGACATCAGACGTGACGTCATTAGTAGATAGATATCTATACCTCATAGTGATTTTTGTTGGTTATACAGACAGTTAGTTTCGCTCTATTTCCTATGAACGTAACTTTAAAGTAAAGTACTCACGGTAAAAAAGTATCTTCCCGGATGTATCCAATGAATTCAGAAATGATCAATACGACTCGTGTTGTCTGGGTAGGGTTGGTGAGTGTGAATGTGGACATGTTTCCTCATAATTATGGCAACTCATCTTTACAGTTAATTACATCGAAATATGAAATTGATATACAATTCAATATTACAATTTGTCCCAGCATTGGCACGGGGTCTTATCATATGATCATGATGAAATTGGTTCACAGGTAGACCTGCCAAGTCTCCTCAAATATGGAATGTTTCTAATTGTTGTATTCACCAGGTCTCCATATGACTGGTCTGTACCATGACAGGTCGCTAGGTCTATGCTTGGTACGGGCCCTCACCTCAACCCGGCTCTTTATCTGATCTTGACTAACAGGTAGTTTGTTGTTAGGGAGGCTGGCTGCCTGGCTGGCACAGGGCTTTACAATATGACGGATCTCTTTGTACCAGGTAAACATACATGTGTATTATTGGAGTGATCAGAATATCTCCTTTATGACCAAACAATTTAATGGTAGTATTTCGTATAGGGTCAATGTAATGTTGGTATATTTGAAAACATATGAACAGTCATAAAGCCTGAATCCATAGTATATGTCAAACATTAAAGTTATATACATGTTGACTTTTATCATTACCAGTACAACATTGGTGAACTAATGGTCTTCAACCGGCGGTATGCACAACCTCAACAATCAGGAGTTGTTCATTATTTCTGTTATAAAGACTCAGGTACGTCATCCAAGGTAATGATTAGTATCTTCTTTAGAAGGATAACTTAAATTTGGAATAAAATGATGATAAATTAAGAACCATATGTATATATGTAAACGTGTAGATATATGTATCTACTTGGGTCAGACGAATGTGTTATATACTTAAGAATGTGACTGACAACCTAAAGAATAAGGTACAAACATTATGGTTGATACGATAAGTAATTTATAATAAATATGTAGTGTGTTGCATTTAAATGGTTTTTAAGAACGAAGGCCTTTTAGCTAGTAAAGATGATAAGAAATTGAAAAAAGTTGTTAAAAGCATCATAATTATAAGCCCCAGAATATATTATTCTCTGGATATCTAAAATAAAATCCATCACAAAATAACTAGGTTAAGACAGGATTCTTTCAGCATTTAAGAAAATATGTATTTTCCCTCTCCTTATCTCCTATCATTATTTCTTATGTTTACTTCCAACAAATGTTTTGTATATCATATGAAAATTCGTTATAGGTATTAGGTGAATATTGTCCAGCGACGCGTTGTATAACTCTCTGTTGTCAAAGTTCACCGGTGGAGTAGATCATATATTACAAAGCTGTGTCTCTCCACACAGATGTTACACGTCCCAGGTTAAGATATTTCCTTGATATGGCGTTTATCTAACATAGATATGTCTTCTATAAAGATTTGTAAACACGTTCTCCTGCGGGTCGATACATAACGCTTTCGTATTAATCATTTGTAACTGACCAAGCATCACAAAGTTGTGTCACTTCCCACACTATGTTTCATTAATCATTCAAACTATATTTGTTTCATCGTTGATTTGATCCTTACAATAGATATTTATGTTTGTAATTTTCTGTATCATATCATTAGTCAGTTGAAGTGCACAATACGCTTGTCAACCTGGCCAGTCTACTGTTTTGGTCATGAGATGTTATTCACAAGGTGTAACAGGACTCCATCCGTCAGCTGTGTCACCACCAGTGACAAGTCATCCTTAGCAAGGCTATGTCATCCTCAAAGGAAGGAGAGAAATAGTACAGTCACGTCGGAAATGTTCTTGTTCAAAGATGTGTACTTTCCCCTGCTCCTGTGTGGAGTGCAGCAGCCACGAAGGTGTAGGAGCGCCATCAAAGGTGTGCTGGTGATGTGTGTTAATAATAATACTACTGTTCACACCATCAACAACAACCATTTCTCAGGTTTGTCTGTCCTACTTGTCGCAGTACGTAACTCTGTCATTGCATATGTCTTCCTTGAACGTACACCTTCCTATATTTCACTGTCCCAACCATTTAGACAATAATACGTTGAAAGGATTGTTAGCTGACTTTAAAGTGGAACATATAAAGGATTTATTACTTACTCACCTTCCATAGGTCGCTGTCTGTTTGAATGCACCATTCGTCGTACGAACAGGGTGAGAGCGTGTCCGGTCTCAGAATTATCTTGAACCCCTGGGAAAAAAGTTCAAGATGATTCGATTGATGGTTATAACATGACCTTAACCGCAGGTATGACCCTTGCAATCAACAGGGGTGAAAACCTTACTTATATGGGCCAAATATTTAGTGAGCGTGTGTATGACCTTACAAATATCTTCAACACGTGAAGGTGTTCAAGTATTTTTGATTGGGGATCATGACTAACTTGTTGACTTTATTAACCCTGGCAGTCGATGAGCCACAAGCCCAAATAACCAACCAACCTGGCGATTATTTTAGATGTCTTGCTTGAGTGACAATGTAGCACCTGGGTTGAGCCCAAGGACTTGTTACCCTCCTCCTTTCCGTCTGTTTTCTATCTCTTCCTCACAACACTCCCGAGAACCCTCCAGCAAACTCCACCACACTCCCCTTCCTGCCAAACCCTTCCCTCTACGTCGTCAGTAATCAAGACAGACATTCATAGTTTTATATGCAGCTACCTGCTGGACCTGGACGATCATTTTATGTTAACTTATGGTTCACATTCTGGCTTCATGACCACAAGCTGATAGCCCTTAAATCCAACCACATATATACATCCTGTTATACAACTGATGTTACTGTCTGACGTATGTATGGTGCGGCTTGATGACCTTACCTGCTGATGGTCATTAAGTTAAACATGTTATCATGCTGCAAATATCGTGATTCTTATGTTTTGCCGTAAGGTACAGATTCTGGTGTAGATATCTTTAATAACCTTTACCGGTTACTATCCAGTATAGTGAACGATAGACAGACTTACGTGTTACAGACTCCGTATGATAAACACCTGACGAATCTCGAAACAACAAATTACTTGTTGGGTAAGATCAGAGAACGAGTCGTCCAGTGGTAGGACATAAACCTACAACATGTAACAACAACAACAACAACAACAACAACAACAACAACAAACAACTGTTATGTGAAGATCTAGTTATTCAAAGTGAGATGATCACAAGGAAGTTAGGGATATAGAAGAGTAGGAGTGAGGTATAAGGTGGAGGCCCAGCCACCGTGGCTGGTGCTATATAGAGCAGTGAGGGATAACACCATATCTTAACCCCTGGTGATGTGTGAGCTTATAAACACTGGTGGTATTTATGGCGGCCACCAACCAGGAAGTAATGTTCACCAGGTATTGCTCTGCTCTACACTGATCCAACAACTACAAGGATAATGTTGTTATAACCTTCTTGATCATGCTGGTTATAGAAGTATTATAGATACATGTTGGTGACACAAGGATAATGTTGTTATAACCTTCTTGATCATGCTGGTTATAGAAGTATTATAGATACATGTTGGTCACACAAGGATAATGTTGTTATAACCTTCTTGATCATGCTGGTTATAGAAGTATTATAGATACATGTTGGTGACACAAGGATAATGTTGTTATAACCTTCTTGATCATGCTGGTTATAGAAGCACTATAGATCCAAGTTGGTGACACATCATAATGATGGTCTCGTCTGGTGTCCACATAAACACAGTACTTTACTACAGAACATACAGTAATATCAGTCGTAACAACACTATGTATGTAGTCGTGATTACCGTAACATGTGAGTGGCAAGATTGGATGACGTAACGTAACAATATCAGACTTCATCATTCTCAATAGCTTAGGTGGATCATGTAATATTTGGCGTTCCTTCATGTTTTATCAGATGATCAAATGATGGCTGGCCTAATGACCTTCACAAGTCACTGGTCATTAAATCCCACACTGCAACCAACCACTCAGGATGACCAGGAGGGAGCCACCTGGTGCAGACCAAGTGTACCAGCCTGGTGGAGAGGATCAACTGCTCCACCTCAGGATAAGAGCTGCTCAAGTTCTGTAGTGAGGGACACTCCAAGTGGCATGTGAAACTACCAGTCTTAGTTATAAACTACCGCCCGGCTGGCCGGTGGGTGGCTGTGGCCAACATGAACCCAGGGGCTACACACACACACACACACACACTGACCTGACCACCGGCCGGTGGGTGGCTGTGGCTAACATGAACCCAGGGACTACACACACACACACACACACACACACACACACACACCGCCCACTGACCTGACTACCACCACTTTGACCTGACCACGTGTGGCATGTAGCTCATCCTTGGACAACATTAATCAAATACCTAGACTGAATTTCTATGTTAGAGAAAAGACATTTCTTGATAGTAAACATAAGAAATGATGACGAAAGATAAGGGACGCTATTACAGGTAAATATTTTGTTAAAATATGAAATACTCTTCCTCAAACTAGCTCCCTGTACTGTATTTTCTTTTACATACCCAGAGGAAAATATATTCCGTGGTTAATCACAATAAATGTTCATGTTTAACAGGTTTTCTATTTCTGATCGTATTTCACTGATTCAGGTTTAAGAACCTTGGTTCTGAACAACCATTATAATGCAACACAATACATATTTATCATAAATAAATCATTTATCACAATAACCATTATGTTTGTACCAGATTCTTTACGTCCTCAATCACGTTTGTTAATATATAAGGAATTTTTCCGCCACATTTCAATACATAACATATATCTACACGTGTGGAAATATATGTATATGTTTTTATAAATTTTTCTTTGGCTTTTATAATCAAGGTGTAAGATATCCGTCTGAAGAAAATACTAGATAATATTATAGGTTATGTGTGTGTGTGTGTGTGTGTGTGTGTGTGTGTGTGAGCACACATAGCAAAGGTTAAGGGACGGGACAACACGAGTGTGTAACTCTCTCCCGTGCTACATAAATACTAATCACACACACACACACACACACACACACACACACACACACACAGAGCGGCGCCAGGCTGGAGGCGGGGCATCGTGACGTCACAGGCAAGTCCCTCCCCCCGCCAGATCCAAACATGTGTTGTGTCTGGTGATGGCGGTTCAAGATTTCCCACATTTATATTGATCTTTACATTATCATCCACTCCCAAAGTCACCTGGCATTCTTGTGTTTCAACAACAGACGTGATATATGCAACACCAGGCAAACATTGTACCATTATCTGATAGGTTAATTGGTGCACAATCAAGAACCAGTGAATTTCATCGCCGCCATAAGTAAGTAAGGAAGGTGACTTTAATGATGATAAATACGACCTGGTATGGCTGTGTCTACACACTACCGCCATCTGGTCAACATTGTACATACCAACATTTAAACTGTGACATTCAACCACAAGGTTTAAAGTCGCTCATGAAAACGCGAACTTAAAATCCATCCATTCAACTCCGTCATTTATTCAGGAACATTTTAGCGTCAGTATTTGAGCGTTATCATTTCAGCTGCGTTATTTGATCAGAGACTTTTAAACTACATTATATAAAGACAAACCTTGAAAGTATGTCATTTAAACGAAAATTTGTGCAAAGCGTCATTGAAACTCAAACTTTTGATCCCGTCAATAACTTTAAAATTCTCTCAAACAACTGCGAACTTTTAAACTCCGTCAAATTGCAGCTGTTTTAGGAAATGTCTCATTTAATTGAAAAAATTATAGTCACTTAATTCAAGGATATCCTTTGAAGTCAGTCTTTATATAATGAACCATCAAACTCCGTCTCTGGAAATACACATAAGCTTTAGTTCAGTTACTGGAAAGGAAGTTTGTACATTCTATTGAAGTCCATCACTTAACGCGAACTTTTAAATGCTTCCATTTAGCTGGGCCATTCATTCCCTGGCTACCATTCATAATATGGCCTTTTAAACTCTGTGTCTACGATGTTCTGTTCACCGTTGTCCACAGTATGGAGATAGCACCAGGAACATAAGATAATGCTTCATACCCTCACATACATTCCTTACCTGTCATATGTAATGCAACGAAAACACAGCCCACACTCCACAACCAGGTCCTACAACCCTGTCCGTGGTTTACCCCATTTGATTCATATGTCCTGCTTCAGTTCACTGATAGCAGGTCGTCCCCTGTAAATCACATCGCCCCAGTTCACTTTATCCTATACACGCCTCTCACGTGACCTTGAGCATATTCAGGCCCTGATCACTCAAACTCTTGTTCACTTCCTCCATCCATCTCCAATATGGTCGCCCTAATCTTGTCCTCTACACTTCTGACACATGTATCCTCCTTTACCTCCTCACTCACTCTCTCCAAATGTTCTAAACCATTTCAGTACACCTTCTTCAGCTCTGTCAATCATGCTTATTTATCATCACACATCTCTCATCCCTATCATTACTTACTGGATCAACCCGCGTCACACCACATGTGTCCTCAAGACATTTCAT
>NC_092235.1:3760319-3768442 GCF_036320965.1 Panulirus ornatus | reverse complement strand
CTAAGGAGAAAACCTTAATACTTATGTGGGTGGTTAACGAGTGGCAAACAGTTTGCAGTGTTACTCTTGTCCGTTGAACCTAATAACTAATATTGAACTGTGCATTGTTTACACTGTCATTGTTCATGACATAAAGTATTTTAGATATTGTTAATGTTCGGAGTCTACGTAACTAAATGTCAGAGTCTGAGAAAGCATCTGTAGAAGATATTATGTGATTGCTATTTCTGAATCTTGGTTTGATATAAAATAGATAGACTTCTTTGCCTAATACGCAATTCCAGGGTATAATTTTTAATAAAAACATGGTAAATAATGTAGGCGGTAATGTTTGGCCTTTGTTAAAGATCATCTTAATCTTGTGATGAATAAAATGGACCCGATGGAAATGTCGATTTCATTTTGCATAGATTAAAGATGAGCTTCGTAAGAAAATAACAGTAGGACAAACACCAGAGAAAGGCGACAGATTTTATGATCAGTTTGCAGAAATTTGTGATGAACAAGATACTGTCGTAAAAGACTTAAGTGCAAGGTTGGGGCGAATGTCTCTTTCCACCAGCTTCGGGTGCGGATCAACGTAGATTTGCTTGATATTTCCATAATCCAATTAGTTGAGAAACCTGCTCGTGACGTTGATAATGTTGAAGATTGAGGTAAGTTTGTTACAATTCAATAAATGTTATTTCTTTTATTAGAAGAAAGATTATTGTCTGGATATCCATAGGAAAAAACATCTCAGTGATTGTATAGGTGAAGTGTACATACATATCTAGGTGTAGGTGGAGGCCAGTATAGAGCGCACAGTGGGTAAAATACATCAACATAGGAGAGTGACGGGGGAAGGCGAGCGGGCTCAGGCACCCCAAGGGTACACTCCCTTCAGAGGTGGGTCTAGGATACATTAATTACAGTATACTAAGCAATACTGATAGTAACATAGATAACAACGTTTGTGTAACACAAAGCAGGTATAACACGACATACAGTATACTGATAGTAACATGGATAACAACGTTTGTGTAACACAAAGCAGGTATAACACGACATGCAGTATACTGATAGTAACATAGATAACAACGTTTGTGTAACACAAAGCAGGTGTAACACGACATACAGTATACTGATAGTAACAGAGATAACAACGTTTGTGTAATACAAAGCAGGTATAATTAAGTCATACAGAATATCATCTTAACATTGATACGTATACATGGGTAAGTGATGAAACATTTTAGACTTACATTATATACATAAGAATACATCTATACAGAGAATAAGTGTGTATTTGAAATAGGGCACAATTGGTGTACAGTCGTTAGCAATGATAGCAATATAAAAGGTCAAAGGTCATACACTTCGACATACACATACCGAGTATGTATATGTCAACTTAGCTGGTAACGTTGTAAAGGGGGAGGAGCAAGGGGACATGGAACACAGTAGAGTGACGTGAGCTATTAAGTGTTGCAGGTGCAAATGGTTAGTGCAAGTATTATAAGGGAAAGCAACAATGATTTTTATTATCTGATCAGAGGTAATGACAGACGTGTAAAGGCAGCGATATCACCCCCGGCCAGAGAAGGTTGGGTGAAAACATGGTTGGGGACGTTAGGGAGACTGGGAGGTGTAGCAGAGGGAGAGGATGAGTGTCTAGAGGTCACAAGACATTACTATTTTCCAATGAATGTTGCTTGTTTATGTTTGACACAGTTGCTGTGTTTATATCTAATATACGGTACACAGAATCTTGCATGGACTTCCACAATGGACACTAGCTAATAAAGTGTCCTGTAACATAATCATTACGTGATGAATGACATCTGCTGAACGACTTTAACAATTGGTCTTACCAATACGACCAAATATTACGTTACTTAACATTCGTTATCACTTATACAAAACATACTACCCTACCAATCTGCATGAACAATTTAACTGTACTATAAGTGGCCATCTATTTAACAGTTCGCATCACTCTCCTATGTTCCTCACATCCTTTCTTCTCCCCATTATAGTGCTTTTCAGTTCAGATGACATATTCGTGTTAGGTAAGTGGTCTTGAATTTATGTGGTCGAGGAAATTGTATATGGGATATGCAGTCATGAAGGTGAAGGTACAGTATACATGGGTCATTCATTCAGTAAGAGAATGTACTTTTACTGGGAATGGTTACATCAGTTTCGAAATATTGATCACCGTGAAATTACGTTTGAGGTCACTTTCAACACTGCATGGAATGCTAGTCAACATGAGTCGTAAAAAAAGATACCAAATTTTAGACTGTCAGATCTTAGTGATTTCCGCATTGCTTTTGACTGTCAAATCCTAATTGATATGGTTGCTTAAAATGACATGAACGTAGCTAGGAAATGTTTCAATAAAACTTGCAAAGTAATCGAGGGTACAAATGTGCCAGTGCGTAGTAGACCTTGTTTTGCAAAACGAAACTAATGTGGTGAAAGGATGAAACGAAGAGATGCCTTTTGTTGAAGAAAGTAACACATAAAAAATGAGACCTACAAAACATGATAGACTATACTGTATAAATTTGCGTAAATCAAGATAGTTATACGACAGACTATACATCAATATGAAGGGAATATTGCCGAAAATGCAAATTGATTAATGCTTTTCATAATTATGTTAGAAGCAAGAATCACTGCTTAATCATTTGGTTCATTAATAACGGAAAACGGTGACTTAATTCCAGAGAACGAAGCCATGGCAAGAATCATATTTTTCTCACTGCATTTGTATTTACAATCAAAGACACACCTTATGTCCTAAATCCAATTTCATTGATAAGAAAGTACAGTGTATTTCAACATTCTTACATAAAAGTTAAAGACATACTATCAGAAACAATGGAACAAAAGAAACAAAACGGCAGACCTGGATAAGTTTTATCCGAGGGAATAATAAGCCCTTGATGACTGCTCTTGTCAACAGTTCACCTGCTGTCGGTGGTAATGTCTCACGGGAATGTAGGTATATTCATTCACAACACAAGGATGGATGTCATGTGGTTCCATATGCCTTTTTCTTGCCCAGAGAGAAATATTACTTATGGACTTTACAGGAAGATATTTTAGGAAGTTGCATTGGATCAGTTAGAGGTACTTTAACGGGTGAGGGAAATGTTAGACTGATCGGGATTGGAGTTGGAGCAGATAGAGCCAAAATGATTACCTCTTTCAGTAAGAGATACAGCTAAAAGTGTCGTCTAATTGTATAAACGAAGGAAATGTAATGCCATATAAACTGTTTGAAATATTTCTAGCTAAATATAAAAAAGAATCCGGAAGAAGATACGTTGTTGTATTTACAGTGGATAAAGAAATAGTTTGCCTCACGAATAACATGAAATTTTTCAAGGATTTTAGACGAATATTAAGGTCGAATGAGTGTTGGAGGAAGGAGAGACTCCCAGGTAAAATTTGTTTGGTCTCTTGGACAAATGGCCTCAGAACTACGATGGTTGTACAACGAATTGGAGAAAAGGGTTATTATAGAGGATGAAGGAATATATGCCTCTATTCACGCAACAATAACTTAACCTATAGGCTCAGGATATATAGAAACATCGCCCTAAGAAAGGCAGTGATCTTTCCATGGAAGGTCACACAAATGAAGATCTTTTTATAGTTACCTCAAAATACTGTGATGTAGGGTGACCAACTAATGGAGGAAGTAACGTAGTGAGGAGACACCAGAGTGTGGTCAGATAAACGAATTGTGTAGGTGTTACACGAGGGACTGGAGAAGAAAAATGACAGGTCCAGAGTATTGGGATAGAGGTTGTGACGGTCTGGAATATGGGTAAAGTGGTTGATTATCTGGTCCAAATTATTATGCGTGGAAAACAAACAATCAAACAAACATGCGCGCGCGACACACACACACTCTATATATATATATATATATATATATATATATATATATATATATATATATATATATATATATATATATATATATATATATATATATATATATATATATATATATATATATATATATATATATATATATATATATATATATATATATATATATATATATATAATATATATATATATATATATATATATATATATATATATATATATATATATATATATATATATATATATATATATATATATATATAATATATATATATATATATATATATATATATATATATATATATATATATATATATATATATATATATATATATATATATATATATATATATATATAAGTGGTAGAGGATGTGTGGATCAGGTGTTTGCTTTGAAGAATGTATGTGAGAAATACTTAGAAAAGCAAATGGATTTGTATGTAGCATTTATGGATCTGGAGAAGGCATATGATAGAGTTGATAGAGATGCTCTGTGGAAGGTATTAAGAATATATGGTGTGGGAGGCAAGTTGTTAGAAGCAGTGAAAAGTTTTTATCGAGGATGTAAGGCATGTGTACGTGTAGGAAGAGAGGAAAGTGATTGGTTCTCAGTGAATGTAGGTTTGCGGCAGGGGTGTGTGATGTCTCCATGGTTGTTTAATTTGTTTATGGATGGGGTTGTTAGGGAGGTAAATGCAAGAGTCTTGGAAAGAGGGGCAAGTATGAAGTCTGTTGGGGATGAGAGAGCTTGGGAAGTGAGTCAGTTGTTGTTCGCTGATGATACAGCGCTGGTGGCGGATTCATGTGAGAAACTGCAGAAGCTGGTGACGGAGTTTGGTAAAGTGTGTGGAAGAAGAAAGTTAAGAGTAAATGTGAATAAGAGCAAGGTTATTAGGTACAGTAGGGTTGAGGGTCAAGTCAACTGGGAGGTGAGTTTGAATGGAGAAAAACTGGAGGAAGTGAAGTGTTTTAGATATCTGGGAATGGATCTGTCAGCGGATGGAACCATGGAAGCGGAAGTGGATCATAGGGTGGGGGAGGGGGCGAAAATTTTGGGAGCCTTGAAAAATGTGTGGAAGTCGAGAACATTATCTCGGAAAGCAAAAATGGGTATGTTTGAAGGAATAGTGGTTCCAACAATGTTGTATGGTTGCGAGGCGTGGGCTATGGATAGAGTTGTGCGCAGGAGGATGGATGTGCTGGAAATGAGATGTTTGAGGACAATGTGTGGTGTGAGGTGGTTTGATCGAGTAAGTAACGTAAGGGTAAGAGAGATGTGTGGAAATAAAAAGAGCGTGGTTGAGAGAGCAGAAGAGGGTGTTTTGAAATGGTTTGGGCACATGGAGAGAATGAGTGAGGAAAGATTGACCAAGAGGATATATGTGTCGGAGGTGGAGGGAACGAGGAGAAGAGGGAGACCAAATTGGAGGTGGAAAGATGGAGTGAAAAGGATTTTGTGTGATCGGGGCCTGAACATGCAGGAGGGTGAAAGGAGGGCAAGGAATAGAGTGAATTGGAGCGATGTGGTATACAGGGGTTGACGTGCTGTCAGTGGATTGAATCAAGGCATGTGAAGCGTCTGGGGTAAACCATGGAAAGCTGTGTAGGTATGTATATTTGCGTGTGTGGACGTATGTATATACATGTGTATGGGGGGGGGGGGTTGGGCCATTTCTTTCGTCTGTTTCCTTGCGCTACCTCGCAAACGCGGGAGACAGCGACAAAGTATAATAAAAAAAAAATAATAATATATATATATATATATATATATATATATATATATATATATATATATATATATATATATATATATATATATATATATATATATATATATATATATATATATATATATATATATATATATATATATATATATATATATATATATATATATATATATATATATATCTTTTTCTTTCTTTTAAACTATCCGCCATTTCCCGCATTAGCGAGGTAGCGTTAAGAACAGAGGACTGGGCCTTTGTGGAATATCCTCACCTGGCCCCCCTCTGTTCCTTCTTTTGGAAAATTAAGAAAAAGAAAAAAAAAAAGAGAGGGGAGGATTTCCAGCCTCCTGCTCCCTCCCCTTTTAGTCGCCTTCTACGACACGCAGGGAATACGTGGGAAGTATTCTTCATCCCCTATCCCCAGGGATAATATATATATATATATATATATATATATATATATATATATATATATATATATATATATATATATATATACATCTGCGTATGGACCTTTCAACTGTTCTCTGTGATGTGCGCTAAAACCTCCCAAGTAGAGAACCTCCACTTGAGGATGAGAGAATGTCGCTGCCTCGTGGAGGAAATATAGACAGTCAAAGAAAGATATACAGTGTGAAGAGTCAGGAGAGCAGGAGGTGAAAACAGAAGTGTTGGTTGGGAGACAGATTCTCAACCAGATAACGTCAGTGTCTAGACATTCTAGGTTCATGAGACGTGCAAATGGCCTGTTGATTTTGGAAGAAGCACAGACTTCCTTTGTAACGACAATGTAAATGATTATGGTTAGAAATGTTAAATGGTTATTGAAAACACAGTTGTTAGACAACTGAGTGTCAGACAGAAGGACTAGTATATTAGAAGTACTGGCCAGATGGTGCTCAACAGAAGAAAGGTTAATAGAATGACCGATAATGTTGGTAACATGAATGAAATAGGAGTATTTTTTCTTCATGGTGAGCACAATAAACTAGTCGGTGAGAGCGGCACAAATCAGATCAATCATTTAGATGTTCCAAGGTGTTGGGAGGGGCGTCACTGCTGCTGCCTGAGCCCTCGTTGACAGCAGACAGAGACGGGCGGGATTCCGGGGATTCTTTGCCAGCCATTATGGAAAGTAGATGTATAAGCTTGTCACTCTTGTTGTTTGTATATGAAGGTTTTCTTATAGGACAAAGAACGGAAAAATGAATAACGTTAATACGGAGAGTAAAAATGGGTAGGGTTCCTTTACTGTACATGTAAGGTGAAGATGAAACTAATTACGAACTGACTATCGGTCATTCCTCAAGTGTTGTTATTACTGCACTTCTTACTCTGAAATGAGAGAGAAAATGAGTAAGGAAAAAGAAATTAGTGAGAAGAAACAGGACATGGTACGCATCCTGAATATGAGTGAGGTGAAGCTATGAAGGGAGAGATGAAGACCATGGATGAACAAAGTGGGATTTGTGTAGATGAGACGGATGTTAACATGCAAGACCGTATGGAAGTGCAGTGAGAAGATTCTGCATCGGTCACCCTTCCAAACAGTACAAGAGAGTGAGAGAAATGGACATATACAAAGCGGCAAATTCTCTTGTCAAGCCTACGTCTGTCAGACAACACTTGACATAGTTACTTTGTCATTATCCTTAGAACATCCTATTTAGCTTTCGACTCTGATTTTTCCTCCCCTAAGGACTTCCGTAACCAGTGCAGCTTCTCCCTCACTATCAAAGCAATAAATGGATGAAACCATTTGCTTTTAGCTCAGTAATGGCATATAGCCGCTTGTGTCCTTGGCACATTGGATACAGCCTCAAAGATGCAATTTGTTGCTATGTTCTCTGACATCAGACTGTGGATGATACAAGGCACAAACACGTTGTATAACCTGTTAATGAATAATGCTTCTCTTGATTGTTATCAATTTCTTCAATGGGTACAATATGCGTACACCTCGTGGTTGTTTTGAAGAATTTGCTTTAGAAAAAAGTATACAAAGAGTAAAATTTGTGTGTGGCATTTACTGATCTAGAAAACGCGTATGGTGGGGATGATTTAGATGCCTTATGGAAGGTTATACGATAATATGACGCAGGAGGACGTTTACTAGATGCAGTGGCTGTTATCAGGAGAGCAAGGCATATGTGAAGGGAGGAAAATGTGTGATTCCAAGTGTAGACGGATCCTTGCCAAGGGTTTGTGGTGTTAACATGGGTGTTTAACCCGTTTATGGATGCTGTGGTGAGGGAGGTTAGTACGAGGGTCATACTGTATCTATAGTATGCTGAGTATGGGGGTGGCTGGGAGATGAGCCAGCGGTTGTTTGCAGATGATATGGCTCAGGTGGCAGATTCCAGTAATAAATTACAAAAGCTCGCGTATGAATTAGTGTTTGAAAGGAAGATGTTGAGAGTTTATGTTAGTAAGATTGAGGTTATGTGGTTTAGCAGAGGGGAAGATAGACTGGTCTGAGTGCATGTTTGAATGATGAGAACAT
>NC_092235.1:3675319-3755319 GCF_036320965.1 Panulirus ornatus | reverse complement strand
GTATTGATTCCTTCACTTACTCCTCGTTCACTTACTGACCCACTCACTCATTCAGTTTCTCTCTTTTGGTCCTCGTGACAGGGTTTCTCGGACTCACTCACCAAGAGTAATCAGGAGTCACTACAACACAAGATTTTATTGTAAACATTTATGTTTCGGTAAGTTGATGATAACGTACTTGATAACTAGTGTATTCATTTACTTAGACATCTCTCTCTCTCTCTCTCTCTCTCTCTCTCTCTAAGAAGAAGAAAATCCTTCCCATGCCGGGAATCGAACCCGGGCCTCCTGGGTGAGAGCCAGGTATCCTAGCCACTAGACCACACGGGAGTGGAAGGGTCATGTGTGTGTCTATGTGAACATCGCTCACCCACTCACTATTTCATCCATTCTCTCTGTTCTCTGGAGCGTATGGTTATTCACCTAAGGTTCTGTATTGATAATCAGCTGGCAGACGTTACCTACCGAATCTAATAATAAACTCATACGACATTATTAGATTATGTTTTAATTGACGTGAATAATGAGGACCACAGCCTGACAACTATCACACAGGAAATAACATGTATATTACACACACACACACACACACACACACACACACACACACACACACACACACACACACACACACACACACACACACACACACACACACACACACACACACACACACACACACACACACACACACACACACACACACACACACACACACACACACACACACACACACACACACACACACACACACACACACACACACACACACGCACACACACACACACACACACACACACACACACACACACACACACACACACACACACACAAACATATCAACCATTTCACTTCAAACACAACCATCCTCTTCCGTACGTTTTCATCTATAGTCCACGCCTCGCATTTATAGCAGTGTAATAGTTAGCATTATTAATCATGAGTCAGCAGGGGCCAGCCCGGGGTAGGACATGCATGGGTTTGAATCCTCGGTGTGGCAGTCAGCTGACCCAACTCAAGTGTCCATCCTTCCCTCGGGACTGGTCAATAATTGGGTACGTGGCTTATGGTGTGAATCTGCCTCTGTATGTGTGTGTGTGTGTGTGTGTGTGTCTGTGTCTCTGAGTATGTGTGTGTACATGCACAAACAGGAACAAAGACTCAGTACATATGTACTATTCACATGAAACAGATGGAAACAATCACCACTGGCCGTATGAGACACGAACCTAGACCATCGAAATGATAGACCAGTGAGCTACTCCGCTCGTCCACCACGGGACAAAAGCATTCCATGGACCAGCCTATGGTCCAGTGGGATCCCCCGTTACCTCACCTCACGTTAACTCTCTCTGGATCATAGGCTGGTCAGAGGTGGACAGCTCCCATGGTGGCCGAGCGGTTTAGCTCACTACACTGTCATTTCGATGGCCAAGGTTCCAGTCCCGTGCGTACAGTGGTGACGGTTTACATATACATATTTATTATTTATTATTTTTTATTTTGCTTTGTCGCTGTCTCCCGCGTTTGCGAGGTAGCGCAAGGAAACAGACAAAAGAAATGGCCCAACCCACCCCCATACACATGTATATACATACACGTCTACACACGCAAATATACATACCTATACATCTCAATGTACACATACATATACACACACAAACACATACATATATACCCATGCACACAATTCACACTGTCTGCCTTTATTCATTCCCATCGCCACCTCGCCACACATGGAATACCATCCCCCTCCCCCCTCATGTGTGCGAGGTAGCGCCAAGAAAAGACAACAAAGGCCCCATTCGTTCACACTCAGTCTCTAGCTGTCACACAATAATGCCCGAAACCACAGCTCCCTTTCCACATCCAGGCCCCACACAACTTTCCATGGTTTACCCCAGACGCTTCACATGCCCTGATTCAATCCACTGACAGCACGTCAACCCCGGTATACCACATCGATCCAATTCACTCTATTCCTTGCCCTCCTTTCACCCTCCTGCATGTTCAGGCCCCGATCACTCAAAATCTTTTTCACTCCATCTTTCCACCTCCAATTTGGTCTCCCACTTCTCCTCGTTCCCTCCACCTCCGACACATATATCCTCTTGGTCAATCTTTCCTCACTCATTCTCTCCATGTGCCCAAACCATTTCAAAACACCCTCGTCTGCTCTCTCAACCACGCTCTTTTTATTTCCACACATCTCTCTTACCCTTACATTACTTACTCGATCAAACCACCTCACACCACACATTGTCCTCAAACATCTCATTTCCAGCCCATCCACCCTCCTGCGCACAACTCTGTCCATAGCCCACGCCTCGCAACCATACAACATTGTTGGAACCACTATTAATTCAAACATACTCATTTTTGCTTTCCGAGATAATGTTCTCGACTTCCACACATTCTTCAAGGCTCCCAGGATTTTCGCCCCCTCCCCCACCCTATGATTCACTTCCGCTTCCATGGTTCCATCCGCTGTCAGCTCCACTCCCAGATATCTAAAACACTTTACTTCCTCCAGTTTTTCTCCATTCAAACTTACCTACCAATTGACTTGACCCTCAACCCTACTGTACCTAATAACCTTGCTCTCATTCACATTTACTCTTAACTTTCTTCTTTCACACACTTTACCAAACTCAGTCACCAGCTTCTGCAGTTTCTCACATGAATCAGCCACCTGCGCTGTATCATCAGCGAACAACAACTGACTCACTTCCCAAGCTCTCTCATTCACAACAGACTTCATACTTGCCCCTCTTTCCAAAACTCTTGCATTCACCTCCCTAACAACCCCATCCATAAACAAATTAAACAACCATGGAGACATCACACACCCCTGCCGCAAACCTACATTCACTGAGAACCAATCACTTTCCTCTCTTTCTACACGTACACATGCCTTACATCCTCGATAAAAACTTTTCACTGCTTCTATCAACTTGCCTCCCACACCATATATTCTTAATACCTTCCATAGAGCATCTCTATCAACTCTATCATATGCCTTCTCCAGATCCATAAATGCTACATACAAATCCATTTGCTTTTCTAAGTATTTCTCACATACATTCTTCAAAGCAAACACCTGATCCACACATCCTCTACCACTTCTGAAATCACACTGCTCTTCCCCAATCTGATGCTCTGTACATGCCTTCACCCTCTCAATCAATACCCTCCCATATAATTTACCAGGAATACTCAACAAACTTATACCTCTGTAATTTGAGCACTCACTCTTATCCCCTTTGCCTTTGTACAATGGCACTATGCACGCATTCCGCCGATCCTCAGGCACCTCACCATGAGTCATACATACATTAAATAACCTTACCAAACAGTCAACAATACAGTCACCCCCTTTTTTAATAAATTCCACTGCAATACCATCCAAACCTGCTGCCTTGCCGGCTTTCATCTTCCGCAAAGCTTTTACTACCTCTTCTACATATATATATTCATAAAAAAGAGCTCTAAGCATACACCTGGTGCACATACTTGGTCGTACTAAACCACACTGGGTGTGAGGCGGCTGCTCTGTCTAAGGCCAGAACTTGGGCCCCGGAATATCGTTGGTCCAGCACTAAACACATTATGCAGGATGGTTGTGTGTTTATGTGTAGGCGTTTGTTTGTCTGTTTATCTTGCCTAAATATGCCTGCCTCACTGTTCACTTCGATTACCATTAATTACACGGGTCAAATGACATGACAATGTATCCATCAAGAGTATCAGTCTCCCAGGTTTCTTTTACTAATTCATCGTATTCCTGAAGCTTAAAGTTCAATATATGAGAAGCTAATGACCTTCATTATCTCTAGCAAAGATAACACTGTGGTACTACCAGTCATTTATGCCAACAGGTCTCATATCCTTCAACCCCATTTGATTCATATGTCCTGCTTCAGTTCACTGATAGCAGGTCGTCCCCTGTAAATCACATCGCCCCAGTCACTTTATCCTATACACGCCTCTCACGTGCCCTTGAGCATATTCAGGCCCTGATCACTCAAACTCTTGTTCACTTCCTCCATCCATCTCCAATATGGTCGCCCTATTCTTGTCCTCTACACTTCTGACACATGTATCCTCCTTTAACCTCCCCTCACTCACTCTCTCCAAATGTCTAAACCATTTCAGTACACCTCCTTCAGCTCTGTCAACCATGCTCTATTTATCATCACACATCTCTCTTACCTATCATTACTTACTGGATCAACCCGCGTCACACCACATGTTGTCCTCAGACATTTCATTTTCAACACATTCACTCTATCATCAAATCTTCCTCATACTGTCTCTACCTTCACCGCCGACTGACATCACTATTCAAGCTCAGAAATGTCTATACCATCTTTATTGTACCTGAGCCGCGACCCAGCCAGGTCCTCCTGACTAACTAGAGCCACACACACACACACACACAGGCACCACCAGCTGGACACAATACACAACACAACACACACAATCCTCCTGGGTCCATCTCACACCACCTACCAAGATGTGCTCATCTGGCTGACCACGTCCACCCCACCAACACCACCCCTGCCCCCCATCACCTCCACCCCCGGCACAATGACCTCTCTCTCTCTCTCTCTCTCTCTCTCTCTCTCTCTCTCTCTCTCTCTCTCTCTCTCTCTCTCTCTCTCTCTCTCTCTCTCTCTCTCTCTCTCTCCTCATCCCCCCGCACCGCCGTTCGTCAGTACACTCGACTTGTACCAATCACAGCTGGAACACAGAGATATAAGACCAGTCCTATACCTATCATTGTGAAAGTCATCAACAATCCATGAACAAGTACACAAGCTAAGCAGGTAAACTGCTGCTCAGTTTTCCACTTATCGACTTAGTTAAGACAAACAAAATATCACCAGGTGTACCACAGTGGTGTGTGCCCGACTGACTCAGTAACATCATTACTGGAACTCCACCAGAGTCTGTGTTGTCGCTTACCCCTCCGGAGCCACAGTCGACCGACCCCACATAAATAGCAATTGATAGTTTGAGGAAAATAATGATTCCTGCCTTAAAGGTCAATAGTGAGGAATGGTCGGTCTTCAAGATTATTGCTCTGATGTTAACAAACATGGCCAAGTGAATCTTGTCATTTGTAGTAGAAACGTTAATTCTATTATGGAAGTGAGTAATGGAAGGAGTGATGCACATTGATCAGGTGGAGGAAGTAGGTGAGGTAAGGTGTGGTGGTCAGTCACACCATTTACATGTTGGTCACAGGAAGAGTTTAGTAAACACTATCGTCTCTCACAACAATGAACCAGGTTTGTTCTGGAGAAGATAAGAGGAAGGGAGGAAGGCTGCCTAGATGGAAGAGGTCAATTATGGTAAGATTACTGGAATGATTGACATTATTATATTTGATGTAGGAATAATGAGCCTCATAGTTTGCCTGATCTTCGTAACGTTCATCACGATCACTTTATGTAATAACTCACAATGATATATAATCTCCACATCTCACTCCCTCACTCATACTCTAGTTCTTTAATATAACACCAGTGCAAAACATAATTGCTCACTTACCAAAGATATTAGCGCCGTGTGCCTTAATTACTAATTCATCCTCATTCTTAATAAAAATAACAAGAACATTCATCTATCGAGGCTTCTAATGAGTCTAATAGGCTATCAATGATGACATTTATATTCATCTTCCTTCAACCTTCTGAAATGTTAATCTTCTTTCATGTGTAACCTTAAAATCAGTTCAGGTTTTGCCACACTAAAACCATAAATTCATGAACTTGTTATTTTCAACTATTTTACCATTCCAACTGAGTGGAGCAAGACAACCCTTTTTTATTGAAGGATAAGTTATGAAGATTCACTTCTCTACTCTCGTCCCAAGCCTCTCTCTCCTGTCCAGCCTGACTCTCGTCCCAAGCCTCTCTCTCCTGTCCTGCCTGACTCTCGTCCCAAGCCTCTCTCTCTCGAGTCCACCCTAACTCTCATGACAATTATCTTTCTCCGTCACGGTGTCTTACAATAAGCCTCTATTTCCTTCACAGACTTTTTCACATCTAAAGCCTCTCTCTCGTGTCCAGCTTCTCTCTCTCTCTCTCTCTCTCTCTCTCTCTCTCTCTCTCTCTCTCTCTCTCTCTCTCTCTCTCTCTCTCTCTCTCTCTCTCTCTCCAGTATGGAATAATTCAGTTAATCAGTTATGATAACGCAGTGGTATATCATGCTACCTTCTCAACCAGTGATCTCTCCCTGGCCAGGTAACATACCAACATTGATTAACCCATGTCACCTGCTTTGTGAGAGTAAGTAAGATTTATAATATCATTCTTCAACATTAGGAATAATATAGTCATGGTAAGTCGGGAGGCTGGAGCATAGATATATCCTTACTGTTGTCTTTATGACTGAAAGTGAAGGGATGCATGTCCTTGGTGATGGCATGCATAACATATTCATGTTCATTCTACCTTATGACTTTCATGTAAACATTTCCTTCCGCCATATCAATCCTGCAAGGTATTTTTTCTACCTGTTCTCCGTGCTGCGTGTTGCCGGAGGGAGTGGAGGATGGGGAGGGAACCTTTGCTTTGCGCTCCGTTTCTTCTACTGCTGTTATGGCAATACATTTTGTTAAGTAGTGCTAAGGCCAGACCTCCTGGCTGTGTGTTCTGTGTATCTATGTAACTCCAAGCCTTTCTCGCGCCTGGCCTGGCTTCATCCTTAGCTTATCTCTCGTATCAACTCTTACTGTCGCCCTAAACCTTCCTCTCGTGTCCAGTCTCTCTCATCCGAAGGCTATCTCTCCTTTACAGTCTCTCTCATCCGATGTCTCTCTCTCGTATCCATCCTAACTCTCATCCCAAGCGTTTCTCTCGTGTCCAGCCTTTCTCACAGCAAACCTCTCCCTCCTTCACAGCCTTACGTTTCCTCAACCCCTTCCTTGTGTCCAGCTTCTCTTATCATAAGTTTATGTCTCATTCACAGCGTCATTCTCATCCCAAGCCTCTCTCATTTATAGCCTTTTTCACATCCCAAGCCTCCTCCGCCTGTTCTGCCTTTCTCACATAAAGTCTCTCTCTCTTTCAAATCCTCACTCCTCACAAACCTATCTCATGTTCAGACTCCCTCATCCCAAGCCTCTCTCTCTCTGGTACAACCCAACCCTCATCCCAAGCCTCTCTCTCTGGTACAACCCAACCCTCATCCCAAACCTCTCTCTCTCTGGTACAACCCAACCCTCATCCCAAGCCTCTCTCTCTGGTACAACCCAACCCTCATCCCAAGCCTCTCTCTCTGGTACAACCCAACCCTCATCCCAAACCTCTCTCTCCTTCAAAGCCTCACTCTCCGGCCAAACATCTTGTGTTCAGCCTCTCTCATCCCGAGCCTTTCTCTCCTACAAAGCCTCACTATCATCCCAGGCCTGCCTCTCCCTCCCTCTGCACCAGCGGTATTTAAACATTTTCAGTGTTGCAGGTCCACATGAATTTGGGGAAGAATTAGAGAAATTATGGAACTCTTTATAATGTGTCCCATTTTCACAATGTTGCTTGAAATCTTACAATTGCACATGCCGGGCTACCACAATAACCGCCACCTGATTGCCACTCTCCTGGAGGAGGAGGAAGAAGCCGATGTTGTGATAGTAAACATCACATGATGTATCACTAATGGTCATAAGATCAAACATTATGGCTACACATCCCGACAATCACCAGACTGTGTGTGGCACAGCACGAAGGACGGAGTCGCCCGCCAGTCTTGTACGAAGCACAATACAATATCTCACTACTTCCTGCCGCTTTCAATACTTTCTATCAGTCAAGATACACTACGTACGTACGTACACCGTTCTATTATTTTTTTTTTTTTTTTTCGATCTTGCCAATTAGTAATGTGCGATGGGGAAGATCTATCTACTGTGCAAAGGTGTTGATCTGTCGGCTAACACTACGTATTGAAAGTGAAGGAAGTTGTTAATAGGAAAACTGTATGGATACTATAAGAGGAAGATTGTAGATCAGAATGCTGATAGCAAAGTTCGAAGTAAGTTGGAGGTGGCAGTTAGAGGATGTTTCGACGATATTTGGGTCCCGTTATGACTTAGGTTGCCGACATCGGCACAGCGACCTTCCAGCACCGCTCACCTTCCGGTGCGGCCGTCGCGCGGGAGCAATGGGCAACCCTGCCTAGGCGTCCACCATCCCGCCCGACAACCCGCCCTCAGGAACTGGTACCTGCCTGTGGGGGCCACGGGAGAACAGCCTAATCCCGCACACCCCAAGCCGACAAGGGGGAGATGACCTTACGCCTGCCCGGTGGGCCGACACCAGATGTTTGAGGCAGGCTCCGACTACTTAACCTGTGCTCTTGGACCACATCCTGTGAAGGGAATGCGTCCAGGTTAGGGCTTTGACGCTGCACACCTCTAGGTCCCGGTACGTCAGCCCTAACCCCCTGAGAGCACTCACGCTTTCTTGACACCATGCACCTCGCCAACTCAGGGTAGCTGAGGTAACATGCACGGTGTCTTTACCTGTGTATTCCCGTACGCCTTGTAAGACTTCCGGGGTACCATAGTAGCTGCACTTGTAGGCATGTGCAGCCGAAAGCGGGAAGTGAACCCCGGAGACCTGGGTGTCAATTATATAGGTCTCCGTGCCTTTAGAAGCTACGATGTCCGGCTTTCTAAAGGACCCCACAATCGGAATGCGGGGCTCGCAGGACACCTGAAAACCTCTTTGCCTCAGACGTCCAGCCAAAAACGCACAGATGTTATCGTGCCTCTTAACCCGACCACCGTGTGTACGTGGGCACATCTGAGCGATGTGATCCAGCGTACCCGGTTTCTGGCAGGTGTCACAGAGACCGTTTATTTCGGGACGGCCTCTGGACGCCCTGGCAGGGGTGGGTAAGGCGCCTATCCGCACTTGAACGGCCTTCACGTAATCAGCACCGGACAAGAAACGGTTCCCACTATTCACCCACCTACTCACTTGAGGCACAGTGGTAGATGGAGCGAGAGCCGCACCGTCAACAGTGCTGATTAGATTGGCACGCCATACGTGCTGACGTTCGAGCTTACTTCCCGCCTGGCGACCGGCAATGCATGCGGGTCCGGACCAGCGCTGCAGTTTGCTCAAGACTGCAGGCTCCCGAACAGCCGCCTGAATTACTGGGTCGGACGAGGTGAGAAGTTTTTCGAACCGCGCTTGTTTGTTGAGCCGGACGGTTGAAACAAAGTCTGGTATGCCCAGCCCACCATCTCCAGGTGTCGAGTGGAAGAATGCACAGGGCACGTCATGGGCTAGGCGGAGCCAGCGGCGAACCGCCACCCGCACTTGCCTGTCCATGCGTGCTAATTGCGTCTTATATACTTCCCCCAACACAAGTCGATGCATGAGCTTGGGGATCAGATGTTCAACGAGCAGCGCAATCCGTTGTTGGGGTTTGAGAGGGGCTCTGGTGATGTTTCTTAGCCCCTCTTCTAGCAAGGCCCCATAAGACTTTCGGCGACCCCCGGCCCCAACAAGAATTCCGAGGTACTTATAATCGTCCTCAGCACTCATGGAGCCGACAGCGCTGCCCAAGACTTGATACGTCCTATTTTTATTGACGTACCAAGTCTTCCGCTTGCCGTCAACCTCCATGCTGAGGGTACGACATTTCCCTGGGTTTACTTGAAGTCCACCCCCCGCGAGGGTCTCAGCCATGACGTCCATTGCCTTTTGGAGGCCAGTGGGCGTCTGTGCTACCAGAACCAAATCATCAGCAAAAGCCAGCGCTGATACTGTCTTGTCGCCTAACTTTACCCCTACGCCGGTCTCCTTTACCCTAGTGATTCCCTCGTCAATCACCAGGTTAAAGAGCATCGGCGATAATGGGTCGCCTTGTTTGACCCCACGAGTCATATATATTTTCTCCGCCATCTCATCGCTGCCTTCAATTTTTGTGAAGGCTCGGTCATACGTCGACATAATATATGACCTGACTAGGGCTGGAATCCCCTTCCGCGACATGGCACGTTCGATAGTGCTATGGTTAACACTATCGAACGCTTTTGCCATGTCTAAGAATGCCAGGTGCACACCGTGGGCGTGTGCTCGCGCACGACCGACGATCGCATCTAAGATCGTTAAGTTCTCAAGGCATCCGTCAACTGGGACAAATGCCTTTTGAGCCTCGTCGATCTTGATGAGGCTAGAGATGCGGCTGCTTAGAATCTTGTGAAGCAGTCGGACTACCGCACACGAGATCGTAATTGGGCGGTAGTCCTTGGGCTCGGTAGGGTTAGGGACTTTCGGTATCAGCACCGTTCTATTTGCTTTGAATGGCTCTGGCAGCGCAGACGTAGCCAACCAAAGGTTGAACATCTTAGCCAGTACCCTCGGAGGAATGGACTTCAGCAACCTCGTCGTCATTCCATCAGGTCCAGGGGCAGATGTTCGCGTCGCCTTGAGGTGATGTGCTACCTCGTCTATAGTTATAACACTTGCTAGTTGTTCACTCTCTAGGTCGTAGTCGGTGATGACACGTTCGTCCGGCTCAGACGGTCGAGAGAAGAGAGCCCCCCAAAAGGGAATGAGGCGGTCCGGCCCAACCGAAGTTGGCGGTACCTCCCAATCACCTTTGAGGATCTGTCCAGCAGCCAAAGGCCTATTTTCTCGATAGAGTCTCTGTGTTTGGCGGTATTGCTCCCTTCTAAGCCGATTCCCGCGCAAAGGTGTCCCCTCCGCTCGGCGTGCACGGCCCTGGTTCGCTGACTGCCTTGAACCCCCTTCACCACGATTCGGGCGGTCTTGGGGCGGGCTGCAAGAACTTAGCATCTCCGATGCGTGTTTTGCAGCGGCCCTGGCGGCGGCGAGGCTGTCACCCTGACGCAAATGGTCCAGGGCTGCATTTAGGGCGTCCTCGCCCCACGATGTCCTTGTGGGGTCGAGTAGTAACAAGTCGAAGTAGGCAACAGTCTCCGCCATAAAGGAAGTAATCATTTGTTGGGGTTGGGGGATCCGCGGAATGGCTGGGACGGATAAAACCGCGGGAGGAGTGGTCATCTCACCGCCGGGTTCCGCACACGCGTACATCCCTGTACGTGGTGCTTCCCCCTCTGTGTCATCCCGCGTGTTACTTCTCGTTATGGCTGGGACACGCCGCCTAATCGGCGAGCCACCCAGCACCTCACCTTCACCAGTTTCCTGGATCAGGTTTAAGTTCAAGGTCAGTTCCTGAACCCTGGACTTATATGACGCCTTGCGTCGGAGCCCTTTGATCGCTTCGACCGTCCTAGAAGGGACAATCTCCCGCAACCGCTGGTTCAGGCCCTGCCCGGCAACTAGTGAGGGACCAGCTGCCATCCCGGCCTCAGCCCTGGCTAGGAGCTCCACCTCCTCATCAGACCATCGAGCCTTGGACAGAACGTGTCTTGTCGCCAGCTCCTGATGAAAGGAGCCGGCATGCGCCTGCCTCTCGTGGACCCTACGGCCCCGAAAGCTGGCGAAGGTCTTCCCACAATGTGGGCAAGTGGGTGAACGGTCGTCGGCCGTTCCCACGTGGTTATTGCTGGCACCCGACATACCAACAGAGGCTGGTACGCTATTCAACTAAGAATGGGTTACGCGTGACTGGTGTCAACGAAGCGAAGACCCGTGACAAAGGTAGACGCTTCGGTTTTGGTCGCACAGTGCTGCCGCCCGAAGGAAGCAGAGGACTGCAGTCAGACGATCGCCTCTGCCGCTGTGCTTCAGCCCAAGGGATTTCCCTTTAGTAGTTGCCCTGCTATACCAGTAACGTAGCTGGACAACCTCCGACTCTCAGCTGTTGGTTGGAATGTACTGGATAACCAACCACCGGAGCTAGGGCTTAGGGTACGCAATCACTCGAATTATTCGGCCTTTGGAGCTTTATAAGAGCGAGCGATAATCCGGCGCGACCCAAGAGAGTACATCTTCACTACTGGCGTTTTCGACCTTATCTGAATGAATCAGATCAAATGGTTATCAGGGACACAGAATACATAACACTTGTCCACTGTCTTTGTCTTTCATACTCTATCTTTCATACTTGCTTGCCATTATTACACGAAAGTCCACTTGGGAACTTATTGTGTTTCATTTTCTCCGTGGACTCATAGGAATATATATATATATATATATAAATTTATATATATATACATATATATATATATATATATATATATATATATATATATATATATATATATATATATATATATATGTGTGTGTGTGTGTGTAAGTGTGTATATATATATATATATATATATATATATATATATATATATATATATATATATATATATATATATATATATATATACATTTTTTTTTTTTTTTTTTTTTTTTTTTTTTTTTTTTTTTTTTTTTTTTTATACTTTGTCGCTGTCTCCCGCGTTTGCGAGGTAGCGCAAGGAAACAGACGAAAGAAATGGCCCAACCCCCCCCCCCCATACACATGTACATACACACGTCCACACACGCAAATACCTACACAGCTTTCCATGGTTTACCCCAGACGCTTCACATGCCTTGCTTCAATCCACTGACAGCACGTCAACCCCGGTATACCACATGAATCCAATTCACTCTATTTCTTGCCCTCCTTTCACCCTCCTGCATGTTCAGGCCCCGATCACACAAAATCTTTTTCACTCCATCTTTCCACCTCCAATTTGGTCTCCCTCTTCTCCTCGTTCCCTCCACCTCCGACACATATATCCTCTTGGTCAATCTCTCCTCACTCATTCTCTCCATGTGCCCAAACCATTTCAAAACACCCTCTTCTGCTCTCTCAACCACGCTCTTTTTATTTCCACACATCTCTCTTACCCTTACGTTACTTACTCGATCAAACCACCTCACACCACACATTGTCCTCAAACATCTCATTTCCAGCACATCCATCCTCCTGCGCACATCTCTATCCATAGTCCACGCCTCGCAACCATACAACATTGTTGGAACTACTATTCCCTCAAACATACCCATTTTTGCTTTCCGAGATAATGTTCTCGACTTCCACACATTTTTCAAGGCTCCCAAAATTTTCGCCCCCTCCCCCACCCTATGATCCACTTCCGCTTCCATGGTTCCATCCGCTGACAGATCCACTCCCAGATATCTAAAACACTTCACTTCCTCCAGTTTTTCTCCATTCAAACTCACCTCCCAATTGACTTGACCCTCACCCCTACTGTACCTAATAACCTTGCTCTTATTCACATTTACTCTCAACTTTCTTCTTCCACACACTTTGCCAAACTCAGTCACCAGCTTCTGCAGTTTCTCACATGAATCAGCCACCAGCGCTGTATCATCAGCGAACAACAACTGACTCACTTCCCAAGCTCTCTCATCCCCAACAGAATTCATACTTGCCCCTCTTTCCAGGACTCTTGCATTTACCTCCCTTACAACCCCATCCATAAACAAATTAAACAACCATGGAGACATCACACACCCCTGCCGCAAACCTACATTCACTGAGAACCAATCACTTTCCTCTCTTCCTACACGTACACATGCCTTACATCCTCGATAAAAACTTTTCACTGCTTCTAACAACTTGCCTCCCACACCATATATTCTTAATACCTTCCACAGAGCATCTCTATCAACTCTATCATATGCCTTCTCCAGATCCATAAATGCTACATACAAATCCATTTGCTTTTCTAAGTATTTCTCACATACATTCTTCAAAGCAAACACCTGATCCACACATCCTCTACCACTTCTGAAACCGCACTGCTCTTCCCCAATCTGATGCTCTGTACATGCCTTCACCCTCTCAATCAATACCCTCCCATATAATTTACCAGGAATACTCAACAAACTTATACCTCTGTAATTTGAGCACTCACTCTTATCCCCTTTGCCTTTGTACAATGGCACTATGCACGCATTCCGCCAATCCTCAGGCACCTCACCATGAGTCATACATACATTAAATAACCTTACCAACCAGTCAACAATACAGTCACCCCCTTTTTTAATAAATTCCACTGCAATACCATCCAAACCTGCTGCCTTGCCGGCTTTCATCTTCCGCAAAGCTTTTACTACCTCTTCTCTGTTTACCAAATCATTTTCCCTAACCCTCTCACTTTGCACACCACCTCGACCAAAACACCCTATATCTGCCACTCTGTCATCAGACACATTCAACAAACCTTCAAAATACTCATTCCATCTCCTTCTCACATCACCGCTACTTGTTATCACCTCCCCATTTACGCCCTTCACTGAAGTTCCCATTTGCTCCCTTGTCTTACGCACCCTATTTACCTCCTTCCAGAACATCTTTTTATTCTCCCTAAAATTTACTGATAGTCTCTCACCCCAACTCTCATTTGCCCTTTTTTTCACCTCTTGCACCTTTCTCTTGACCTCCTGTCTCTTTCTTTTATACTTCTCCCACTCAATTGCATTTTTTCCCTGCAAAAATCGTCCAAATGCCTCTCTCTTCTCTTTCACTAATACTCTTACTTCTTCATCCCACCACTCACTACCCTTTCTAAACAGCCCACCTCCCACTCTTCTCATGCCACAAGCATCTTTTGCGCAATCCATCACTGATTCCCTAAATACATCCCATTCCTCCCCCACTCCCCTTACTTCCATTGTTCTCACCTTTTTCCATTCTGTACACAGGGGGAATATATACATATATATATATATATATATATATATATATATATATATATATATATATATATATATAAATGTATATATATATATATATATTCCTATGAGTCCACGGAGAAAATGAAACACGATAAGTTCCCAAGTGGACTTTCGTCCACTTGGGAACTTATATATATATATATATATATATATATATATATATATATATATATATATATATATATATACGAACTAAGTGCATATGAACGAGCACTCTCATGAAACATACAAACCTCCAACAGCCAGGATCGAACCCGGGACCCCTGTGCAACGGGCGGGAGAGCTACCGCTAGGCTATGATCGCCCCTGATACGGATATAACTATTCGAATACTATGTACTCGAATGCCTTTGATCTGAAATGTAAGTTCAAGCTAGTAGGCCGACCCTGCACTTAGCTTGATTCCTTTTGTGTTCAATATATTCTTCTTCACTACATCTCCTCTCCGTAATACCTTTATCTTCACTATGCAAGGCTTATCATAATCTTCACTACAACCCCATCTTCATATGACCTTATCTTGACTTAGCTGGTTTCAAGAAAGGCTTTAGATTTTACCCGCTCACACAAACAACGTACTTACACGGGGCCCCACGAGTGTAAAACTCCCTCCTAATACAGTGCAAATACATGATTACACACACCTACACACCACCACCACAACTAACAATACACAGAGAAATAGCCTTTTCGGTTGGCTTTGGATCCGCCCTTGAACGTAGTTTGGAGGATTTGGGGGATCAGATCAATAAGGTTAAGTTCATTACTACCTCATATTCACTAACGTGTATCTTCACTGCTAGCTTATTTTCACTTAATTATATCTTCACTATACCCTCTTCTTCACTACACCGTTATTTCTACCATACCATCATCATTGCACTCCCTGATGTTCACTAAAAGTAATTCTTATCTTCACTACATAATCATTTTGAATAAACTTTACTCTTTAATAACCCTTATCTCTGCTAAATTCGTATCTTCACTACATTCGTATCTTCACTACAACCTATCTTGACAATATCCTTATCATCACTATACTCTTCTTCACTACACTCTCATCTTAACATCATCCTTCTGTTTACCGAACTTAGTTCAAAGTCTGACTTGAACGTAGCTTTGGAAAGTTTGTGTTCCTCATTGTGTTGCCTCCTTAGTATCATTGTAAAGGCAATTGTCACTACTCCCTAACTAAACCCTCATCGTCACTACACTCTCATCATTATCATTACTTCTTGATGTTCAATACAAAATTTTAACATATACATTTATCTTCACTACAGAATAATTTTCATTGCACCTTAATCTTCATTACTCCTTGTTGCAGCTACATCCGTATCTTCCATTCATTCTTATATCTTATATTAGTTACATCTTTACAATATCTTTATATCTTCTCTGTTCCGTCTTTTGAAAAATTGAAAATGAGAGTAAAGGATTTCCGGCCTTCTGCTCCCTCCCCTTTTAGTCGCCTTGTACGACACGCAGGGAATACGAGGCAAGTATACTTTCTTCCCTATCCCCAGGGATAACAGCATCTGGTGTTCCAAGACGGTCACCCATCCAAGTACTAACCAGACCCAACGTTGCTTAACTTCCCTGATCGGACGATATACATATATATATATATATATATATATATATATATATATATATATATATATATATATATATATATATATATATATATATATATATATATATATATGTATATATATATATATATATATATATATATATATATATATATATATATATATATATATATATATATATATATATATAAGACTGAAAACATTGAATTTCCCAAATAACAAAAATGGAAGCGCCGGGGTTTGAACCCGGGTCCTCTCGCATGCCAAGCGAGTGCTCTACCACTGAGCTACGCCCCCAAGAACATTTTTTTGGACTTAGTATTATATGAAGCACTGAGATTACCACGGCAAAATAGTGTTTGACCGACCGTTGCCGACTAGCCGGCAAAATAACCACAGAGTAAATCTCCATGTTGCTGTCGTGTTTTCCTCTCAATTTTCCACGAAGAAATGAGTTTTACGTTTTTATTGTCGTTGCAATAGACTGGAACTAAGTAATAGACTGGAACTAAGCAATAGACTGGAACTAAGCAATAGACTGGAACTAAGCTGACCTGGTATGAGGTCAGAGCCCTCATTATCCTCCCTGCTAACTACCGGAAGCAGATTAAGTCGTTCCACAACCGATGTCCGGCCCATGTTAACTCTGATGTGCCCAGCAGTTGGAGGAGGATCGCCAGAAGCTTCTGGAAGATTTCAAGGACGTCTTGGTGGACCTGACCCTTTCAGATAAGGTCGAAAACCACAATTTATTGTGAAGATCTTCACTATAACGTTGGACAAAGATACTGAATGTTGCACACATGTGATGCGGACAAAATGAAAAAAGAAAAAGACAAAAATTATGTCTGGTGTGGGTCTCGAACCCACGACTTTGAATGTGTAAGACTCACGCTCTACCACTGAGCTAACCAGACAATAGAAAATACGTCTGTTTCTTCAATTTGAATTAATGAAAATCTTTGCGAGGCAGCGTTTAGAAAAGAGAGATGTCTTTGACGAAATTTACTAGCTTGGCTCCTTCTTCTGTTCTTTATTATCGAAAGTTGTTGTTCGCTGATGATACAGCGCTGGTGGCTGATTCATGTGAGAAACTGCAGAAGCTGGTGACTGAGTTTGGTAAAGTGTGTGGAAGAAGAAAGTTAAGAGTAAATGTGAATAAGAGCAAGGTTATTAGGTACAGTAGGGTTGAGGGTCAAGTCAATTGGGAGGTGAGTTTGAATGGAGAAAAACTGGAGGAAGTGAAGTGTTTTAGATATCTGGGAGTGGATCTGGCAGCGGATGGAACCATGGAAGCGGAAGTGGATCATAGGGTGGGGGAGGGGGCGAAAATTCTGGGGGCCTTGAAGAATGTGTGGAAGTCGAGAACATTATCTCGGAAAGCAAAAATGGGTATGTTTGAAGGAATAGTGGTTCCAACAATGTTGTATGGTTGCGAGGCGTGGGCTATGGATAGAGTTGTGCGCAGGAGGATGGATGTACTGGAAATGAGATGTTTGAGGACAATGTGTGGTGTGAGGTGGTTTGATCGAGTGAGTAACGTAAGGGTAAGAGAGATGTGTGGAAATAAAAAGAGCGTGGTTGAGAGAGCAGAAGAGGGTGTTTTGAAGTGGTTTGGGCACATGGAGAGAATGAGTGAGGAAAGATTGACCAAGAGGATATATGTGTCGGAGGTGGAGGGAACGAGGAGAAGAGGGAGACCAAATTGGAGGTGGAAAGATGGAGTGAAAAAGATTTTGTGTGATCGGGGCCTGAACATGCAGGAGGGTGAAAGGAGGGCAAGGAATAGAGTGAATTGGAGCGATGTGGTATACCGGGGTTGACGTGCTGTCAGTGGATTGAATCAAGGCATGTGAAGCGTCCGGGGTAAACCATGGAAAGCTGTGTAGGTATGTATATTTGTGTGTGTGGACGTATGTATATACATGTGTATTGGGGGGGGGGGGCCATTTCTTTCGTCTGTTTCCTTGCGCTACCTCGCAAACGCGGGAGACAGCGACAAAGTATAATAAATAAATATATAAATATATATATTTGTGTGTGTGTGTGTGTGTGTGTGTGTGTGTATATATATTGAAAAGGATCGCAATTTTGCACGTGATCAAGTATATTCTTATGAGTCCACGGGGAAAATAAACACGATAAGTTCCCAAGTGCACTTTCGTGTAAAACTCACATCATCAGGGGAGACACAACAGAGAAATATAACAGTCAGTTGATATACAACGAAGAGACGTAGCTAGGACGCCATATGGTAAACATGTGATTGTCCAAGACAGACAACAAGCGTATCATAAACTTATTATGTGGACAAGAAGGTGAATTGTTTACTCATTTTATCAACATTAAAGTTATCCAATTTGTATAGACCATCACTAATATTAAGATTATAATTCTTTGTGTATTCAGTAATAGAAGATTCAATGATATTTTTCGTGGTACTTGAGTTAGAGTTAATAACTGAGATGGCATTATTAACTCTAATTCCAGTACCACGAGAAATATCATTGAATCTTCTATTATTAAATACACAAAGAATTATAAACCTTGAGGAAGCAACATGGCGGTCAAAAATAAGCTTTAGGAATGAAGTTTATGAATGGAATATCAGTGAGACGATCCAAATGACGAATGAATGAGAGCGTAGTCAACATACAATATAAAAGGACATATTATGAATGGCAGCCAGGCAAGTAACGGCCCAACTGAATGGAAGGATTTAAAAGTTCGCGTTATATGACGAATTTTGATAGATTATCCAAATTTCCATTCCAGTTATGAAACTTAATGGTTGTGTTCAGTTCTAGAGACAAAGTTTAAAGGTTTGTGTTTCAGAGATGAACCACAAAGGATATCGTTAAATTAACTGACATTAAAATTTGTCAATTAAGTAAATCATTTTGTACAATAGCTGTAATTTGACAGAGTTAAAAGTTCGCAATTTCATTACAATTCTAATTTAAAAGTTTGAGTTTCAATAATGGTTTGCACAAGCTTAACGTACATTTAAGTTTTATGTTTATATGACGTATCTTGAAGGACTCTGGTAAAATAATGCAGCTGGAAGGTTTACGTTCAAATGATGGTGTTTAAATGTTTATTGATGAATGGCAGATTTAAATGGATAGATTTTAAGTTCGCGTTTTCATGAGCGACTTTAAACCTTGTGGTTGAATGTCACAGTTTAAATGTTGGTATGTACAATGTTGACCAGATGGCGGTAGTGTGTAGACACAGCCATACCAGGTCGTATTTATCATCATTAAAGTCACCTTCCTTACTTACTTATGGCGGCGATGAAATTCACTGGTTCTTGATTGTGCACCAATTAACCTATCAGATAATGGTACAATGTTTGCCTGGTGTTGCATATATCACGTCTGTTGTTGAAACACAAGAATGCCAGGTGACTTTGGGAGTGGATGATAATGTAAAGATCAACATAAATGTGGGAAATCTTGAACCGCCATCACCAGACACAACACATGTTTGGATCTGGCGGGGGGAGGGACTTGCCTGTGACGTCACGATGCCCCGCCTCCAGCCTGGCGCCGCTATGTGTGTGTGTGTGTGTGTGTGTGTGTGTGGCCCCTGGGTTCATGTTGGCCACACCCACCCACCGGCCGGTGGTCAGGTCAGTGGGCGGTGTGTGTGTGTGTGTGTGTGTGTGTGTAGCCCCTGGGTTCATGTTGGCCACAGCCACCCCACCGGCCAGCCGGGCGGTAGTTTATAACTAAGACTGGTAGTTTCACATGCCACTTGGAGTGTCCCTCACTACAGAACTTGAGCAGCTCTTATCCTGAGGTGGAGCAGTTGATCCTCTCCACCAGGCTGGTACACTTGGTCTGCACCAGGTGGCTCCCTCCTGGTCATCCTGAGTGGTTGGTTGCTGTGTGGGATTTAATGACCAGTGACTTGTGAAGGTCATTAGACCAGCCATCATTTGATCATCTGATAAAACATGAAGCAACGCCAAATATTACATGATCCATCTAAACTATTGAGAATGATGAAGTCTGATATTGTTACGTTACGTCATCCAATCTTGCCACTCACATGTTACGGTAATCACGACTACATACATAGTGTTGTTACGACTGATATTACTGTATGTACTGTAGTAAAGTACTGTGGTTATGTGGACAACAGACGAGACCATCATTATGATGTGTCACCAACATGTATCTATAATACTTCTATAACCAGCATGATCAAAAAGGTTATAACAACATTATCCTTGTGTCACCAACATGTATCTATAATACTTCTATAACCAGCATGATCAAGAAGGTTATAACAACATTATCCTTGTGTCACCAACATGTATCTATAATGCTTCTATAACCAGCATGATCAAGAAGGTTATAACAACATTATCCTTGTAGTTGTTGGATCAGTGTAGAGCAGAGCAATACCTGGTGAACATTACTTCCTGGTTGGTGGCCGCCATAAATACCACCAGTGTTTATAAGCTCACACATCACCAGGGGTTAAGATATGGTGTTATCCCTCACTGCTCTATATAGCACCAGCCACGGTGGCTGGGCCTCCACCTTATACCTCACTCCTACTCTTCTATATCCCTAACTTCCTTGTGATCATCTCACTTTGAATAACTAGATCTTCACATAACAGTTGTTTGTTGTTGTTGTTGTTGTTGTTGTTGTTGTTGTTGTTACATGTTGTAGGTTTATGTTCTGCCACTGGACGACTCGTTCTCTGATCTTACCCAACATATAAATGTTTGTGTTGAAGTTCGTCAGGTGTTTATCATACGGAGTCTGTAACACGTAAGTCTGTCTATCGTTCACTATACTGGATAGTAACCGGTAAAGGTTATTAAAGATATCTACACCAGAAACTGTACCACACAACAAAACATACAAATCACAACATGATGACATGTTTGACCATCAGCAGGTAAGGTCATCAAGCCACACCATACATACGTCAGACAGTAACATCAGTTGTATAACAGGATGTATATATGTTGGTGGATTTAAGGGCTATCACCTAAAGGTCATGAAGCCAGAATGTGAACCATAACCACTTACGGGTGGAGTCCGGTAACATCTTTCATAGCATTATGTCTCAAACAGAATAAAGTAGTCAGTTTCTGTTAAGTATTCTGCACTTCAACTGATTAATGCTATGATAAGGATGAAGAGAATTACAAACAATGAATAATCATTGTAAGGATCACATCAAGGATGAAACATATATAACTAGAAGTGTTAAGGAAACAAAGATGGTGAAATACCTTGACCCGCCCGGGATCACTAGCACCTGTGGCAATGGACACACCTTTGTAATGCTTGATCACTTACAACTGATCAACTTTATCACGAAAGTCTTAGGTATTGTCCCTCAGAAGAATGTTTTACAAATATCTACAGAAGACGTATCTATGTTAGATAGACGCCATTTTTAGGAAATATCTTCACCTGGGACGTGTAACACTTGTGTGGATGGACACAACTTTGTATTGCATGATCCATTACACGAAATGAACTTCACTAACGAAGACTCATACAACGCCTCGCTGGAGGACATTCAACAAATCTCTATACCGAATTTTTATTATAGATACAAGACATTTGTTGAAAGTGAACATAAGATTTATGATACAAAAGGGACGTAATAGTATATAGTTTGTTACGAAAATGAAATACTCCTGCCTTAAACTAGTTCTCTTGTGTTGTTTTTCTTTTAAATCCCCAGAGGAGAAAATATTCTGTTGTTTATGATAATATAGATTTGTTTTTATCACCTTATTTGAATTTCTTATAATCTTTACTGATTCTAGCTGAAACGCATTGTTTTAAACAACCATTAAAGTTCAACACAATACATAGTCCTTATAAACAAATAATCTATCAGAACAACATTATGTTTAATCAAATTCCTTAAGTCTTCTGTAACATTTTGAAGTACATAACATATTCACAAGTCTCATCTAGCGCACCACTCTCTTCACCCCAACATTCTTCTTTTCTGAAAATCCCTACAGATCTTCACCATTGCCTCCACCAGATAATCTTATTATACTTAGTCGCTGTCTCCCGCGTTAGAAGGTAGTTCAAGGAAACAGACGAAAGAATGGCACCAACCGACCCACATACACATAGACATACATACACGTCCACACACGCACATATACATACCTATACATTTCAACGTAGACAAACAAATACATACACAAACATATACGTATATACCCATGTACATATCCATACCTGCTGCCTTTAACCATTCCCATCGCAACCCCGCCGTATATGAAAATGACCGCTCAAAATCTTTTTACACTTAATCCTTCCGCCTCCAATTTGGTCTCCCACTTCTCCTCATTCCTTTTAACATTGACACATATATTCTCTTTGTCAATCTTTCCTCACTCATTCTCTCCACGTGACGAAACCATTTCAATACACCCTCTTCTGTTCGCTCAACCATACTCTTTTTATTACCACACATCTCTCTTACCCTTTCATTACTTAATCAAACCACCTCACATCACATATTGCCCTCAAACATCTCATTTCCTACACATCCAACCTTCTCCGCAAAACCCTATCTATAGCCCACGCCTCGCAACCATAGAACATTGTTGGAACCACTATTCCTTCAAACATACTCATTTTTCCTTTTCGAGATGATATTCTTTCGCTCCAGCATACACATTCTTCAACGCTCCCAGAACCTTCGCTCTCTCCCTCAACCTATGACTCGCTTCCGCTTCCATCGTTCCATCCGCTATCAAGTCCATTCCCAGATATCTACAACACTTCACTTTCTTCACTTTTCTCCATTCAAACTTACCTTCCAATTAACTTGTCCCTCAACCCCACTGAACCTAATAACCTTGCTCTTATTCACATTTACTCTCAGCTTTTTTCTTTCACACACTTTACCAAACTCAGTCACCAGCTTCTGCAGTTTCACACCCGAATCAGCCGCCAGCGCTGTATTATCAGTGAACAACAACTTACTCACTTCCCTAGCCCTCTCATCCACAACAGACTGCATACTAGCCCCTCTCTCCAAAACTCTTGCATTCACCTCCCTAACTACCCCATCCATAAACAAATTTAACTACCATGGAGATCCCACGCACTCCTGATGCAAACAGACATTCACTAGGAACCAATCACTTTCCTCTCTTCCTACTTGTGCACATGCCTTACATTCTTTGTAAAAACTTTTAACTGCTTCTAGCAACTTGCCTTCCACAGAGGATCTGTATCCACCCTATCCTATTCCTTCTCCAGATCCAAAAATGCTACCTAAAAGTCCATCTGTATTTCTAAGTGTTTCTCACATTCATTCTTCAAAGCAAGAATAATAGTAATAATAATAATAATAACGATAATAGTAATGACAAAAATAATAGTAATGATAATATGATAATGATAATAATAACAATAATAATAATAATAATAATAATAATAATAATAATAATAATAATAATAATAATAATAATGATAATAATAATAACAATAATAATAATAATAATAATAATAATAATAATAATAATTATAATAATAATAATAATAATAATAATAATGATAATAATAATAATGATAATAATAATGATAATAATAATAACTTATGCGTACATATATATTTCAGCGCATACATACACAGACAGCGAGACAGTGGCAGGAATACACAACAAAGGCCACATTCGTTCACACTCAGTCTCTAGCTGTCTTGTGTAATGCACCGAAACCATAGCTCCCTTTACACATCAATGCCTCACAGACCTTTTCATGGTTTACCCCAGACGCTTCACATGCCCTGGCAATCTTTCCTCACTCATTATCTCCATATGTCCAAACCATTTCAACACACCCTTTTCTGCTGTGGACCACTTTAACAAAGGTTACTACGTATTTACCCAATTTCGACGTCATTTGAATCAGGTAAATTGCTGGACGAAGAAGTACTATGGCAGCGGTTACCAGTGTGCGCAGGACCAAAACTGTTACTACAACGGCGCCTCCAGCCAACAGCCTACAACAGAAAATCAAACTGAGTGCTGCAACGATGAAGAATTCCTTGATGAGGCCCCCAGGAGAGAGAGGATTCTTGAGGTGTTGTTGGTAATGATTGTGCCATAGTCTCCAAGATCACTGCTTTTCTGAAGACAACTGACCATACAGAGATACTGACCTTTGTGACCATCTTTACGATGAGTACAAGAATGCCAGTGAGCATCATCTTTGCCACCTCCACGACAAGTGCCACAACTATCTCATCCAAGAATATTATAAGGACTTTCGGTGTGACCTGCACAGCGTAGTCAACCGTTCTAATGATAGGAAGCATTACCTCCTCCACCACCATTCTCACGAGGATGATGAACACTAAGAGGAACATAGTCACCTGGAATATGAGTTCCCGCACGATATTCCTCACAACTCTCCGCACAAGACCTACGAGCCATCTTATTGCGCTCACTACCAGACGGTCCATTAGGCTCAAGAACTCCTGTTCGAGAACGAAGCAGGTGACTACAATGATCCAGATGGTGTAAAGTGCCAGGCGAACACTCTTACGAAGACATGAGAGAAACACACACCTGCACATACCCACAAGATACAACAATGCCGGTGCAAAATATGGGAGGGTAACCAATGACCAGGTGGATCCACTGCGCCATGGTAGCCGGTCCAGGAGCATGAGCAGCATTTCCTTAGGTTTTGTTGATCCAGTCTTTGGCAGGACACGTTGAACGTTTTTGTGCACAATGCACATGATGATGGATGATCTGTTTTTGTTTTAGTAAGAGATTGTTGATGACATGTTCTCTTGATATCCGGGGTAGGTAATATAGCATGGTTGTAAACTTCGTATGGTTGTAGTTATGTTTTTGTATTGTCTCGAGTAGTTATAATACTTTTGGTAGGCATGAATATGAGCATATCAAGGATGGTTAATCCTGTTAAAATGTAGGGTAGTTATGATAACCTTGAAGACAGGAAGACGCGTGTGTTTTGATAGGGAAGTGTAGTGTGCTATGTAGAGTAAGGTAAATATTTGATAATGATATGTGTATGGGAAAGACGTCACCATCTTTTGTCACACACGATAGATCACTACTGCTGTATTGTACGTAACGTACAGTAATGATAATACATAAGTTAGATTGGTGATATAATTGTATGTTATGGATGGTAAAGATGACAGTGATCAAAATTACAGTGAATTTATTCATGAAAGTGATAATTATGCCACTGGCGGGGATTGGTAACTGTGTTAATTGAATGATAACATTTCTTATTAATAAACCAAAACGCCGACATTGTTTCCCTTGATAGTATCACATGCCATCCTGTTCACTCACGGGTCAGGTTAAGAGCCATCTTCACTACAAACTTGACATTACTTGAAGATGTTTTTTGCCTGCTGGCGCTTACAGGATCATATCAAGCATATCTTCACTATACCATGGCGATATTCATTATTGAAGAGAAAAATGAAATTAATCGCACAACCAAGATGCTTTCCTTATACAAGGATAATTGTTTATCTTATGTATGACATATACACATACATACTTGCTTGCCTTCATCCATTTCTGGCGCTACCCGGCCCCACAGGAAACAGCACCCATATTAACAAACGTGACTGAGGACTTAAAGAATCTGATAAAACATGATGGTCATTGTGATGAATGATTTGTTCATTATAATTATGTATTGTGTTGCATTATAATGGTTGTTTAGAACCAAGATCTTTAAGCCTGAATCCTTAATGTTATATAAGAAATGATAAAACGTATCAAAAAATAAACATTTATGATTATAAAGAACAGAATGCATTATCATGTGGGTATCTAAGTGAAAATGCAATATAAGGAGCTAGTCTAAGGCAGGAGTATTTCATCTTTTAACAAAATATTTACCTCTACCTCCCTTTTCTTTCATCATCATCTTTTATGTTTACTATCATGAAATGCCTCTTATCTTACATAAAAATTCTGTATAGGTATTTGATTAATGTTCTCCAACGACGCGTTGTATAACTCTTCGTTAGTGAAGTTCATTTCGTGTAATGGATCATGCATTACAAAGCTGTGTCTATCCACACAAGTGTTACACGTCCCAGGTAAAGATATACTCTAGAGATAGTGTATATCTAACATATGTATGTGTTTTATAAATATTCATAAAAAGTTTTCCTGAGGGACAATACCCAAGACTTTCGTATTAAAGTTGATCAGTTGTAAGTGATCAAGCATTACAAAGGTGTGTCAATTACCACAGGTGCTACTGATCCCGGGTAAAGGTATTTCATCATCTTTGTATCTTTAACCTTTCTAGTTATAGATGTTTCATCCCTGATTCCATCCTTACAATCGATGTATGTGGTTTGTGTTGTCTTTATCCTTAACATATCATTAGTCAGTTGAAGTGGAGAATATGCTTCTGACCCTAGCCACTCTACTCCGTCTTGCATATGCTATTCAAGAGGTGTTACCGGATTCCGCCGATAATATAAGTGCTTACGTCATGAGAGGGCTTCTTTTTTATAACTTTTGATGATTTATATTATTTGGGTTATGTATTTCGTTTTGTGATGTTAATAAAATTGTTGAAATTCACATATCATATTCTTTATTTGTCATTTAATGAGCTCTAGTTTATCAAATTTGATTGTTTGTTGTTTTTTTTATATCAATATAGATTTTCTCTGAAAAATACTTTAGTTTAATTCATAAATGATATTTCTAACACGCGGATAATTTTTTCATTAGTGTTCATTATATGAGTATATATACTTACTCCTTTACTTATCTACATCTTACATACATACATACATACATACATACATACATATAAATCTCCAACAGCCAGGATCGAACCCGGCGCCCTTGTGTAAGAGGAGGGAATGCTACCACTAGGCTATGGGCCTGGCAAAATAGGAAATAACGTTATTCGAATACTATGTACTCGAATACCCTTCGTCTCACTTTGGTGAGCAACGGGTCTACACCGGTCATTTCCCAACAGGCGCACATAGCCAGCAGATGGCATTTTACCGAACCTAATTATAGATTGAGAGGTTTATTATTTTCTTAAGCGAAAAGTCCTTGTTTCCAAGTTCTGGAGAAATTAAAGTACATTTCAATGTAAACATGAAGTAAAAAGTATAGAAATTTAACGTTTTCCCCGACGCCGTCTCCAATCAGTACTGTTTACTATCTGCTTGGGACTCCGCGATGACCTTCAAGTCTCGAACCAGGCGGGGGCGTGGGTACTGGTCAATGAAGTAAAGAGTATAGAAATTCAACGTTTTTCCCGATGTCGCCTCTCCACTCTGCTATCTGTTTGGGACTTCGCGATGACCTTCAAGTGTCGGATCAAAGAAAGCAGACTGGGGCGCTGGAATTGGTCAATATCAGTGGCGAGATGGACAAGCTGGCACAGGCGGTGTCGGACTCCGTCGTCCTTCTGATCCTCAGCCAATTGGGCAATGAGGTACCCGAAGGAGTAGACGTCGTTAGCGGGATCAACTGGCTCTTCCTCCATGACTTCGGGGGCCATCCAGGGACATCGCGCTGGGTCACCTGTTATAGAAGGCACGTCACCAGCGTAACTGCTCAGACCGTAGTCGATGATATGGAAGACTGGGCCATGGTGGCGGGTCTGGGTTACGGTAACATTATTCATCTTGAAGTCAAGATGAATGACCCCCTTATCATGAATTTCTTGAAGTCTCTTCCCAATGGAGATGAGAGACTCAATAACCTCCTGGCCGCTGCAGTTTTCTATATAGCTGACGTAGTTTTGACCAGTGTAGGACATCAGGAGTCTTGCTGGATGGAAAGCCAGACCCTTGACCAATGGGGCCCCTCCAGCGCCGGACAGGTAGATCTGAATGTCAGCTTCGCGAAGGAGAGCGTACCTCTCGTCGTTTTTCTTCATGGTTTTAAGGACCCCATATTCATAATTGAAGCGAACGAGCTGAACTGATCCATTGCCGCCCTCGCCAATATCGGAAACGATTCGAATCCACCTTAACTGGTCCTCGCTGAGGATGTAGTCCTGAAGGTCTGCCTCCAAGCTGAGACCGGCCACGTCTAGGGAAGAGTAGGCAGTTGGTGAGCTGGTGGGTTGGGATGCGACTGGAGGGAGGGATTCAGTTGATGGATGTGTGGGTTGTGCCACGAGTGGAGGGAGGGATGCAATGGGTGGGTTTGTGGGTTGGGCCACGACTGGAAGGGGGGATGCAGTTGGTGGGGGTGTTGGTTGGGCCACGAGTAAAGGGGGGGATGCAGTTGGTGGGGGTGTGGGTTGGGCCACGAGTGGAGGGGGGGATGCAGTTGGTGGGTGGATGAGTTGGGCCTCGACTGCAGTTGCTGGTGGGGTGGGTTGTTGCACGGTGTTGGGGGAGTCTACAACGTCCCCACAGGTGACTAGTATTTGTATCCCGCGAGCTGCAAGTCTCTCCCGCAGAGCGGCAGCATTGCGGGCAGCAACAAGGCGGTTCACTCTCGCCTGCCGCTCGTCCACCACATGCTCCTGACGAGTGCGACGGCGTTCCCGACGAACGGTGTGCCGGCCACGCCACGCAATAGCCTGTTGACGCTCCCAGTGGCTCGCTCTTCTTCGGGTTTCGACGATTCGAGTAACTCGGTCCATAGGAGGGGTATATGTTTTTGTCCTTTGATGAGATTTGACTAGACCCATCAATTTCATATACGTGTTGAGCCAAAAATATGTTGGTATTTAGTAAAGATAGAAACAGTTAACATATATAGTGGTGTTATGTAGTTAAGATAGAAACAGTTAACATACTCTGGCTAAGATAGAAACCTAAGGACATAAGGAACACAAAGGTGTTGTGAACATGTCATGAATTTGAGATGAACATAAGCGTAGTGGACATTCAATGATAAAGGTGAGGATGGGCTTAACTTATGGTGAAGAAAAGGGTGCAGTAAACAAATAATGAACATTAGGTAGTAATGAACATGTCATGTCACGTAAATGTGTGGTGAACATATGATGAACGAAAGGGTGTAGTGAACATGTATTGAACATAAGTGGGTAAAGAGCGTATGATTAACGTTATAGTGTGGTGAATATTAAGTGATGAACATGATGTAGGGCTTAGCAGATGATGAACATAAGGGTTTAGTGAACAGATGATGAACATAAAGGGTGCAGTGATCATATAGATGAATAAATAGATAGAATTATAGATTGAGAGATTTATTATTTTCTTAGGCGAAAGGTCCTTGTTTCCAAGTTCTGGAGAAATTGAAGTACCTTTCAATGGAAACATGAAGTAAAAAGTATAGAAATTTAACGTTTTCTCCGGTATCGCCTCTCCAGTCTGCTATCTGCTTGTGACTTCGCGATGACCTGCATGTGTCGGAATGATATAAGGAAGAAATGGCAAGGAATGATTAAACAGGAAAGCGATGGAAACGAAGAACATTTGCTCCCAGGATCGTGGAGGTGGTGGAGGTGTTGGCCAGGGTGGTGGCTGGAGTTGTCTGTCGGTCCGTCAGGTGTGATGATGGCGACACGTCTACAAGGGACGGGTGGCGGGCGGATGATGGACATCTTCCCATTACTTCCCTACGAATGATATTCATTATTTCTATTTCTCAAGCGCTGAACTTTAAATACTGCAGACTTGCCAGCCATGTCACAGCCGGTTGGAAGGTATGTAAACCACACACACACTTAGAGAGGGCGTTAGTGTGAAGATAGATTTATAAACCCGCCATATTTCGCGAGTAATATGCAGCAATATGATCCTTCCCCCTGCAACACTAGTACAGCCAGCCATGGTCATCACTGTAGAAGGAGACACCCTTCAACGCATCTTCACTACACCTTGAACCATACGTCACCTTCAACCCTCAACAAATGCACAGCGGAACTACAACCCTGTTGTAGGGTTTGACCTGAGGTCAACCTCACTACATGGTTATCTTCACTACAACCGAAAGACAAACAGACAGACAGACAGTCAGACAGAGGGCGAGAGAGAGAGAGAGAGAGAGAGAGAGAGAGAGAGAGAGAGAGAGAGAGAGAGAGAGAGAGAGAGAGAGAGAGAGAGAGAGAGAGAGAGAGAGAGAGAGAGAGAGAGGAGGTAAAACAATTGATATCGATTGAGATAGAGATAGAAAGGGAGAGAGAAGAAAGAAAGTGAGGAGGGAGAGAGAGAGAGAGAGAGAGAGAGAGAGAGAGAGAGAGAGAGAGAGAGAGAGAGAGAGAGAGAGAGAGAGAGAGAGAGAGAGAGGGAAAAGCGATTGATATCGATAGGGATAGAATGGGATATATATATATATATATATATATATATATATATATATATATATATATATATATATATATATATATATATATATATATACATATATATATATATAGGGTGTTTTGGTCGAGGTGGTGTGCAAAGTGAGAGGGTTAGGGAAAATGATTTGGTAAACAGAGAAGAGGTAGTGAAAGCTTTGCGGAAGATGAAAGCCGGCAAGGCAGCAGGTTTGGATGGTATTGCAGTGGAATTTATCAAAAAAGGGGGTGACTGTATTGTTGACTGGTTGGTAAGGTTATTTAATGTATGTATGACTCATGGTGAGGTGCCTGAGGATTGGCGGAATGCGTGCATAGTGCCATTGTACAAAGGCAAAGGGGATAAGAGTGAGCGCTCAAATTACAGAGGTATAAGTTTGTTGAGTATTCCTGGTAAATTATATGGGAGGGTATTGATTGAGAGGGTGAAGGCATGTACAGAGCATCAGATTGGGGAAGAGCAGTGTGGTTTCAGAAGTGGTAGAGGATGTGTGGATCAGGTGTTTGCTTTGAAGAATGTATGTGAGAAATACTTAGAAAAGCAAATGAATTTGTATGTAGCATTTATGGATCTGGAGAAGGCATATGATAGAGTTGATAGAGATGCTCTGTGGAAGGTATTAAGAATATATAGTGTGGGAGGAAAGTTGTTAGAAGCAGTGAAAAGTTTTTATCTAGGATGTAAGGCATGTGTACGTGTAGGAAGAGAGGAAAGTGATTGGTTCTCAGTGAATGTAGGTTTGCGGCAGGGGTGTGTGATGTCTCCATGGTTGTTTAATTTGTTTATGGATGGGGTTGTTAGGGAGGTAAATGCAAGAGTTTTGGAAAGAGGGGCAAGTATGAAGTCTGTTGGGGATGAGAGAGCTTGGGAAGTGAGTCAGTTGTTGTTCGCTGATGATACAGCGCTGGTGGCTGATTCATGTGAGAAACTGCAGAAACTGGTGACTGAGTTTGGTAAAGTGTGTGGAAGAAGAAAGTTAAGAGTAAATGTGAATAAGAGCAAGGTTATTAGGTACAGTAGGGTTGAGGGTCAAGTCAATTGGGAGGTGAGTTTGAATGGAGAAAAACTGGAGGAAGTGAAGTGTTTTAGATATCTGGGAGTGGATCTGGCAGCGGATGGAACCATGGAAGCGGAAGTGGATCATAGGGTGGGGGAGGGGGCGAAAATTCTGGGGGCCTTGAAGAATGTGTGGAAGTCGAGAACATTATCTCGGAAAGCAAAAATGGGTATGTTTGAAGGAATAGTGGTTCCAACAATGTTGTACGGTTGCGAGGCGTGGGCTTTGGATAGAGTTGTGCGCAGGAGGATGGATGTGCTGGAAATGAGATGTTTGAGAACAATGTGTGGTGTGAGGTGGTTTGATCGAGTGAGTAACGTAAGGGTAAGAGAGATGTGTGGAAATAAAAAGAGCGTGGTTGAGAGAGCAGAAGAGGGTGTTTTGAAGTGGTTTGGGCACATGGAGAGGATGAGTGAGGAAAGATTGACCAAGAGGATATATGTGTCGGAGGTGGAGGGAACAAGGAGAAGAGGGAGACCAGATTGGAGGTGGAAAGATGGAGTGAAAAAGATTTTGTGTGATCGGGGCCTGAACATGCAGGAGGGTGAAAGGAGGGCAAGGAATAGAGTGAATTGGAGCGATGTGGTATACCGGGGTTGACGTGCTGTCAGTGGATTGAATCAAGGCATGTGAAGCGTCTGGGGTAAACCATGGAAAGCAGTGTAGGTATGTATATTTGCGTGTGTGGACGTATGTATATACATGTGTATGGGGGGGGGGTTGGGCCATTTCTTTCGTCTGTTTCTTTGCGCTACCTCGCAAACGCGGGAGACAGCGACAAAGTATAATAAAAAAAAACATATATATATATATATATATATATATATATATATATATATATATATATATATATATATATATATATTTTTTTTTTTTTTTTTTTTTTTATACTTTGTCGCTGTCTCCCGCGTTTGCGAGGTAGCGCAAGGAAACAGACGAAAGAAATGGCCCAACCCTCCCCATACACATGTACATATATATATATATATATATATATATATATATATATATATATATATATATATATATATATATATATATATATATATATATATATATATATATATATATATATATATATATATTTGATGGAAGAACAATGCGGGTGTTACCGGACTAACCCTTCGGTGCAGCTGTATGATATCATCAGTCGACAAGTGGGAGAGTACAGTCTCGTCGAAGAAGCCCTCACTCCATCACCTACCCTGCTTCTGATTGTGGCGCAACCTTAATTGCTCTCGAGAGTCAATGGGTTATGAATGTGTAAAAGTTAAAGGCATGAAAAACACAATTCTTCCTCCCTCACAATAAAGCTTACTGGAAAGGTAGGAAGACATTTTATGCTTCTGGTAACAAATATGTGACAAATAAGGATAAATCGAAAGGTTTAGTGTTGTCCTATTCTCCCAACTTAGCTCATCTGAGACATGTTCTTAACAAACAGTTCTTGTAATGTTGCTTTCCAGTACAAATACACCATCAGCAAGGGCGTCCTGCTGTCAATGGATTGAACTAGGGGATGTGAAATGCCTGTGGTAAACCACGGAAAGGTCTGTGGGGCATGGATGTGGATAGGGAGCTGTGGTTTCGGTGCATTACACATGACAGCTAAGAGACTGAGGGCGAACGAATGTGGTGGTCTTTTTTGTCAGTTTTCCGGGCGCTACCTCGCCATTACTATTATTAAAAATATCACTGATATCATAATCATTATCTATTATCATTATTATCAATTGTTATCATTTTTATTACCATCATTCCTGATATTATTGATATTATTATTATCATTAATACTATTATCATCATCATTCACCATATATACATATATATCAATATGTTATTGATATCATTAGTCTTTTCATTATCATTATTGATATTATTATCATTAATATCAATATCATAATCATCATTATAACTATCATGACCTCTTGTGGGGCCCCCATCCCCCACTGGGGCCCCGACACTACACCCTGACCATGTCATCCTCCCTCGCCACTGACAAAGGCATTTTGCCATGGATGACTGACTGTCCATGGTGGATATAGCCATGGATGACTGTTCATGGTGGGATATAGCCATAGATGACTGTCCATGGTGGGATATAGCCAGGGATAATTTGGATAACTGAATGAAATAGTTATTTACAATTGATCTTGATATCTCGTTAAATAGAAATATGCAGTAATAACATGGCACAGCCCCACACATTCCCGGTGACAGTTGGGTCACCAGACTCCACAGCCTTCATTGGACTATCAGTCAAGACGCCAGAACCACTCGGTATCCTCCACCAAGTCATCACCAGACACTACAGCTTCAAACTTCACCTTTTGGGCCACATCATCAGTCACAACTTCAGACTTCACTTCTTCGTCTACATCATCAGCCACAACTTCAGATTTCACCTCTTCGGCTACATCATCAGCCACAACTTCAGACTTCACCTCTTCGGCTACATCATCAGTCACAACTTCAGACTTCACCTCTTCGGCTACATCATCAGTCACAACTTCAGACTTCACCTCTTCGGCTACATCATCAGCCACAACTTCAGACTTCACCTCTTCGGCTACATCATCAGCCACAACTTCAGACTTCACCTCTTCGGCTACATCACCAGACACAGCTGTCAGACTCACGCACACTACCATTAATTTTTCATTAGGTATTTGTCATTATCATTTTACTGTGAGTTACATAGAGTTAGATGCATGTTGCCACGGGCTCACTGTTCCCACGGGCTACTGTTAATCAGGATGTTTGAACACGTAAGAGCTGATCTGTTATTTGAACACGTTGTTGAATGGGTGTTGACGGACTCCCATATAACCCCTGTCAGTGTGACCTGAGGGGACACACTGGCCAGCATCGTCACACTGTTCACTAGAGTGTGTCGTAGTGTGTCATAAGACTATAGCCCAGAGTACTACAGATGGACGTACACGTTTTGTTGTAATAAATCTACAAAGGCCGCCTGATCTTCATTGTGTACCACAGACGAAGAAGACCTGATTTCCTTCCTCTCAACTCAACCTTACAAATGGTGGCAGTGACGTAAGAACCCACGTGACCACACACGACCGTCACATCTACTTCATATTTCTACGTCTGGTGTTGCCAGCAGTCATACAAGCCTACCTGACACAGTCCTGGTGCTCCCTCCTGTGGACGTTAAGGGCGGAACCCACGGCCGGCTACGTGCTTCCATCACCCGTACCTCAATGCATTGAAGATACGCCTTTATTGCATTGCTGACACTGTGTCGCTTGCAAGGACATCAAGACAGCGCCACCGCCGTGCAGTGTTGTCATCACATCCAGACGTGTCAAGCAAGGTCAACCATCCTGCCAACACCAACGTGGAGGTCATCTTGTCAACCGCTCCAGAGACGCGTCATCATCAGCCGTGGCGACATCCCAGACGACAGCATCGCGTGGTCCAGCCCTTGTTGCTCACTCAACTTTCCTGCTAGCTGGTCGCTACTCTACACACATCTTCACCTCGCTACACCCAGCGAGTCGCTACTCTGCACACACCACCTCGCTACACCCAGCGAGTCGCTACTCTGCACACATCTCCACCTCGCTACACCCAGCGAGTCGCTACTCTGCACACATCTTCACCTCGCTACACCCAGCGAGTCGCTACTCTGCACACACCACCTCGCTACACCCAGCGAGTCGCTACTCTGCACACATCTTCATCTCGCTACACTCAGCCAGCCGCTACTCTGCACACATCTCCACCTCGCTACACCCAAGACGTCTTCGTAAGCGAATCTCCCATTCAGATAAGAACTGTGTCAAAATGGTTCACTCTTTGAGGTATGCTCTTTTTGTGTGTTACTAGTTCCTAGTCTACAAATATAGACATTTATATATTTTGGGTAATATGATTATTCATCTTTGTAGTTTAGCAAATTAGTCTAAGTTTTCAGTTATTCTTGCATATATTCTTTCTTATGTTTTCATACGTTGGTACTATTCTTTTTAGTGATGATTACTTTCATATATAGAGTCCATTACTGATATGTTATACTATTATGTGCACCTCTCATATACAGAGTCTTGTATTCATATGTTATACAGTTATGCCAGCCTTTTATTGCCTTTATTTCATTACAATATTTTCAAATGATATTCATGTTATGTATTTTGTATTAAGTCAATAGTGTTAATTATATTTTAAATATTTTGGGGGGCTATTACTTACACACTTTATGTTAGATTGTATTACAAGTCCGATGAAATTTCACGCGGTAATCGTAAAAGTTCATATGTACTTAGGAATTTACCTAGAATCTCTTATTATAAACGGAACCAGCCTTCTAAAATGGTGACGTCACACAAAGTTGTTTTGACAGATTCTGGTGACACAGATGACCCACAGAAACCTTCTCACACGTTACCACACCCACACCCTCCTCCCCCTCCACATCACAAAAACTCGGGACAATGAATTCCTTCACAAAAAACTGTTTTTACACTAAAACAAGCTAGGGAACCACACGAGTTATTTGATGGTAAACTGTCAAATTTTAATCGGTGGATTAGAAATGCAGAGGACATTGTTGAACATAATGGTGATTCTGGAGACAGAGCGCTTATATCGGCTGCTAAAAATCTCATTGATTTCCACCAGCCTAACAATTAAGCTAGGGTTGTCTATGACTCAGATGACATTGGAAACTGTACATCTTGGGAGGAATTTAAAACGTTGTTTACATCAGGTTGTGAAGAATCATTCTCAGATAGTTTACTACACGTCCTTTTACGTGCTCTTAACACAACATACTTGGATGATACGTCAGTCCCTGATCACTGGAGTACCTTACATGGAAGAATGAGATTAGTTAGGCAGGATTATGAATCCTCACCCTGGATGTCGGCCATGATGAATCCTGAAACTCATGTGCAAACATTCATGCGATTATTACACATAACCTTCATTCTCAAGGACCTGACCTCCAGACGTAAGACGACGGTTACTTAATGAGAACATCGACCCATCATTGTGGGTCAGTAACAAAAGTGTTGAATTACACTCAAAAGAAATGTGGATATTCCAACACCAAGACACTGGGGAGAGTGTCGGCTTCCCAAAGTGTGACGTAACATTCTAGTGGTCAACACAATCATTCTTCTCATGGTCAAATACAGCGATTCAGTGATGACAAACACTCACATAAAGTGACGTGCTTCCGGTGTGGCCAACCAGGACATAAAGCGAATGTGTGTCCTTACACATGGGACTCATTCTCACGTGAGCCTTGACCAGAACAACAAACGCAGTCAACAACCCATGTCATCACAGCCTCGGTCGTCACAATTCTGCCGACCTAGTCATGATTTCCTCCAGTCAGACATCAGGCTGACCTTCACCCGCTCGCGCCCAACACCACCAAGCAGGTGTTCATATCATAGCAACGCTAGACACACTTCAGCGGAATGTCGAGCATTAGCTAGACAGACGTCATCTAACACAGGTTCATCATGTCATTATCAACAATGACAATCTCTCGCTCATGACAAGACTCCATCACATAAGGAACTCTTAAGACGTTTTCGTTCTTCGCCATTTTCTCACATTACAAGTTTCGATTTACTGTGTTCTTTCCAGGATAAACCAATCACAATATTTCTAGACAGAAGCACGGAAGCAGATGTCATTCATTGTGATTTTATTCAACCATTAATGGGGCGCACTCAACTTGTTCAATGCTCGGACTTTTACCCATCCCTTCAAAGTATCTCAAATGAAAATCTCGACGTAAGGGGCACTATTGAAATGAACATTCTCATAGGCGACTCGGTCATTACCGTAACCCCTTACATTGTTCGTCGTGTAACGTTTCCTGCTAACTTGTTACTAGGACGCCACTCTATGTGTGGCACAACATAAGATCTGTCCTATTGATCATGTGGTTTGTGTTGATAATACGTTCCTGCCATTGTCAGTGAGGAGTTCTCACTCAGTCAGAGTCATTAATACATCTACTTCCACGTCCTGCTTCACGGTAGACAATACGCATCCTTTTTACTTTCCTACTAATCATTGCCCTGGTAAACTGAGAACCAACATGACTCTGCATAGTAACACATTAACTAAGGTTCCTCTCACTTTCTCGATCATGGATGAATGATCATGGACTTAGACATAGTCAGGGTGATCTGACACTAAGAGTAGTTGCTGAACCTTCCTCACTAACTGTCACACGACTATCCATGATGGACGCCTCTATTCATGAGACCGCAGATGGAGAGGTCACCATATACATTGCCAATACGGGACCCACAACTGTCCGTCTCCGCAGAGGGACCAAGCTTATGGAATTCTCCGTTTTGAAGTCGGGAATTCAAGACGAGGAGTTGCATGAGTTTAATATCCGTCTAGTCTCACATTCCATTAACCCACCACCACCTACTCCTCCTACCCCAGACTCAGCAGTGCACGGCTTGAGTCAGCTCCCCACCATCACCCCTGACATGATATCCAAGGTAGGATTAACCAAACATGTTGACCAGTTAACAGACTTACTTAACCAGTATAGGTCTACTATTGCCTTATCAGGAGAACCACTAGGTAGAACTCATCTGGATGTTCACATTATTAACTTAGAGAAAACCACACGTCCCATTGACGTCCCAGCCTACCGATTGCCACACGCGCACAGAGACATAGCAAACAAACTTGTTCAGGACGTGTTGAAAGATAATGTTATAGAGGAATCACGATCACCATGGAATTCACCACATCTGATCGTTCCGAAAAAGGACGGAACTTTTAGACCAGTCATAGATTTTAGAAAACTCAACACCAAGGTCACTTTGAAAGATGGTTTCCCATTACCAGTGGTATCAGAGCTTCTTCATAGCCTCGGTAACAATAAGGTATTTTCAACTTTGGATTTATTGAGCGGATTTTGGCAGATTCCCTTGTCAGAGGAAAGCCGCCCCCTGACTGTGTTCAGTACGCCAGATGGTCATTGGCAGTTCATATGCATCATGGCCTTCGGTCTTCATTCCTCACCGGTGATCACCTTCTCAAGGTTAATGACTAACATTTGTCGTCACATGTTGGGCCAAGATGTATTGGTTTATCTTGATGATATAATTGTCATGTCTCCAGATATTGCTTTCCATTTCAAAATTCTTGAGAGAGTATTTCTACGGCTTAAGGATGCGAACCTAAAAGTCAAGTTATCCAAATGTTCCTTTCTACAAAAAAGAATTAATTACTTAGGTCACACCGTTGATGAAAACGGTATTCAACCTAATGCACATAATGTCAAAACAATTGTAGAATGGCCAGTCCCTTCCACAACAAAGGTCAAATCCTTCCTTACTTCAGCAAGATATTATCGAAGATTTATCGCTATTTTCGCGAAGATCACAAACCCTCTCACTTCATTTCTGAAACAGAAAGTTACATTCCAGTGGTCTACAGTGCATTTAACTTATTCAAACAATACTTGATCGAGGCGCCCATCCTTCGATTTCCCAACTTTGAGAAACCCTTCATTTTGCACACAACAGATGCTTTTAAACAGGTTCTTGGAGCTGTACTTATGCAGGAGTCACATAAGGGTAGACTTTTTCCCATAGCCTATGCGAGCCGTTCATGTTCAAAGACGGAATCGAAATACTCAATAACTGAGTTAGAAGGCCTTGCAGTTGTTTGGGCACTCAAACATTTTAAGGAATACATATATGGTTACCCTATTACAGTTTATACAGAACACAGAGCACTGTTAGGTATTTTTCAAAGACAATATCCTACAGGAAAGTTTCAGAGATGGTTTTTAACTATACAAACATTTGACCCAGATTTTCGTTTTGTTTCTGGCTCATCCAATGTAGTTGCAGACGCGCTTTCCCGCAGAGTGGGTGCAGTCACTGTAGGTAATAGCCTCGTAGATGTTGATATAGAGAGATTGAGACAGCATCAACGGGATGACCCAGTCTGGGGTCCTGTCATAGAATTCCTAGAGGGTATAAGATCTTCCTTGGATGCTAAGACAGTTGTCCCAGTCAGAGAATTGTATTTAGCACAGTGAGGGAGTCTTGTGCAGGGACGCGAAGTTAGGAGTGCTTGCCCGTGTTGTTAAACAGACAATCATTCCAACAGCATTAGTACAGGATTTCTTGAAGTTAGCACATTATTCACCCCAGGCCGCACACCCAGGCCGCACACCCAGGCCGCACACCCAGGCGCAGATAAATGCTATAAGCAAACTCGTTTGAGGCATTTTTGGCCAAGATACATAGAAATATTACAGATCATATTTTGAGGTGCCAAACCTGTAACACTCATAAGGGAAGTCCCACTACCCAGCAGACTGTGTTGGAATATCCTTTACCTTCATACCCATGGGAAAGAGTTCATATGGACATATTAGGAGGTTTTCCTAGGTCCATGGCAGGCTACAGATACATTTTAGTAATTACTGATGCCTTCACGAGATATTATGAATTAATCCCAGTTCAAAATAAAGACGTAGCCACTGTCGCTATGGCGTTCAAAAATCATATCTTAGACAGATATAATGCGCCGAAGATTTTAGTCACAGATAATGGAGGGGAATTAAATAACTCATTAATAGAAGAACTCTGTAAATTGTATAACATAAGTAAATGTAATATAATGGCACATCATCCAGCCTTGAATGGCCTGGCAGAAAGGTTGAACCGTAAGATCCTCCAGTGTCTTCCCATCAACATTAATTTTGATCATGATGAATGGAGTGAGTACCTGTCTGATGTCCAATGTTCACTGAATGTAGCATATCATAACTCAATTGGAGACACACCCTTCCACGCCTTACACGGTTTTGATAAAGTGTTGCCCTGTGACATAATAGCCCCTCCTTCATGTCCAGCGGTCCAGAAATCAGTTGTTGCGGAAAAATATCGCACGACTCAATTGATTCATCAAAGGATCAAGGAAAATCTAGGTGAAGCCACTACAACCTTCACGAACCAGGCTAATAAATCCACGAAACCATCAAAGGTACGTGGCTCCTGGACTCTTGGTAATGGTGCAGGAATTTAACACTAGAAGTGATGTTACTAAACTTGACCCAAAATTTTCTGGTCCCTATAGAGTCTTAGCTCATTAAAGGGATATAAGTTTAGGGTATGACATCTAAATACAGGTGACATTCGTGAAGAACATGAGGACCACTTGAAAAATTTACAGTATTCTGAACATGATCATCCCGGTACCACAACAGACAACACTCCTCAAATCCCAAACAATGTCACTCAACCAACTTCTACCACTGTTAAGACTGTCCCCACACCACAACCGACCACCCTCACAACACCACAGACACATCAGTATTCATTAAGACCTCGCCTTTAAGAAGTTGCTAAGTTTATCATTTTCCAGGTTCTTCCTTCTCATGTCCTTATGGTGTCTTCCTGTATATGACACCATGGCAGTACCAGGAGCCCTTCTCACGACTCCCCGCGGGGTCCGCCTCGTGAGGGACACAGTCTCGGTTAAGCTGGGCCTGGAGGGTCGACCCTACACTTACGATAATTTAGTAAAACTAATGGAGGCCGTACCTCGCTTACGGTCTACCTTACTCAAGTTTTACACCAGTGCGTCCATCAGAAACTCTAGTGTTGCTCCTGGACCTCCAATTTTGTTAAACCAGTGGACCTGGAAATTGAATGGTACCTGTGTGATTTTGTATGACATAATACAAGACATTGAATCTCCAATAAATATTAATGCCAGGATCAACATGAAAAAGCAAAGGAGAAGCAAGAGAGGTCTGCCTAATTTTGTATTTTCCCTCCAATCATATTTGTTTAGTATTGCTACTCAGGAAGAACTTAATTCAGTTAGGAATCAGGTTAGATCCTTACAATTTCAACAACTTCTTAACAACAGGTATATTAAGGCTAAAGCTAAGATCTTAAAACAACATTCTAAATATTTGAATGACATAATGTTAACTGTTAATAACTTGACACAACATGTAGCACTACTGTCAAAGTCTCATAATCCCATATATGCTATAGTGACTATTTCCACATATGTTGATAGTTTATATGCCCAGATCACTTATCATGCACATTATTTCACTGGCTTATTGGAAGATGTTAATAATCTAGTAAACCAAGTTGTCACACCATCATTTTTTCCCTTCTCGGAACTCACACGTATCATTAAACAAGCGATGACGAAATTCGGTTGCACCCCAGCTCTCCCTCTGCATCATGTTGCCAGTTATTACTCCTTACTAACGGTTGACGTGATCCTCGAAGCGGTCATTATCCACATACCATTCACTGACTCCAATACTTACAGCCTTGTGAACGTAATACCATTCCCTTTTAATTATACAAAAGGGTCGCAAAAAACTATCGTCCTTGCTGATAACATGAACTTTCTATTATGAAATATTTATTCCTCGTTGATTGCACATCTCTCCATGGATGATTTAGCATTGTGCCATAAACCATTGCTTGACAACTTGATCTGCACCTCCTCCCATCCCCCCCTTTCCCCCCATACCTTGGTTTTCCATAATTTACAAACAAATTCATGTAAGTACCAACTACTTTTCGGGCATCAACAAAATGTTCTTCGTTCTTGTTCCTTTAAGGAAATTGTTGTTAATGAACCTTACATTGAAAGTATGGACCAGTATCACGTGCTGTTTTTCCTTGACCAACAAAATGTTCTTCTTCATTGCCCACCTAATCATCCCAAAGCTTATTTATTTCTGGGACACATTCAGTTAGGACAACAATGTACTCTTATCAGTTCCAGTTTCAAATTGCTCGGCACTCATGATCATTATTTGGAAAAACTGATAGAATTATCTCGAGTTTAGGACGAATCCCCCAAAACATCAACTTACCAATCATCAATGAAGTAAAGATCCAACATCTTCCATCTAAGGTTCAGGACGATCGAGATTCTACAATAGATGTTCTTTTGTACCTTTTAAGTACGCTTCTCATATATCTGGAATTTCAATTGCTTCATTGTCTATTGCACTTATATTTTTGTTCGTAGTATTTATGTTATATTGTCGTCTACAACATAAGGTATCTAATATAGAAATCGGAAGGTAGTTGCAGCAGCACTTCCTTATTTAAGGAGAAATCTAACTCCATAATAATATGTATTTAATAAGTTGTTTTTGATTTTTTGATTTTTTTTTCATTTCATTTGCATACTGATTTTGTTTACACCATATATAATATCCATGTATATATCTTTATGATAATCTAATAATTGTAAAGTGTGTTATCCCTCTTCTCAAGCATACTAGTTGATATAGGAATAACTCTTGTACATACCTACAATTTGCTTATTTCTCTACCCTTATATTCAGTATTATTTCATGTATAACACTAACTTATCATGGCTGGCAGGAGCTTGAGCCAGGTTGTGGCCGAGCAAAATGTAAGACTCACGCACTCTACCATTAGTTTTTTATTAGGTATTTGTTATCATCATTTTACTGTGAGTTACATAGAGTTAGATGTATGTTGCCACGGGCTCACTGTTCTCACGGGCTACTGTTAATCAGGATGTTTGAACACGTAAGAGCTGATCTGTTATTTGAACACGTTGTTGAATGGGTGTTGACGGACTCCAATATAACCTCTGTCAGTGTGACCTGAGGGGACACACTGGCCAGCATCGTCACACTGTTCACTAGAATGTGTCGTAGTGTGTCATAAGACTATAGCCCAGAGTACTACAGATGTACGTACATATTTTTTTGATAAATTTACAAAGGCCGCCTGATCTTCATAGAGTACAACAGACGAAGAAGACCTGATTTCCGTCCTATCAACTCAACCGTACAGAGGGGGGGTGTCATTTCATGTGTGGCCGGGTGGCGACAGGAATGAATAAAGGCGCAAGTGTGAACTATGTACATGTATATATATGTATATACCTTTGTATGTCTATATGTATACGTTGAAATGTATAGGTATGTATATATGCGTGTGTGTACGGGTATATATATATATATATATATATATATATATATATATATATATATATATATATATATATATACGAATAAAGTACATATGAACGCGCACCTTCATAGAACATACAAACCTCCAACAGCCAGGATCGAACCCGGGACCCCTGTGCAAGAGGCAGGCATTTCAACCGCTAGGCTAGCCAGGCCCATAACCTAGCGGTTAGCATGCCTGCCTCTTGAACAGGGGTCCCGGGTTCGATCCTGGCTGTTGGAAGTTTGTATGTTCTATGATATATATATATATATATATTATCCCTGGGGATTGGGGAGAAAGAATACTTCCAACGTGTCCTCTGCGTGTCGTAGAAGGCGACTAAAAGGGGAGGGAGCGGGGGGCTGTAAATCCTCCCCTCTTGTTTTTTTTTTTTTTAATTTTCCAAAAGAAGGAACAGAGAAGGGGGCCAGGTGAGGATATTCCCTCATAGGCCCAGTCCACTGTTCTTAACGCTACCTTGCTAATGCGGAAAATGGCGAATAGTTTGAAAGAAAGAAAAGTATATATATATATAAATATATATATATATATATATATATATATATATATATATATATATATATATATATATATATATATATATATATTTTTTTTTTTTTTTTTCTGTCTCCCGCGTTTGCGAGGTAGCGCAAGGAAACAGACGAAAGAAATGGCTCAACCAACCCCCATACACATGTATATACATACGTCCACACACGCAAATATACATACCTACACAGCTTTCCATGGTTTACCCCAGACGCTTCACATGCCCTGATTCAATCCACTGACAGCACGTCAACCCCGGTATACCACATCGATCCAATTCACTCTATTCCTTGCCCTCCTTTCACCCTCCTGTATGTTCAGGCCCCGATCACACAAAATCTTTTTCACTCCATCTTTCCACCTCCAATTTGGTCTCCCACTTCTCCTCGTTCCCTCCACCTCTGACACATATATCCTCTTGGTCAATCTTTCCTCACTCATTCTCTCCATGTGACCAAACCATTTCAAAACACCCTCTTCTGCTCTCTCAACCACACTATATTTATTACCACACATCTCTCTTACCCAATTATAACTTACTCAATCAAACCACCTCACACCACACATTGTCCTCAAACATCTCATTTCCAGCACATCCACTCTCCTGCGCACAGCTCTATCCATAGCCCACGCCTCACAACCATACAACATTGTTGGAACCACTATTCCTTCAAACATATCCATTTTTGGTTTCCGAGATAAAGTTCTCGACTTCCACACATTCTTCAAGGTTCCCAGAATTTTCACCCCCTCCCCCACCCTGTGATTCACTTCCGCTTCCATGGTTCCATCCGCTGCCAAATACACTCCCAGATATCTAAAACACTTCACTTCCTCCAGTTTTTCTCTATTCAAACTTACGTCCCAATTGAATTGACCCTCAACCCTACTGTACCTAATAACCTTGCTCTTATTCACATTTACTCTCAACTTTCTTCTTTCACACACTTTACCAAACTCAGTCACTAGCTTCTGCAGTTTCTCACATGAATCAGCCACCATTGCTGTATCATCAGCGAACAACAACTGACTCAACTACCAAGCTCTCTCATCCACAACAGACTACATACTTGCCCCTCTTTCCAAAACTCTTGCATTCAACTTCCTAATATTCCCATCCATAAACAAATTAAACAACTCATGGGGACATCACACACCCCTGCGCAGACCTACATTCACTGAGAACCAATCACTTTCCTCTCTTCCTACACGTACACATGCCTTACATCCTCGATAGAAACTTTTCACTGCTTCTAACAACTTGCCTCCCACACCATATATTCTTAATACCTTCCACAGAGCATCTCTATCCACTCTATCATATGCCTTCTCCAAATCCATAAATGCTACATACAAATCCATTTGCTTTTCTAAGTATTTCTTATATACATTTTTCAAAGCAAACACCTAATCCACACATCCTCTACCACTTCTGAAACCACACTGCTCTTCCCCAATCTGATGCTCTGTACATTCCTTCACCCTCTCAATCAATACCCTCCCATATAATTTCCCAGGAATACTCAGCAAACTTATACCTCTGTAATTTGAGCACTCACCTTTGTCCCCTTTGCCTTTGTACAATGGCACTATGCAAGCATTCCGCCAATCCTCAGGCACCTCACCATGAATCATACATACATTAGATAACCTTATCAACCAGTCAACAATACAGTCACACCCTTTTTAATAAATTCCACTGCAATACCATCCAAACCCGCTGCCTTGCCGGCCTTCATGTTCCGCAAAGCTTTTACTACCTCTTCTCTGTTTCCCAAATCATTTTCCCTAACCCTCTCACTTTGCACATCACCTCGACCAAAACACACTATATCTGCCACTCTATCATCAAACACATTCAACAAACCTTCAAAATACTCAATCCATTTCCTTCTCACATCACCACTACGTTTTATCATCTCCCCATTTGCGCCCTTCACTGAAGTTCACATTTGTTCCCTTGTCTTACGCACTTCATTTACCTCCTTCCAAAACATCTTTTTTGGAAGGAGGTAAAATTTAATGATACTCCCTCACCCCAACTCTCATTTGCCCTCTTTTCACCTCTTGCACCTTTCTCTTGTCCTCCCGCCTCTTTCTTTTATACATCTCCCACTCAATTGCATTTTTTCCCTGCAAAAATCGTCCAAATGCCTCTCTCTTCTCTTTCACTAATACTCTTACTTCTTCATCCCACCACTCACTACCCTTTCTAATCTGCCCACTTCCCACGCTTCTCATGCTACAAGCAACTTTTGCGCAAGACATCGCTGCTTCCCTAAAAACATCCTATTCCTCCTCCACTCCCCTTACCTTCATTTGTTCTCACCCTTTTTCCATTCTGTACTCAGTCTCTCCTGGTACTTCCTCACACAAGTCTCCTTCCCAAGCTCACTTACTCTCAGAACTCTCTTCACCCCAAAATTCTCTCTTCTTTTCTGAAAACCTCTACAGATCTTCACCTTCGCCTCCACAAGATAATGATCAGACATCCCTCCAGTTGCACCTCTCAGCACATTAACATCCAAAAGTCTCTCTTTTGCGTGCCTATCAATCAACACGTAATCCAATAACGCTCTCTGGCCATCTCTCCTACTTACATAAGTATACTTATGTATATCTCTCTTTTTAAACCAGTTATTCCAAATCACCAGTCCTTTTTCAGCACATAAATCTACAAGCTCTTCACCATTTCCATTTCCAACACTGAACACCCTATGTATACCAATTATTCCCTCAACTGCCACATTACTCACCTTCGCATTCAAATCACCCATCACTATAACTCGGTCTCGTGCATCAAAACCACTAACACACTCATTCAGCTGCTCCGAAAACACTTGCCTCTCATGATCTTTCTTCTCATGCCCAAGTGCATATGCACCAATAATCACCCATCTCTCTCCATCAACTTTCAGTTTTATCCATATCAATCTAGAGTTTACTTTCTTACACTCTATCACATACTCCCACAGCTCCTGTTTCACGAGCAATGCTACTCCTTCCCTTGCTCTTGTCCTCTCACTAACCTCCTGACTTTACTCCCAAGACATTCCCAAACCACTCTTCCACTTTACCCTTGAGCTTCGTTTCACTCAGAGCCAAAACCTCCAGGTTCCTTTCCTCAAACATACTACCTATCTCTCCTTTTTTCTCATCTTGGTTACATCCACACACATTTAGCACACCCCAGTTTGAGCCTTCGAGGAGGATGAGCACTCCCCGCGTGACTCCTTCTTCTGTTTCCCATTTTAGAAAGTTAAATACAAGGAGGGGAGGATTTCTAGCCACCCGCTCCCGTCCCCTCTAGTCGCCTTCTACGACACGCGAGGAATACGTGGGAAGTATTCTTTCACCCCTATCCCCAGGGATAATATACATATATATATACATATACACATACACACACATACACATACATACGCACATATACACACACACACACATACATATATATACATATGAAAAATGTAAGAAACAATTTAGAAAACTGAAACTTCTAGCTTGAAATGAATGGAAAAAAATGAATGTCACATAATGGTTCAACCTCTGGCTATGGAAAAAAGGAAATGTACAATTTATTTACACAAACGTCAATAGCAGTTCTCATCAATTTAACCACTGTATCAATAAGCTTCATTGTCTAAGCTACATTTTTTTCCAATTTCACTATTTTCCTTCACATTTTCAATTGTGTCTGAAGGTTCTACTTCAAGAGTGATTGTTTTTCCAGTAAGGGTCTTCACATCTTGGTTACATCCACACACATCCATTTTTTTGCTGGGTTGTGGTGGTGAGTGACGGTCATGCGATGAGGGTTCCAGCAAGTGAAGTGGTAGAGTCGTCACTTTAGCGAGGCTTGTGTGAGGTGGGCAATATATATATATATATATATATATATATATATATATATATATATATATATATATATATATATATATATATATATATATATATATATATATATATATATATATATATATATATATATATACATTCTCTTGGTCAATCTTTCCTCACTCATTCTCTCCAGGTGGAGGGAACGAGGAAAAGAGGGAGACCAAATTGGAGGTGGAAAGATGGAGTGAAAAAGATTTTGTGTGATCGGGGCCTGAACATGCAGGAGGGTGAAAGGAGGGCAAGGAATAGAGTGAATTGGAGCGATGTGGTATACTGGGGTTGACGTGCTGTCAGTGGATTGAATCAAGGCATGTGAGGCGTCTGGGGTAAACCATGCAAAGCTGTGTAGGTATGTATATTTGCGTGTGTGGACGTATGTATATACATGTGTATGGGGGTGGGTTGGGCCATTTCTTTCGTCTGTTTCCTTGCGCTACCTCGCAAACGCAGGAGACAGCGACAAAGCAAAAAAAAAAAAAAAAAAAAAAAGAAAAAAAAAAATATATATATACATATATATATATATATATATATATATATTTATATATATATATATATATATATATATATATATATATATATATATATATATATATATATATATATATTTATATATATATATATATATATATATATATATATATATATATATATATATATATATATATATATATATATATATATATATATGTATATATAGATAGATAGATAGATAGATAGATAGATATAGATATATACAAATATATATGTGTATAGGGAAGCAGTGATGGCTTGCGCAAAAGATGCTTGTGGCATGAGAAACGTGGGAGGTGTGCAGATTAGAAAGGGTAGTGAGTGGTGGGATGAAGAAGTAAATGTATTAGTGAAAGAAAAGAGAGACACATTTGGATAATTTTTGCAGGGATATAATGCAAATGACTGGGAGATGTATAAAAGAAAGAGGAATGAGGTCAAGAGAAAGGTGCAAGAAGTGAAAAAAAAGGGCAAATGAGAGATGGGGTGAGAGAGTATCATTAAATTTTAAGGAGGATAAAAAATAATTTGGAAGAAGGTAAATAAAGTGCGTAAGATAAGGGAACAAAAGCGAACATCAGTGAAGGGGCCTAATGGGGAGGTGATAACAAGTAGCGGTGATGTGAGAAAGAGATGGAGAGAGTATTTTGAAGGTTTGTTGAATGTGTTTGATGATAGAGTGGCAGATATAGGGTGTTTTGGTCGAGGTGGTGTGCAAAGTGAGAGGGTTAGGGAGAATAATTTGGTAAGCAGAGAAGATGTAGTAAAAGCTTTGCGGAACATGAAGGCCAGCAAGGCAGCGGGTTTGGAGGGAATTGCAGTGGAATCTATTAAAAAAGGGGGTGACTGTATTGTTCACTGGTTGGTAAGTTTATGTAATGTATGTATGACTCATGGTGAGGTGCCTGAGGATTGGCGGAATGCTTGCATAGTTCCATTGCACAAAGGTAATGGGATAAAAGGGAAAGCTCAAATTACAGAGGTATAAGTTTGTTGAGTATTCCTGGGAAATTATATGGGAGGGTATTGATTGAGGGTGAAGGCAAGTACAGAGCATCAGATTTGGGAAGAGCATTGTGGTGTCAGAAGTGGTAGAGGATGAGTGGATCAGGTGTTTGCTTTAAAGAATGTATGTGAGAAATACTTAGAAAAGTAAATGGATTTGTATGCAGCATTTATGGATTTGGAGAAGGCATATGATAGAGTGGATAGAGATGCTCTGTGGAAGGTATTAAGAATATATGTTGTGGGAGGTAAGTTGTTAGAAGCAGTGAAAAGTTTTACTTGAGGATGTAAGGCATGTGTACGTGTAGGAAGAGAGGAAAGTGATTGGTTCTCAGTGAATGTTGGTTTGCAGCAGGGGTGCGTGATGTCTCCATGGTTGTTTAATTTGTTTATGGATGGGGTTGTTACGGAGGTGAATGCAGGAGTTTTGGAAAGATGAGCAGGTATGCAGTCTGTTGTGGATGAAAGAGCTTGGGAAGTGAGTCAGTTGTTGTTCGCTGATGATACAGCACTGGTGGATGATTCGGGTCAGAAATTGCAGAAGCTAGTGACTGAGTTTGGTAAAGCTTGTGAAAGAGGAAAGCTGAAAGTAAATGTGAATAAGAGGAAGGTTATTAGGTACAGTAGGGTTGAGGGTCAAGTCAATTGGGAGGTAAGTTTGAATGGAGAAAAACTGGAGGAAGTGAAGTCTTTTAGATATCTTGGAGTGGATTTGGCAGCGGATGGAGCCATGGAATCGGAAGTGAGTCACAGGGTGGGGGAGGGGGCGAAAGTTCTGGGAGGGTTGAAAAATGTGTGGAAGTAGAGAACGTTATCTTGGAAAGCAAAAATGGTTATGTTTGAAGGAATATTGGTTCCAACAATGTTAAATGGTTGCGAGGCGTGGGCTATAGATAGAGCTGTGCGGAGGAGGATGGATGTGCTGGAAACGAGATGTTTGATGACAATATGTGGTGTGAGGTGGTTTGATTGCTAAGTAATGAAAGGGTAAGAGAGATGTGTGGTAATAAAATGAGTGTGGTTAAGAGATCAGAAGAGGGTGTTTTGAAATGGTTTGGTCACATAAAGAGAATGAGTGAGGAAAGATTGACTAAGAGGATATATGCGTCAGAGGTGGAGGGAACGAGGAGAAGTGGGAGACCAAATTGGAGGTGGAAAGATGGAGTGTAAAAGATTTTGAGTGATCGGGGCCTGAACATGCAGGAGGGTGAAAAGGGTGCAAGGAATAGAGTGAAGTGGAACGATGTGGTATACCAGGGTCCACGTGCTGTCAATGGATTGAACCAGGGCATGTGAAGCGTCTGGGGTAAACCATGGAAAGTTTCATGGGGCCTGGATGTGGAAAGGGAGCTGTGGTTTTGGTGCGTCATACATGACAGCTAGAGACTGAGTGTGAACGAATGTGGCCTTTGTTGTCTTTTCTTAGTGCTACCTCGCGCACATGCGGGAGGAGGAGTGTCATTTCATGTGTGGCGAGATGGCGACGGGAATTAACAAGGGCAGACAGTATGAATTATGCACATGTGTATATAAATATATGTCTGTGTGTGTTTACGTATGTATACGTTGAGATGTATAGGCATGTATGTGTGCGTGTGTGGACGTGTATGTATATATATGCGTATGTGGGTGGGTTGGGCCATTCTTTCGTCTGCTCCCTTACGGTACCTCGCTAACGCGGGAGACAGCGACAAAGTATAGTAGAAAAAAAGAAAAAAAAAAAATATATATATATATATATATATATATATATATATATATATATATATATATATATATACAAATGAGAGTTGGGGTGAGAGAGTATCATTAAATTTTAGGGAGAATAAAAAGATGTTCTGGAAGGAGGTAAATAAAGTGCGTAAGACAAGGGAGCAAATGGGAACTTCAGTGAAGGGCGCAAATGGGGAGGTGATAACAAGTAGTGCTGATGTGAGAAGGAGATGGAGTGAGTATTTTGAAGGTTTGTTGAATGTGTTTGATGATAGAGTGGCAGATATAGGGTGTTTTGGTCGAGGTGGTGTGCAAAGTGAGAGGGTTAGGGAAAATGATTTGGTAAACAGAGAAGAGGTAGTGAAAGCTTTGCGGAAGATGAAAGCCGGCAAGGCAGCAGGTTTGGATGGTATTGCAGTGGAATTTATCAAAAAAGGGGGTGACTGTATTGTTGACTGGTTGGTAAGGTTATTTAATGTATGTATGACTCATGGTGAGGTGCCTGAGGATTGGCGGAATGCGTGCATAGTGCCATTGTACAAAGGCAAAGGGGATAAGAGTGAGTGCTCAAATTACAGAGGTATAAGTTTGTTGAGTATTCCTGGTAAATTATATGGGAGGGTATTGATTGAGAGGGTGAAGGCATGTACAGAGCATCAGATTGGGGAAGAGCAGTGTGGTTTCAGAAGTGGTAGAGGATGTGTGGATCAGGTGTTTGCTTTGAAGAATGTATGTGAGAAATACTTAGAAAAGCAAATGAATTTGTATGTAGCATTTATGGATCTGGAGAAGGCATATGATAGAGTTGATAGAGATGCTCTGTGGAAGGTATTAAGAATATATGGTGTGGGAGGAAAGTTGTTAGAAGCAGTGAAAAGTTTTTATCGAGGATGTAAGGCATGTGTACGTGTAGGAAGAGAGGAAAGTGATTGGTTCTCAGTGAATGTAGGTTTGCGGCAGGGGTGTGTGATGTCTCCATGGTTGTTTAATTTGTTTATGGATGGGGTTGTTAGGGAGGTAAATGCAAGAGTTTTGGAAAGAGGGGCAAGTATGAAGTCTGTTGGGGATGAGAGAGCTTGGGAAGTGAGTCAGTTGTTGTTCGCTGATGATACAGCGCTGGTGGCTGATTCATGTGAGAAACTGCAGAAGCTGGTGACTGAGTTTGATAAAGTGTGTGGAAGAAGAAAGTTAAGAGTAAATGTGAATAAGAGCAAGGTTATTAGGTACAGTAGGGTTGAGGGTCAAGTCAATTGGGAGGTGAGTTTGAATGGAGAAAAACTGGAGGAAGTGAAGTGTTTTAGATATCTGGGAGTGGATCTGGCAGCGGATGGAACCATGGAAGCGGAAGTGGATCATAGGGTGGGGGAGGGGGCGAAAATTCTGGGGGCCTTGAAGAATGTGTGGAAGTCGAGAACATTATCTCGGAAAGCAAAAATGGGTGTGTTTGAAGGAATAGTGGTTCCAACAATGTTGTATGGTTGCGAGGCGTGGGCTATGGATAGAGTTGTGCGCAGGAGGATGGATGTGCTGGAAATGAGATGTTTGAGGACAATGTGTGGTGTGAGGTGGTTTGATCGAGTGAGTAACGTAAGGGTAAGAGAGATGTGTGGAAATAAAAAGAGCGTGGTTGAGAGAGCAGAAGAGGGTGTTTTGAAGTGGTTTGGGCACATGGAGAGGATGAGTGAGGAAAGATTGACCAAGAGGATATATGTGTCGGAGGTGGAGGGAACAAGGAGAAGAGGGAGACCAAATTGGAGGTGGAAAGATGGAGTGAAAAAGATTTTGTGTGATCGGGGCCTGAACATGCAGGAGGGTGAAAGGAGGGCAAGGAATAGAGTGAATTGGAGCGATGTGGTATACCGGGGTTGACGTGCTGTCAGTGGATTGAATCAAGGCATGTGAAGCGTCTGGGGTAAACCATGGAAAGCTGTGTAGGTATGTATATTTGCGTGTGTGGACGTATGTATATACATGTGTATGGGGGGGGGTTGGGCCATTTCTTTCGTCTGTTTCCTTGCGCTACCTCGCAAACGCGGGAGACAGCGACAAAGTATAATAAATAAATAAATAATATATATATATATATATATATATATATATATATATATATATATATATATATATATATAACAGATAGGTGATATTTTACGAATAAACGTAGCTGGGACGCCATTTGGCAAACATGCGATTGTCCAAGACAGACAACTCGTGTATCATAGACTTATTATGTGGACAAGAAGGCGAATTGTCTGCAAATCTTATCAACAATAAAGAAATCCAATATATATAAACCTTTATTAATATCAAAGTCATAATTCTTTGTGTATCTAATAATTGAAGATTCAATGGTATTTCTCGTGGTACTGGAGTTAGACTTAATAGCTGATATGGCATTACCCCAGTCAATACATTGGTCATAGTTTTTGACTTGATTAAACAAGTTTCGATTCTTTTCCTTTTCTTATACCATATTCATGTTGCTTAAGTCTATTAGAAAGATCCTTACCAATCTGCCCAACATAAAACGTATCACAATTTCTACATGGCACTTTATAGATGCGCCCAGGAGAATTTTTCTGTGAGTTCCTGATTAAGATATTCTTTATGATAATATTGTTGCTGAAGGAAACATTTACATTAAAGAATCTAAGCAGCATGGCAAGTAGAGTAAAGTTATTATCAAAAGGGAGAACTAAAAGATTCTGAAAAATCTAGTTTAATTCAACTTAGATCCAATCGAATATACCCTCTTCAACACACTCTGGACTGCAAATACGCAATGCCCTGAGGAACACAGATTGAAATGATGATGATTTAGCTCTGTCAAATTGAGATCGCTTGATCACGCACAAAATTGTGATCCTTTCCAATATACATATATATGAATATACATATATATATATATATATATATATATATATATATATATATATATATATATATATATATATATATATATATATATATATATATATATATATATATATATATATGGTGTGAGGACAATATGTGGTGTGAGGTGGTTTGATCGAGTAAGTAATGTAAGGGTAAGAGAGATGTGTGGAAATGAAAAGAGCGTGGTTGAGAGAGAAGAAGAGGGTGTTTTGAAATGGTTTGGCCACATGGAGAGAATGAGTGAGGAAAGATTGACCAAGAGGATATATGTGTCGGAGGTGGAGGGAACGATGAGAAGTGTGAGACATAATTGGAGGTGGAAAGATGGAGTGAAACAGATTTTAAGTGATCGGGGCCTGAACCTGCAGGAGGGTGAAAGGCGGGCAAGGAATAGAGTGAATTGGATCGATATGGTATACCGGGGTCGACGTGCTGTCAATGGATTGAATCAGAGCATGTAAAGCGTCTGGGGTAAACCATGGAAAATTCTGTGGGGCCTGGATGTGGAAAGGGATCTGTGGTTTCGTGCATTATTACGTGACAGCTAGAGACTGAGTGTGAACGATTGGGGCCTTTGTTGTCTTTTCCTAGCTCTACCTCGCACATATGAGGGGGGAGGGGGATGTTATTCCATGTGTGGCGAGGTGGCGATGGGAATGAATAAAGGCAGACAGTACGAGTTATGTACATGTGTATATATGTATATGTCTGTGTGTGTGTATATATATGTATATATATATATATATATATATATATATATATATATATATATATATATATATATATATATATATATATATATATATATATATATGTGTGTGTGTGTACATTGAGATGTATAGGTATGTATACTTGCGCGTGTGGACGTTTATGTATATACATGTGTATGGGGTGGGTTGGGCCATTTCTTTCGTCTATTTCCTTGCGCTACCTCGCAAACGCGGGAGACAGCGACAAAGCAAAATAAATAAATAAATAGATAAATCGAAATGTATATAAGTATATATATATATATATATATATATATATATATATATATATATATATATATATATATATATATATATATATATATATATATATATACCTCGCAAACGCGGGAGACAGCGACAAAGCAAAATATATAAATAAATAGATAAATCGAAATGTATATAAGTATATATATACATACATATATATATATATATATATATATATATATATATATATATATATATATATATATATATATATATATATATATATATATATATATATATATATATATATGTGTGTGTGTGTGTGTGTGTGTGTGTGTGTGTGTGCACATATCAATAAAATGGCAGGAATGGATTATACATACAAAAGAGGTGCTTATCAAAGAAAGATAAAATGCTGAATAGTGGTGAAAACCTTTGTATTTATTACATTGAGAAAGTAGTAAATTGAATTACATCTGGAGGGCAATAAGTTTTCAAGTAATAATGAAATTTGTTCTTCATCAAAATCAAACAGAAAATAAAAAAAAAAATCATAAAAGCCTAATACGTTTGTGTTGCTTATCCAGGCCCATTTTTACTAAGTAATGTTGGGACGGCTCCACCCACTTTAATCACTTGAGTACATAGAATATATTATCGTCGATGTTATAGAGTTTTCCCTTTTGATGTTATCCTTAAAATGAAGGTTAAGGAAAGTGAGATAGAGCTTAACGTTAAAGTTAGGATAGCTAAGGCATCCTTGATCATATAATCACTAGTCATGTGTTAATATAGGTTAGGTTAGGTTCAGTATCCTTCATCAGGTCACCATTACCAAGGTGTTGTTATGTTGGGTCAGGCAACTTTAAACCAACTTTCAGTATTATTTACTCATAAATCTTTAAGTTTTAATAACCCAAAATTTTTAGAGTAGATAGGGTAGAAACTGATGGAAGCCATTTCTAACATTATTGCATAACCTGACCTCTCGCCTTCCCAAAACATAGCCATCCCAGCTTGGATATTGTACTGCTGTGGTCGTCAACTAATTTGAAAAGGAAGACATTGAATGCAGGAATTATTGAGGTAATCTCCAAAGATGATTACTGGTCTGAGAAACAAATTCAGAGAGCAGATTAAACGACTTAAATCCATTCAGCTTTAGGGAAAAGAAGATTAAGCGATCCTGTACAGGTATATAAAGTTATTGTAATGGCATCCCTTTAAACTTGATATTTCTACTTCGTGTAACTAGTTCCAACAATTGAAACAATATTCAGCATTGCGATTTAAGTGACTGACTTTAGGATGTATTTGGATCTGTCAAAAATTGTATTTAGCAAATACTTCAACTTTCAACTGACCCATTCTATATTTTTATTCATTTCATCTCAGTTTTATCACCTTTCTGTTACTGTTTAATATCAACAGTAGCCGTCTACGTAGTTGGGGCTCTGAAGCAAAGGAAACTTTTTCTGGCCTAGGTTAGGGTAGCATCTAAATCAAGCCTAAATGACCTTACCTTAGAAATATGTTCAGACAGTACCTTCTGAAAATATTTCTTAAGGTAAGGTCGTGGGGATTAGTTTAGGTGCTAACTAAACCTTGACTAAAAAAAGCTTGCTTTAAAGTCATAACTAGTTGAAAGGCCTACTTTAAGTGGTGATACTGAAATTCATTTGCTCCAGTGAGCCCATCCGTCCGTGTGTTTTATGTCCATCTAAAGATGCATACGTTCATTTTCTGATGTAGATTGATTTCCTATCTTAGTTTCGTCTACGGAATTCTACATCTTCAGTTCAGCACACCATTGTGGTAATGAAGGGAAAGTCACCACATTTACAAGCCGAGTGCACGTAGCTTGCCCCACCTTGTTAGAGAGAAAATTACCTGTATTTGAATCAATGAACAGGAACAGAGAAGACAAAGTTTTACTATACATTTATTGTACAACTATATATAATTTAGATTACATACATTACCACATTTCCTGCACTTTCCATCACAAATTTGCTGCGGTTATAACCTTGTAGTTACCATTACCTTACAACCTTAAGGATGGTGGTCTACAACACCTCTAGATTGATGGAGAAAACGAAAAGTTTCGTTTTACTATTAAGACCACAGAAATACGGTAATTCCACTTCACTACCACTAACTACTAGTTATTTTACTTGTTGATTTTCACGGCTAAGATTTTCATCCTCTCAGCGAAGCCATACAATAATCGTCCTTATCTACTCTGAGCATTGGATATCCTCCTGATGATCAAGATTGCTGTTTTGGTTGTCCTTTTCCCTTGTCACTGCTGCGCCTCACTGCACACCTTACATGAGTGCCTTCCACAGTATTAGGGACAGCTGCTGGGCCTCACTGTAGCTACTTCTGGGACGGTTGCCAATCTTCCTCGTATTCCCTCATGACCACAGCGCAAAACCGACTCCCGCCATCAGGCCGAAACGCACAAACATTTCTGACAAAATTGAGACAACCGCTTTCGCGTCAGTTTTGACACCAAGTGAATTTATACGACAATTACGTTCAAGATGCTTGGTTTTTCGTTCATGGATTGAACAGAAGCAACCAACGATGGTTGCTACTGCCCAATCCATGAAGTCCCCCCCACCACGGAAAGGTAACCAAGCTTCGGGGGGGATGGGTGTTTACCCTGACGCCAACGGAGAAACTCAATACAATATTTTTATTATAACTTTCCTTAATCTTGAAAAATGAATCAATCAGAGGGAACAATAGCCCCAGCCATATGAAGATTGGCTAACTGACTCCTTGCGCATTGTGTAGAAAGTGATTTCTTTGAGGGTTGCTTTATGGATGGCACGGTAGCGTCGGACGAGTTTCATTTTTTCTTTGAAGACGAAGGAAATTATCCCCGTGAATTTATGCATTTTTTCGGGGGGGGGGGGGGGGCTGATAATGTTCCCATTTTTTTTTCTTTGTTTTTCAACGTCCCTACGTATATATTATGTGTCATCCACTACTGGGAGAAAGCCAGACTTCCGCCAGATTAACGTAATCCTTGGCGATGCGAAACTAAAGTTGTCTTTGTGTTGGTTCTTCAGTAATAACCCAAACACAAACACAAACACACCTCCAGTGTCCACTCTAGGGCCGTGTTCTCCTGCAGCACCAGCAGGAAGAAAGAAAAGTTCCTCACCAACTGAATCTTTTGGCACGGGGAGCGTGTGTCATCTCGACACGCCTTTTAACGCCCGTATGTGGGGCGGAGTGCAGTCGGTGTGTAACGTAGGACATGTCATGTGTTATTGGTCCCAGTCGGTCTAGAACACTGGGCCTGACATGTGTTGGGGGACCAAGTCGGTCTTGAATGGTGGGCCTGACGTGCGTTGGGGGACCAAGTCGGTCTTGAATGGTGGGCCTGACAGGTCTTGAGACCTGCCATGTCTCCCTGAATGTGGGCCTTACAAGTGGGGTGGGCTGCATTTCCTCATGGATGGTGGGTCTGGTAGGGAGTGTGGGCTGCAGTGCCACTTGAGTAGGCGAGGTCACTTGGTCAGCATCAGTGGGACGGTGAGGTTTCACTTTTGCACAGCGACCGTTGACGGAGAGTGGTGTCACGTCGGCAAGAAGTGCCTTCTTGTAGGAGGCATAGCAGGAGTACTGGATGACGGCAATCCCGCGGTGGTTCTCGTAGGTCGTGTAGGACTGCATGTCGAAGCGAACGATGTCGCCGAACTGCTTGAAGAATTCCCAGACGTTCGTCCTCGAGATTTTGTATGGAACGTTGACGACCCTGATGGTATACCTCTGCAGGACTGTTTTGAGAACCCCTTGCAACTGCTCGTTGGTGGGCACGATGACATGTATGTCGTCATCATCGCAGCCCAACTCATCTATATGTGGGAGTCGGGTCTCGTGTGGTGGACGGTCCAGCAAATCATCCTCATCGTGGAAAGGCAGGTAGGCCTTGTCAAGGAGGGCGACCCAGAGCACCTGCTGCTGCTCGACCACCTCCACAACTGAGCTTTTTGCAAAAACTCCCATGTTGAAGATACTAAGATTACGTTGTGCACTTTACGAAGTAACCTCGGTTATCCTTGTACGTACAGAAATATAGTGAGTATATTGATATGGAAAAATATAGTAAGGTACCCCCATGCTCTAATATCCCACATAGAAATAAAAGCATAGTCGACTTCATAGAAACAAAAGCATGTCGACTTCGGCGATTTTGAATTTAGAGACCATCTAAAATATTGTATGTGGGTTAATGGTTATTACATGGTGACCAGGGGTACAGGTGGATGGGACAGACTGGATATAGTGAAGATCGATAGATGGGACAGACAGGGTATAGTGAATATCCATAGATGGGCCAGACTGTGTACAGTGAAGATTGATAGATGGGACAGACAGGGTATAGTGAATATCCATAGATGGGAGAGACAGGGTGTAGTGAAGATGCATACATGAGACTGACAGGTACAGTGAAGATTCGTAGATGGGACAGACAGGGTATAGTGAAGATCCATAGATGGGACAGACAGGGTATAGTGAAGATGTGTAGATGGGACACACATTATAATGAATTGATTGATGGGACAGACAGGGCATAGTGAAGATCGATAGATAGGACAGACAGGGTATAGAGAAGATCCATAGATGGGACAGGCTGGGTATAGTGAAGATCGATAGATAGGACAGACAAGGTATCGTGAAGATCGATAGATGGGACAGACAGGGTATAGTGAAGATCGATAGATGGTGGCAGACAGGGTATAGTGAAGATCGATAGATGGGGACAGACAGTGTATAATGAAAATAAATAGATGGGACAGATTGGTTATAGTGATCGATGGATGGGACAGACTTGGTATATTGGCGATCGATAGATGGAGATGTTGGCACAAACATACAATGGCCAGGTGGTCCTGAGTAGCAGATCTCTGTTACTTGCAGGCCAGAACTTAATGATGGTGAGAGATAATGGTGTCTCCCTCAGTAGTGAACATGATACTGAGAGATAATGGTGTCTCCTTCTATAGTGAACATGATGGTGAGAGATAATGGTGTCTCCCTCTGTAGTGAACATGATGGTGAGAGATAATGGAGTCTCCCTCTATAGTGAACATGACGGTGAGAGATAATGGTGTCTCTCTCTGCAGTGAATATGATGGTGAGAGATAATGGTGTCTCTCTCTGTAGTGAACATGATGGTGAGAGATAATGGTGTCTCTCTCTGTAGTGAACATGATGGTGAGAGATAATGGTGTCTCTCTCTGTAGTGAACATGACGGTGAGAGTTAATGTTGTCTATGATTCGGTACGTAGAACTCACATGAGATTAATCAGATATATGATTATGAGCAGAAAAAGATGTTATCTATGTGTGATATGCAAGAGGAGGAAAACTACTCCCACACATCACATTTTACACACATTTCCACAGGACAAGGAGAGGTAAGGGGCATTGCTGTGATGGAATTGGTAATACATTCATAAATATAAACGTAGGATGGGATAAATCTAAGACAAGTAGATAACAAACAACCACATTTTTCTACAAACTCAACAAAGGCGAATTTTTTAGATATCAAGAAGTACATACCATATTTCCCCAATACCTAAAGTTTTGTAATTAGAGAAAAAAATATTCTTGAGCTTACTTATTGACGAGTCACTTATGCTAATTAACTTTGTTTTCAAGTTCATTATTGTTAGAGTATTTCCCATCATCTCTTATCTGCATAATCACTTCATCAGGATCATTAGGCTTACGTGGACCAACTACAGGATATGTATGTTAATATGTTGCTTCAATGTTAAAGAATGAAATATGTCCTGGTTGATATGGCATGAATGTTGATGAAACCGTCTAGTTGATTTGGTCCCTAACATTGTGTTTAATGTTACCTACATATGTTATTGCTCATAGTTGTCTGAAGTCGTGCGTACAATACTTTATCCTTAGGAAAAACATGAAAAACAAGTTTTGTATTATTTTCTTTTTTCTTTTTTCAAACTGAAAACTCGCTGTAAAGTTTTCTTCAACAAACAGACAGCTAGACAGCGCAAGGGTAATTAGTACCACCAGCTTTTGACAACGCGCACAATTAAGCAACCATTGCTCACGCGAGATTACTCCTGCTTTCCTGTTTTTCTTATATAGTGTTTGTATCACTACACACACACACACACACACACACACACACACACACACACACACCATTATATTTCCACTACAAGCTACATTACACTCTCCACTAGAGGCAATTCTGCCCAGTGTACCCCCTCTAACGTAACCTGCCATCTTCACTATGTTGGTGTTTCATCTTCACTACGCTAGTTCTTCAACTTCACTCTGTTAATCTATCATCTAGGATATCAAATCAATGAGGAAACGCCAGTCAACTATATTTTTGTGTGGCTTCACTATATCTTTGCAAGTGCTGGTCTATGAAAGTTTACTTCGTCAAGTAAATCACTCATCTCACCAGATCGCAGAAATGACTCACGTCCGCGCTGCCCATCGGTACCCTGGCAAGGAATCCTTCCTTGAATTTTTCGAGGCTCACATCCAGCAAACCGGGGCTGTTAAAGATTGTATAAGCCGAACTGAGCTATATTTGCGATACTGTGAATTCTGCGAAGGGTTCGGGTACGAGAAAGCTGCCGTCCTGAACGTCGGCAGAACACTGGGACGGTGGGGCATCAAGGCAGATCGCAGACTTGGAGGACGGAACGGCCGCCACCAGGAGTACGCCTACACCAGAATTGCCTGGTTGTCCAGCAGTGAGGGCCTGGCCCAGGGAGGAAAGCGGTGCCTTCCACAATGCCAAAGGCCTTCCAGGAAGAGATCACGTCTGGATATCGAACCCGTGCACGAGAGAGTAGTGGTGAAGATCCAGACTCGGCATCAAGATGATGATGACCTGTGCGAAGGCGGACCCAGCGAGGAAACTGGTGTAGTTGACACAGGAGCAGCCGCCATCCCCATCAATGTTTCTTTGGCTCCCACCAAACAACGGGGCAAAGAGATGCCTACCACTGAATTGGTGACCTTGATCCCCTACTTCTATGGGGATGAATCAGGACTGGTGGATCCCGACGTACTCGTACTGGTCGTCGATGAAGACCCTGATGTGTCCGTCGCTGCGACTGGAGGATCAGTAGCACCTGCAGCAGCAGCCGACCCTAAAGCTGAAGCGGCCGTGTTGAAGATTAAAGTCCACACCACCAACATTCATCCCTAAAATTCCTTGAACCTTAAGTTCTCATTGCTGAGATTGGAGAAGCTGCTCCTCCTCCAGCAGTCGACCCTGTTATACCCGGTCCTCAGAAGACACTTCCTATTTCAAAAGTTCTCATTCAGTTGCAAATCATTGTCAAACTATTGTACGGATGAAGCGGTTATCATAAAGGATTAAATCCTTAGGAAAAGTTCCTACCATTTATCAGTCCCATCTACTGGGAAGGAAAAAGAAAATAAATAAGAAATATCCATTCTGTTGGGTGTCATAAACATGGCACAAATGGACCCTAAGTCGAACTGCTGACCTCCTAGTGGTAGGGTCCGGGCAACTTTGAGGGAACATTAACCTTCAAAGGCTAACAGCAGTCGCACAAAAACAATAAAGATTAATCATTATTAGTCATTTACAATAATTATAGACGATGGTTATAGCCTCGCCTATTTATCATCTCATTCGCTGTGATCGAAATCATAGGCGACTCTGATTGCACCTACATCTATCAGTTTTCCTATTTATATAACCTTTTATTTGTCTATCGTCCCTGTTCGATGGTTTTCTGTATCATGTAAATCTCAGCCATCGAAATGTCCTGAGATCAATGTCGAAGAAGTGAACAAAAGAATTCTAGTTTGGACTGAAATACTTAGCCCCGTTTTTGCACATTTTCTCACCATTTATCCATCATTCATTCCTCTTAAGGATCTACGAACTATCTTCAGAGTTGTATTACAAATATATGAAACGTCACCAACTCACTGTTTTGTTCATATTTCTTGCTATATTACATCTGTCTGTTTCTAAATGCAATCATCGGATGATTATGGCTGTGTCTACACACTCCCGCCACCTGGCCAACCTTGTACATATGATCATTTAAACTCTGACACTTTAACAAATTGTTTCAAAACGACTCCATGAAACGCGAACTTAAAATTCATCCATTTAACTCCCTCATTCATTAACGAACATTTAAACATCATCATTTGAACGTAAATCTTCCAGCTGCATTATGTCAACAAAGTCCTTTTAGATATGTCATTAGGTTAGGTTAGGTTAGGTTAGGTTAATTAACCTCGTCAATTAAACACTTTAATACTACCATGCAACAGTGAACTTTTACACACCGTCATATTGCAGCTGTTGTATGAAATGCTTCACATAACTAAAGAATTTTAAAGTGAATTATTTTAATGATATTCTTAGAATTCTGCACTTTAATATGAATCTTTAAATTCTGACTGTAGAGGTACACATGACCTTTAAATTCCACCAGAGCAATGGAAGTCTGTACAATTAATTTAGCTCTGCCACTGAACGCGAACTTTTAAATTTAGCTGGGCGGCCTCTTATTCCCTGGCTGCCATTCATATTTTGTCCTTTTAAACTGTGTTTATATCGCTCTCATTCACTCTTAATTTCGATCGTCTCTGATATTTCAGTCGTAAAATTTTTTCATGTTGCCATATTGCTTTAGTTAAGGTTTATGGTTAAACCTAAAGAATCTACAGTGTCTACAGTGATGGAACCACCTGTATGTTGTACCAGACAACCAGTAATGTATGGTGACTGACGTCTACAGTGACGGAGCCACCTGTATGTTGTACCAGACAACCAGTAGTGTATGGTGACTGACGTCTACAGTGACGGAGCCACCTGTATGTTGTACCAGACAACCAGTAATGTATGGTGACTGACGTCTACAGTGACGGAGCCACCTGTATGTTGTACCAGACAACCAGTAATGTATTATGACTGACGTGTACAGTGGCGGAGCCACCTGTATGTTGTACCAGACAACCAGTAATGTATGATGACTGACGTCTACAGTGACGGAGCCACCTGTATGTTGTACCAGACAACCAGTAATGTATGATGACTGACGTCTACAGTGACGGAGCCACCTGTATGTTGTACCAGACAACCAGTAATGTATGATGACTGACGTCTACAGTGACGGAGCCACCTGTATGTTGTACAGTCTCTGACTAAAATGTTGAGGGTCCACTAGCGAGGCCACGGCTCTCGTATTCGAATCATGATGGTATGGGAACCGTTATGAATCATGATGGTATGGGAACCGTTATGAATCATGATGGTATGGGAACCGTTATGAATCATGATGGTATGGGAACCGTTGTGAATCATGATGGTATGGGAACTGTTATGAATCATGATGGTATGGGAACCATTATGAATCATGATGGTATGGGAACTGTTGGGAATCATGATGGTATGGAAACCGTTATGAATCATGATGGTATGGGAACCGTTATGAATCATGATGGTATGGGAACCGTTATGAATCATGATGGTATGGGAACCGTTATGAATCATGATGGTATGGGAACCGTTGTGAATCATGATGGTATGGGAACCGTTATGAATCATGATGGTATGGAAACCGTTATGAATCATGATGGTATGGGAACCGTTATGAATCATGATGGTATGGGAACCGTTATGAATCATGATGGTATGGGAACCGTTATGAATCATGATGGTATGGGAACCGTTGTGAATCATGATGGTATGGGAACTGTTATGAATCATGATGGTATGGGAACCGTTATGAATCATGATGGTATGGAAACCGTTATGAATCATGATGGTATGGGAACCGTTATGAATCATGATGGTATGGGAACCGTTATGAATCATGATGGTATGGGAACCGTTATGAATCATGATGGTATGGGAACCATTATGAATCATGATGGTATGGGAACCGTTATGAATCATGATGGTATGGGAACCATTATGAATCATGATGGTATGGGAACCGTTGTGAATCATGATGGTATGGGAACCGTTATGAATCATGATGGTATGGAAACCGTTATGAATCATGATGGTATGGGAACCGTTATGAATCATGATGGTATGGAAACCGTTATGAATCATGATGGTATGGGAACCGTTATGAATCATGATGGTATGGGAACCGTTATGAATCATGATGGTATGGGAACCGTTATGAATCATGATGGTATGGGAACCGTTATGAATCATGATGGTATGGGAACCGTTGTGAATCATGATGGTATGGGAACTGTTATGAATCATGATGGTATGGGAACCATTATGAATCATGATGGTATGGGAACTGTTGGGAATCATGATGGTATGGAAACCGTTATGAATCATGATGGTATGGGAACCGTTGTGAATCATGATGGTATGGAAACCGTTATGAATCATGATGGTATGGGAACTGTTGGGAATCATGATGGTATGGAAACCGTTATGAATCATGATGGTATGGAAACCGTTATGAATCATGATGGTATGGGAACTGTTATGAATCATGATGGTATGGGAACCGTTATGAATCATGATGGTATGGGAACCGTTATGAATCATGATGGTATGGAAACCGTTATGAATCATGATGGTATGGGAACCGTTATGAATCATGATGGTATGGAAACCGTTATGAATCATGATGGTATGGGAACCGTTATGAATCATGATGGTATGGGAACCGTTATGAATCATGATGGTATGGGAACCGTTGTGAATCATGATGGTATGGGAACCGTTATGAATCATGATGGTATGGGAACCGTTGTGAATCATGATGGTATGGGAACCGTTGTGAATCATGATGGTATGGGAACCGTTATGAATCATGATGGTATCGGAACCTTTATGAATCATGATGGTATGGGAACCGTTGTGAATCTCGTACCTATGATTCATAGTGAGTGAACCCAGGTGCCTCGGTGTGGTAACATAGCTGTTCTGGTGAGGGTGGAGGTGACGGCTACGGACTTACCAGTGAGTTATCATCCATGGTATCATTTTGGACGGGTTTAATGACGTTCAGTCACAACTGCCACACTTGCTTGGTGATTAACACTCATTTATTTCACGATTTTGGGTTGTTTCCAGCCTATCTAAATTCCAGATTATATTGTTATAATGGCCACTACCTGGACACAGAGTGTCACATGATGAAATAATTGTTTAGGGTTAGATTAAGAACAGAGAAACTTGGCAATTGAGCTTGAATATTTATGTGCTACTCTGCCACCCGCAGTCATGTTGGCAACGCTGGTCACTCGTGATGGCTTAGTCCCGGCGACTCCACTTCCCCCCGGCCGGCTGGGGGGGGGGCGCTCCAATCTGGAGTCTGCCAATATCAAATGTTACTTTCTTTTTTTCGCTCTGGATACTTCTTGTCTCCTACTTGCTATCTTAAATAATAAACATAATGTAGATGTTCACCGTAATATAATGATATGTACGCAGTGATATAAAACTGATACAGTATCGATTTAAATTTTAACGACAAAATTGCCGGTCAAAATAGCAACAACCAATGAGGTGTGCGTGTCAGGTAGCCGGCCTGGAGGGAAGTGGAGTGGGCCGGTTATGGTAGTAGTGTTGCCAACATGACTGCGGTATAGCTATAGGTAATGATAGACTTTACGTTTGTCTTACACAACAACACAGAGCCGGGCCCCCGGGGAACTGAGTGAGTCTTTACCTTTCCAAGGTTTCTGGGAATCGAGACTAAACACTGGAGACTGAGTTTATATCCCTCATACATCAGTATTATAAGGATCCGTTATACTGCTTCCAGCAATTAGAGAGAGAGAGAGAGAGAGCCTGATGGTGTTGCGTGATTAGAATAACCATACAGGACGGACAGGAACATTAGTTTATTGCAGTAACATGACAAATTAACCTTAATTACATTTAATGTGACCTTCATCCCCCAGCCACGGCCATCAACAACTTGGTGAATCCTTGTGGCAACACAATGGACGAAGTTTGTGCATAAAGAGAAGAATGACACAACAATACCAGGCATTAGAAGCCTGCCATATGTAGGATAACCAGACTTACATTCTCTCGAAGGCCACACAATGAGGGCTCATGTGATACAGGTTTAGAAAAGCAGGTTTGTTGATTGATACAGACCAGACCTTAGATTTTAGCCTGAAAACAATATTATTACCATGAATTTCCATATGACAACAAACAGAGAAAAAAAGATCAATACCTGGCCATAGATATGTCTCAAAATATCTTGCTATATATAAAGATTGTAAAGATCAATATATGACCATAGATATGTTTCAAGATGTGTGGAAATAAAAAGAGCGTGGTTGAGAGAGCAGAAGAGGGTGTTTTGAAGTGGTTTGGGCACATGGAGAGGATGAGTGAGGAAAGATTGACCAAGAGGATATATGTGTCGGAGGTGGAGGGAACAAGGAGAAGAGGGAGACCAAATTGGAGGTGGAAAGATGGAGTGAAAAAGATTTTGTGTGATCGGGGCCTGAACATGCAGGAGGGTGAAAGGAGGGCAAGGAATAGAGTGAATTGGAGCGATGTGGTATACCGGGGTTGACGTGCTGTCAGTGGATTGAATCAAGGCGTGTGAAGCGTCTGGGGTAAGCCATGGAAAGCTGTGTAGGTATGTATATTTGCGTGTGTGGACGTATGTATATACATGTGTATGGGGGGGGGGGGTTGGGCCATTTCTTTCGTCTGTTTCCTTGCGCTACCTCGCAAACGCGGGAGACAGCGACAAAGTATAATAAAAAAAAATAAATAAAAGATATGTCTCAAGATATCTTGCTATATATAAAGACTGTAAAGATCAATATATGACCATAGATATGTCTCAAGATATCTTGCTATATATAAAGACTGTAAAGATCAATATATGACCATAGATATGTCTCAAGATATCGTGCTATATATAAAGACTGTAAAGATCAATATATGACCATAGATATGTCTCAAGATATCGTGCTATATATAAAGACTGTAAAGATCAATATCTGACCATAGGTATGTCTCAAGATATCTTGCTATATATAAAGACTGTAAAGATCAATATCTGACCATAGATATATCTCAAGATATCTTGCTATATATAAAGACTGTAAAGATCAATATCTGACCATAGATATGTCTCAAGATATCTTGCTATATATAAAGACTGTAAAGATCAATATCTGACCATAGATATGTCTCAAGATATCTTGCTATATATAAAGACTGTAAAGATCAATATATGACCATAGATGTGTCTCAATATATCTTGCTATATATAAAGACTGTAAAGATCAATTTATGACCATAGATATGGCTCAAGATATCTTGCTATATATAAAGACTGTAAAGATCAATATATGACCATAGATATGTCTCAAGATATCTTGCTATATATAAAGACTGTAAAGATCAATATCTGACCATAGATATGTCTCAAGATATCTTGCTATATATAAAGACTGTAAAGATCAATATATGACCATAGATATGTCTCAAGATATCTTGCTATATATAAAGACTGTAAAGAGAAACAGAGATAAAACAGAAGTAATGAAAAGTAGATTACTTGTGTTGATGGTAAGGACAAGTAGGGACTTCATGACAACATGATGAAGGTACTGTAACAACCAATGATTTCTAATATTTTTATGATTAAATAAAACTAATATGTATTTGTCTTAGTTAACTGGGTTGACTATTGGGGTTGACTTATAAATTTTGCACAATTATATCAGTCAGAGTTAACCAAACCTCTGCTGGACCATTGCGGTATGTAGGAAGCAATTTCTTCCCCATCCAAAACATTAATGATGAAGAGGTAGTTCTTGGCTATTATAGTGAACAACCGAAAATAATGGCAAGTCACTTGTTCAAGCAGGAGTCTGGCATCTACGGCAGGTACTCAGTATAAATCATCATTGATTTTAATCTTTGCACACATATTTACAATCAATTCTGATTATTTCATTTTGCGTAGGTCATGAAAAATCCATGTTCCCACCATATTGTTCAGATGTGACTGTTGCTCTGCTGTTATAAGAACTGCCTCACATATGCACAAGTGGAGTGAGTGGATGATATCTGGACGTCACAGAGAATTTAAGGATAATACACACGACTATTCTTCCAGCATCTTCATCTGAAATCTAACACTGAAGCCAAGTACTTTGTGGGAAACACATTATGACGGATCTTCTGTTATTTGTTTAGCTTCTTCTTTCCTTCTCTTTCCCTTTCCATCTTCCTTTGTGTCTTTTCTGACCCCTGATACATCTTCATTAATCACAGTGTCTCTCTCTCTCTCTCTCTCTCTCTCTCTCTCTCTCTCTCTCTCTCTCTCTCTCTCTCTCTCTCTCTCTCTCTCTCTCTCTCTCTCCACTTCTCACATAACATGACAAGACGTAACTCACGCATTAGTTCTTCATAACTCTGGATTTTCCAGCAGTGATCGCTAGCTACGCGTTATCTCTGCTGCATTCTGGTCAAATCTTGCCAACACTCGTCAGCCTCAAGACAAAACACAATTAAACCTTTATTAATCATCGTTAAATTAAGTGAAAACTCGACCTACACCTAGGAAAATCACTGACTAATATTCATTTTATCAAACCTCAGTTGCCATACTCAGGTGTCTCCAGCTCCTGCCTCAGTTGCCATATCCAGATGTGTCGGCTGCTGCCTCAGTTGCCATATCCAGGTGTGTCAGCTGCTGCCTCAGTTGGCAGGTGTTCTCAGCAGATGAGGTCACGCCGGAGAGAGACTGAGCCAAGACAATTTAGGAATGTTGTGTTTACTACAAAGCAACATGAAGCACTTCTGTAGAACTCAAGCTACCAAGGTTAGTCATCATTCATATTTTCCTTATTGCATCAACATAATTATACATTTTTGCTAAAACCTTTTATGGATATTGTATTATATTTTCACACCATATGTCTAAGTGCTACGTAATAGGTGACTTATTAATTATACAATCAAATGATAACTGTGTATGACATAATATTAATATAAGGTACTTAACATACAGAACTAACATACACTTTATATTTTTGGATAAGTGTGTTATTGTCATTTCCAATTTGATGTACAATCATTTCGTCCAGTATATACAACCTGGGGTTATGTTCTCCAGCAGTCATACACGGACGGTGGTGTGATGTGTGGCTTCACGTGTCTGGCTGCTGCACACACAACATGGCCAATCCTTCTGCATGTCTTCTGCTGGTATTTGTATATCTATAAAGACAGTCTTAATGGTGCTGGACTTAGGCGTAATAATCATAGCTAGGCTCCCGTTACTATATGTATTCCTTTTATAATAAACAAAATAAGAAATATAGGAGAATGTTCGTGACCGGTGTTGGGAGGAGACCATATACTGTTCACCAGCTTTACGTATACAAGAGGTGTGAGGGACGGGTCGTCAACACAGCTGAGGATGATACAAACAGTGGCAGTTAATTGTCAGAAGCGTTTCAAGTGAGCAGTTGCAAGGTGTGGTAATGGTGGTCAGGAAGGCTGTTCCTTGTAGCTCGCTAGTTAGCCCAGAGTTGAACGAGGTGGAGTTCAGTAGTGTACCTTTGTCGTGTGTAATGACTGGATCATCTCTGCCACGTGAAGCAATCTACTAATCAACAGTTATGGAGTCAGGATTCATATATGACAACAAATAGTTAGATAGATTGTTGTTGTTAGATTGGGCAGGTGTTCGCCCGACATGGGCCCTTGTCTTACGACAGCCCGTTCTCAGAAAGTCTGTTTACTGTACAGTTATGTTATTGTTAGAGTCACCAGCAGGTCTCCTCGTAGCAGTTATCTACTGTCGTTGTCACACTAGTGAGGTCTTCACCTACCTGTTGTTTGTTGTCGTTGTTAGATTTTCTAGGTTTACGTCCTACATCTAGAGTGTGGACGGCCCCTTCTCTGATCTTGCCTAACAGGTAATTTCTAGTTTACAGATTCGTCAGGTCCTTGCCTGGCTCGGGCCCTCATCATACGGGCTCTATAACACGTATGTTTTATTATCTCTGAATTTACAGCTGTCAACAAGTAAAGTTCGTTAACCAGAATGTGTACCGTACGGAAAAGCAAACAAATAACAAAATTTGCAAGATGATAACAGTCGATATTAGCCATCAGCAGGTAAGGTCATCAAGCCGCACCATACATACGTCAGACAGTAACATCAGTTGTATAACAGGATGTATATATGTGGTTGGATTTAAGGGCTATCACCTAAAGGTCATGAAGCCAGAATGTGAACCATAAGTTCAACATAAAATGATCGTCCAGGTCCAGCAGGTAGCTGCATATAAAGCTATGAATGTCTGTCTTCATTACTGACTGCGTAGAGGGAAGGGTTTGGGTAGGAAAGGAATTCGGGAGGAGTATTTTGAGGGGTTCTCGAGAGTGTGATGAGTAGGGACACAAAAATAGTCCTTCTCAGGAGGAGGGTAACAGGTCCTGAGGCTCAGCCCAGGTGATGGTGTGAACAGTAGTATTATTATTACCACACATCACCAGCACACCTTTGATAGAGCTCCTACACCTTCGTGGCTGCTGGACTCCACACAGGAGCAGGGAATGATGGCACATATCTATGAAGCAAAAAGGTTTTCGATGAGACTGTGCTATTTCTTCCCTTCCCTGGTCGATGATACAGCCTTTCCCCAATGTTACTTGTCATTCCTGGTGTAACGACTTACGGGTTGAGTCCGGTAACACCTTTTCAATAATAGTATGTGAGAGAGTGGAGTGATCAGGATGAACAGCGTGTTCTGCACCTCAACTGATTGATTGTATGATAAGAATATAGAGAATTACACACCATATATATCACTTGCAAGGATCAAGCCAGAGATGAAGCATAGATAACTAGAAGGGTAGAATACCTTTACCTGGGATCAGTAGCACCAGTGGTAATGGACACAGCTTTGTAATGCTTGATCACTTACAACTGATCAACTTTAATACGAAAGTCTTAGCTATTGTCCCTCAGGAAAACTTTTTACACATATTTAAAAAACACGTATATATGTTAGATATACACTATCTCTAGAATATATCTTTACCTGGGACGTGTAACACTTGTGTGGATAGACACAACTTTGTAATGCTTGATCCATTACACGATATGAACTTCACTAACGAAGAGTTATACAACGCGTCGTTGAAGAACATTAATCAAATACCTAGACAGAATTTTTATGTTACATGAAAGATATTTCTTGATAGTAGTAAACACAAGAAATGGTGACGAAAGAAAAGGGATGTAGAGGTAACTATTTTGTTAAAAAATGAATTGCTCCTGCTTTAAACTAGCTCCTTGCAATGGATTTTCTTTTAGATACCCACAGTAAGATATATTGTGTGATTAATCACTATAAATGTTTATGTTTAACTGATCTTTTATTTCTTATAGTATTTTACTGATTCGGGTTTAAGAACCTTGGTTCTGAACAACCATTATAATGCAACACAATACATATTTACCATAAATAAATCATTTATCACAATAACCATTATGTTTGTACCAGATTCTTTACGTCCTCAATCACGTTTGTTAATATATAAGGAATTTTTCCGCCACATTTCAATACATAACATATATCTACACGTGTGTAAATATATGTATATGTTTTTATAAATTTTTCTTTGGCTTTTATAATCAAGGTGTAAGATATCCGTCTGAAGAAAATACTAGATAATATTATAGGTTATGTGTGTGTGTGTGTGTGTGTGTGTGTGTGTGTGTGAGTGCACACAGGAGTGAAAACATATTTTACACTTACAAGGTTAAAAGACGGGGCAACGTGAGTGTACAAATCCTTCCTCAAAAGACTCATGTGATAATGATTAAAGTAGTACACACACACACACAAACACAACACACACACACACACACAGAGCGGCGCCTTCAATTTTTGATGTAGATTGATTTCCTATCTTAGTTTCGTCTACGGAATTCTACATCTTCAGTTCAGCACACCATTGTGGTAATGAAGGGAAAGTCACCACATTTACAAGCCGAGTGCACGTAGCTTATTCCACCTCGTTAGAGAGAAAACTTACCTGTATTTGAATTAATGAACGGAAACAGAGAAGACAAAATTTATTACACATTTATTATACAACAACACAATTTATATTATATACATTACCACATTTCCTGCACTTTCCATCACAAATTTGCTGAGGTCATAACCTTGTAGTTACCATTACCTTACAACCTTAAGGATGGTGGTCTACAACACCTCTAGATTGATGGAGAAAACGAAAAGTTTCGTTTTACTATTAAGACCACAGAAATACGGTAATTCCACTTCACTACCACTAACTACTAGTTATTTTACTTGTTGATTTTCACGGCTAAGATTTTCATCCTCTCAGCGAAGCCATACAATAATCGTCCTTATCTACTCTGAGCATTGGATATCCTCCTGATGATCAAGATTGCTGTTTTGGTTGTCCGTTTCCCTTGTTACTGGTGCGCCTCACTGCACACCTTACATGAGTGCCTTCCACAGTATTAGGGACAGCTGCTGGGCCTCACTGTAGCTACTTCTGGGACGGTTGCCAATCTTCCTCGTATTCCCTCATGACCACAGCGCCAAACCGACTCCCGCCATCAGGCCGAAACGCACAAACATTTCTGACAAAATTGAGACAACCGCTTTCGCGTCAGTTTTAACATCAAGTGAATTTATACGACAATTACGTTCAAGATGCTTGGTTTTTCGTTCATGGATTGAACAGAAGCAACCAACGATGGTTGCTACTGCCCAATCCATGAAGTCCCCCCCACCACGGAAAGGTAACCAAGCTTCGGGGGGGGATGGGTGTTTACCCTGACGCCAACGGAGAAACTCAATATTAGTGCAGAGATCTTTTCCTCGGTAAAGAAAGTGTAGCCGGACTCCGCCCTCATGAGGTTACTGCACGACAGCAAAGATCACCCTTTGGTAGGCTGTGCTATAGGCAGCACAGCTCCGTCAAAGATCTCACTCCATAAGTGAACTTATATAGATTCCTTTTTTAACATTTTGTCTTGTCTATAAGGAACGCATCAGTTCTTCTCCAGTGAAAGCAAAAAATCATCGAGAAATTCATTTGCTTCCTCAATATCAGGATCTTGTGGCTCTGTGTGGGGGACGGGGCTGGTGGGCTGTGTGTCTGGCTGTGTCTGGGGAGCGGGGCTGTTGGTCTCTGTGACTGGCTCTGTCTGGGGAGCGGGGCTGGTGGTCTCTGTGACTGGCTCTGTCTGGGGAGCGGGGCTGGTGGTCTCTGTGACTGGCTGTGTCTGGAGAGCGGGGCTGGTGGTCTCTGTGGCTGGCTGTGTCTGGAGATCAGGGGAAGTCTTGGGTATAAATTTCAATATACTGTGAGCGATATCGTCTCTCAACCGATTCCCCTCGATCTTCTCTTGCACGGCCTTCATGATACGTTTGGGCGGCTTTCGCCATTTTCTTTGCATTTCAGTTGGTGATCCTGCGCCATCGAGCCACATGATACCAGAATAGTATCGTTCCTGTTTCCCAACGGGTCCAATCTTGGTGTCACACATGATGCCGAGGGAACCCAAATGGCGGCCGATGTTTACGTTGGAAGCCACGGGCTCGTTATGTATCTTGCAGTAACTTTCATACCGTTGCTGCAGCTCTTTCCTGCTGATAAGGTACCGCTTCATAGTAATAGTCTTTCCCTTCATTTGAACGAAGGTATTCATGAAACTAACAAAGGAAGCCTTTCCTTTGTAATCCCGTTTGTAGTAACAGAAAGCCATTGAAGACGTGGATTGGGTCAGGCGAAGTTACACAGACTAACAAGATAGACCTCTAATCAATGATCCTGTATCAGCACTGAACTCGAAATACGTCAGAACGACAATTTCAACCCAGGGCTGGAGGGCCAGTTGATGATATTCTCACGTCTTGCTCCACCAAGTAACCTCGGTTAGACCTTGTTTATATTTAAATATAGTAAAGTTAATATAGTGAAGCTTGATGATTCTATTTATATGTAAGTTACAATGTAGTTTGAATATATATATATATATATATATATAATATATATATATATATATATATATATATATATATATATATATATATATATATATATATATATATATATATATATATATATATATATATATTTTCAATAATGGATGGAACTTGGCTCCTAAGGTGATTTTGTTGTTGGAGTGGGACCTCCAGCCATTCTGTCCACCTTTTCCCTTTCTAGACATGTTGTGGTGCATTAGGTAGTGTGGCAACCTTCGTCTTCATCTTTTTGGGTGCAAGCTTGCAAACCTCGTGGAGTAGTTGTGGGGTTTCCTTATTTGCTGCACCCGACATAGCCATCTGGGTGTAGCCTTCTACCCGGGCTGGTGGGCCAGCCAGCATAGCTACACGCTCACTCGGTACCTGGGCTGGTGGACGAGCAGCCTTCCTTTCTTCCATGGCTACAGTCTGCCTAACGACCTGGGGTTGTGGAGCAGCCATCCTTACTACCACCCAGGTTGGTTGGGCAGCCTTCTTTCGTTTCTTTGCTACACCCTTCTGGTTGGGCTGGTTGGGCAACCTTCTTTTTCCTCTTCTTCGATACAACCTGCCAACCGAATTCGTCTGCTGGTGGGTCCGTTTCTTTCATGGATACAACCTCTGTAGCCACTTGGGCTGGCCGGTCAACCTTCGGTTGTAGGTAAAAGTATATATATAGAATAATGTGGTTATCATCAGCAGCCAGAGGCCATTCCTCCCTCCTTGCCTGCAGAGTTCTTGATTTTCTGGAAAGTTCTACGAGATTCTGGTAAGATAAATACCATTGAGAGGACGTTGTTAGGGGACAGTCAGGTTCAGTTTAGAGTTGGTTGTGGGATGGTTCTTTTACTGTGTCGTATCAGCCAGATGGGTATTTCTTTTCACAGTTTTCGTTAAAGTTTGTTTTCTAGAGGCATGATCTAGAACACTGTTTTCCATGTGTTTATCATTTTTGTTGTTATAGTTTCATTATAATCATTAGTTTTGTTATTGTTGACTTTCAGATATTTGATGTTATGTTTGTGATTCCCGTGGAAGCGTCTGACATCTTGCTAGAAGACTTTCTGGTCACAATATTTCTGCACTGGGGAGTTGATCGTATTCTTTTATTGCAGGTTTTGTTATTATCTTGCTTTACATTAAGGTCTACTGGAGGTTTTCCCAATGCTGGTTGAACATATGTCCAGCAACAGGAGATAGCGTAAGATACAGTATTGATGAAACTTATCTATCTATATACCTATCTAAATATCGCTCTATCAATCTATCAATCTAACTATCTATCTATCTATATACCTATCTGAATATCGCTCTATCAATCTATCAATCTAACTATGTATCTATCTATCTATCTTTATCTGAAAGTCAACAATAATAAAATCATTGATATATGAAGTATAACAATGTCATCTCAATGGCAATTATCTCACCCGAATCTTCTAGAACCTTCCAGAAAACTATGAACTCTGCAGGCAAGGAGGGAGGAATGGTCTCTGGCTATTGATAAAACCATATTATTCCATATATATGTTTATATATACATATTTATGTATATATATGAATGTATATATAACGTACAGAATAATGCGGCCATCATCAGTATCGAAGAAAACTGAAAAGATGAGGTCCCACCGAGATTCGAACTCGGATTGCTGGATTTAGAGTCCAGAGTGCTAACCCTTACACCATGGGACCTGATAAGAAAAGATGTGATTTCATCTAAATGTTTTACATATAATCAACCAGAGGCCATTCCTCCCTCCCTGCCTGCAGGGTTCAAGGTTTTCTAGAAGGTTCTCGAAGATTCTGGTAAGATCATTACCTTTGAGAGGTCGTCGTTAGGTGACAGTCAGGTTCACTCTATGGTTGGTGTTTGTAGTTGGTTGTCCGAGGATGTTGTTATACTTGATCAATTTTGTAATTGTTGACTTTCAGGTAGGAAGGACTCATTTACGATGCATCCTTGTACTCACAACAACCGTATGAGTCACTTCAAGATTTATCTTCACTACAACTTTATCTTCACTGCACTATTAAGGTTGAAGTCAATGGTCACATTCACTACAATCTCAACACGACTGGTCTTATACCTAACCCATATTATCACTACATCCATGTACATGTATTTCTTGCAGAATAACGCAGATATCAATGATTTCTGTGAAAATTGACATATACAGCCTTACGTATCTATCGATCTATCTAACATCTGTTTTTTACCTATCTATCTATCTATCTATCTATCTATCTATCTATCTTTCTTAATCAGAAAGTCAACAATAATATCATTAATGATACGTATAACTACGTCCTCTCAATGGCAGTTCCTACCCAGAATCTTCGAGAACCTTCTAGAAATGGGAGGAATGGCCTCTGGTTGATTATATGTAAAACATTTAGATGAAATCACATCTTTTCTTATCAGGTCCCATGGTGTAAGGGTTAGCACTCTGGACTCTAAATCCAGCAATCCGAGTTCGAATCTCGGTGGGACCTCACCTTTTCAGTTTTCTTAGAAACTGATGATGGAACTGAGCCATATATTTCTTACGGCCCACCATTTTATTTAAGTATGAAGATCTCACGGCAGAGAGGAAGCATGAGATATTCAAAATCAAAAGCCGCAATTGCCCTCATGGTAATGGTCGACATGTTTGCAGACAGATGACACAGACATGTGAGAAGTTAGACAAATATGGACGTTCCTGGTTGCTGTATAGCCTAGGTTTATTATCACTTGTAATGAAAGAGAAATGTTGCACATTATTCCACACCTTTTTATTTAGGCTAGGTTAGGCTAGGATGAGTAGGGTCCATAACGTAACAGAGCTGGGAAATGCATATATCGGATCTGTATTTGTGCAAAATGGCGCAAGTTTGTGGAAGTGATTTACGCAATGCCGGAGAGAATCCACCTCCACCAGAAATAATGTCTCAGACCAAACAATATCTGCTGTTGGACGAGCAGGGGACATTAGACCAATATATTCCTGTAGTTTACTGCTCTTCCCAAACACGCAGCAAGACATTCGTAAAAGCGTTAAACTGAACTTTTCCATCGGTTTTCATATCTTTAATTACTTACACCAGTTCCAACATATGGAAAAAATCATTTGAAAAATCAGAAATTATTTGCCTATAAAAAGCATTTTGATCGATCGTACCAAATATTCAATTATTTCCGTACCCGACAAAATATTCAGTCACTCCTATATCCGACATTTTTCCTGCTGGCTGGTGCCGTTAAAGTCATATGGTAATTTACCGCAATTAGATTATAGATATATTCATCTATATGGAATGGCTCAGCGTGAAGAAACATATATATTCACTAAATCCTCCTCTTCACTACACTCCCATCTTCACTACATAGTTCTAACACATCTTGACTACACCATTGTATGACCACATTATCATATCATTGTGTTCTTATCTTCACCACAGCCTCGGCAAAATTGATGTTTTCTTTACACATCAGGGTAGATGGCCATCTTTATGATGACAGAGAACACACATAACATATTAAACCACTTATCTTTAGTAACTTTAATCTAATTTCTGCTGATAAAAACGAATTATAATGACAATCCTTGTGTTCTGTGACGGGACATTGCACGGGTGAAGGAACTGTTGTCAGGCACATGTATTAAACTATTGAGAAATAAACTTAACTGTATTAAAGTATTGACTTCACTATATTAGACTTCTCTATATTAAGCTATGCTAGGATATGATCAGTTCCCAGGTTATATAAGGCGGGAGCCGGGACCGAGAGCATCATTTGAGCTGTGACCTCTGTCGAGTGAACATCTCTGCTCCGCCTTGCAAGCTCCCTCAACCTTTCCTCGAACACTTCAATATAATAATGTTCACCAAGGAAGTAGGACGATCCTCCTTTGTCCAGGAGATGGAATTTGAATATGTCCATGTATTTGACATGGGCTATGGCTATGTGGACATGGAAGTGGAATACCCAGACGTGGAAGTGATGGATGGAGTGGAATTTGGCTGTGTGGATATGGAGGTGGAATACCCAGACGTTGAAGAGATGGATGGAGTGGAATTGGTGGAATACCCGGACGTGGAAGTCATGGATGGAGTGGAATTTGGCTGTATGGATATGGAGGTGGAATACCCAGAAGTGGAATTGGAGGAAATGGAATATGGGTGAAGCTGGTATGAACGCCATATGGATTTGGTGAAGGTTGACCTCGTAATGTGTTGACGTAAAATAGGTCAACCACTGTGACCATGTGGCGGGGAGGCCACATCCCACCAACCACGAAGCGAGCCCCACCACGGAGAAGTATCCTGGCTGCATCCCACGTACGAGAACCACGCGGATTGCCGTCATCCAGTAACCCTGCTATGCCTCCTACAACAAGGCACTTCTTGCCGACGTGACACCACTTTCCGTCAACGGTCGCTGTGCAAAAGTGAAACCTCACCGTCCCACTGATGCTGGCCAAGTGACCTCGCCCACTCAAGTGGAACTGCAGCCCACACGCCCTACCAGACCCACCATCCATGAGGAAATGCAGCCCACCCCACTTGTCAGGCCCACCTTCAGGGAGACATGGCAGGTCTCAAGACCTGTCAGGCCCACTATTCAAGACCGACTTGGTCCCCCAACACATGTCAGGCCCAGCGTTCTAGACCGACTGGGACCAATAACACATGACATGTCCTACGTTACACACCGACTGCACTCCGCACCACGTACGGGCGTTAAAAGCCGTGTCGA
>NC_092235.1:3660718-3675219 GCF_036320965.1 Panulirus ornatus | reverse complement strand
CTGCGGTTCAATCCATGAACGGAAAAACCAAAGCATCTTCAGCGTAATTGTTCGTTATAAATTCACTTGGTGTCATAACTGACGCTGAAAGCGATTGTCTCATTTTGTCAGAAATCGTTTGTGCGTCTCGGCCTGATGGCCGGGGTCGGTTTGGCACCGTCCCAGAAGTAGCTACAGTGAGGACCCAGCAGATGTCCTAATTACTTGGGGAGGCACTCATGTTTAAGGTTATTGAGTGAGGCGCACCAGTATACAAGGGAAACAGACAACCAAAAAACAGCAACCTTGATCAAGGAGGCTATGCAATGCTCAGAGTAGATAAGGACGATTTGTATGGCTTCGCTCAGAGGATGAAAAATCTTAGTATACAGCTAGGCTTTTAAAGTGTTTCAAAAATCTATGGAGAATAAAACAAAAATCTATGAAATTAATTTCTTATAATCATAGTAACCTGTAATGAGGTTAGTGATTTTGTATTATTTTATGCAACCTACGTTAACAAAGTTGATCAGGGAATTGGCCAGATATATATATATATATTTTATATATATATATATATATATATATATATATATATATATATATAATATATATATATATATATATCTTGGTGTATGGGAAGGCCATATGGGAGATGGAGAGAGAGGCAGGAGCAGAAGAGAAATGATCAAACCTTCCCGCTTGTTCATAGTTGCTGCCTGAAATTTGTCTTCTGATAGTTCTACAGTTTTTGTTTGTGTTTGTTATACTAATTATTACATAAGAAAATTGTAATATAATGATTAAAGAAAATTATAGTAATCATAATTTAGAATTGTTATAGGTCAAGATTTGTACTGAGCGGAAGACCAAAATATGGTACGGGTCAGCCATTCGTGAGTGTAAGCGACAGCTATTGATAGTTACTGGCTTTAATTTATGATCATTTATGATATCTACTTTTTACTTTTGTGTTAGCTGTTTTAAGTATTTGTTTTGTTTGCAGACTAAAACTTCTCTTATATGTTATTGTTTCTTGGGAAATTCTAGTTAATCGAGACGTTCATAAAGAATTATTTTTGGTCAGTTTGTTTTGTTTGAACAGACATGCATGGTGGTAAGGGACAGAATAAAAGTTACGGTTTGTTTATATTTGTTATTATTGATTAGTACTTTTCTTTTCATTTCTAACATTAGCTGTTTAAAGTGTTTGTGTTGTATTTAGACAAAGTTCATTTTCAAATCTTATTGATTACCACATGAAAGCTAGGCTCTATAAGTGTCAAGTAAACAATATGTGATATTTTGAGTTAAGTCGAGGTGCTATTTACCACTGGCGTTTAGATATTTGGGACCCTTGGGGATAGATTTGCCAAGATTATCACGGCCAAATTGACTGGATGGCAACCTAGGAGCTAGGCAGAATTGGATATCATAAAAACCCTAAACAGTCGGTGGTTCCTGGGGCCTACCCTCCATCCTCTTGTAACTACGCTGCTGATTACCATTTTGTTCTTTATATTTTTCAGATGAACAAGACACTTCTGCATCTCTGTAAAGTTAAGGACTCATTGAAATTAATTCTTCAGATATTATCTGCAGTAAAAGGTAAAGCTGACAAGTTACTTTGCTCTTCTTCATAATGGGTCTCCCCTGATGTTTTCAATTAATGTTTAGCCTACCTAAATTTTCCATTCGTACTTACGTATTTATGTGTTGTTTCCAAACGGTAATTTGAAAGGAATGACCTTATATATTTGGGTGTTGTTTCCAAACTGTAATTTGAAAAGAATGGCCTCGCTGAGCCCCAAGATGAATATGTTTAGGAGAATACTCTTATTGTGAAGTAACATTGTCGTACAAGATGTAAAACAATTCCAAAGCTTTTTTCTTTTCTTCATGTTGCCACATTGTTTAAAGTATTTAGTTGAGCTAGATTGTTTTTCCTTGAAACTGCATGAAATATTTATTTTGGTGTAACTATCATATTCCGTTAATAATTTTATCATTTCATGGATTTTCTGTTTTATGCTTATACATATCTTCTTGTGTTTAATTACTTCATTCTGGTACCAGTTTTCACAACACATTATGTACTTTTGATTCTTATTATTTGGACTTCAGTTTATTCTTGCATTATGGCTTCACCAACAAAAATGGCTGTAATATTACTAATCTTGTAAATTGTTTCATTTTTTAACTTACTCATTGCTATGAGATGTACATCTGCAGTTGCCTTTTTTTTTTTGTACCTTTCATCAGACCAATAATTTTCATATGTATTCCTCTCATTGCTATGGTTTACCCATATATCAACTGAATTAGTTTTGAACTCATTTTGGCTTTTGTAGCCATTCCATTCATTCATGAGGACTTACAGAGAAAAGGAGGCATAAATAATAGAATGTGAAATGAAATGTAATGTTCAAGCAGAAATATAACTGCAATGTTTTTATTCTGAAATGTAAAGTTTAGATTTTTTCCAGATTCTACAAGTATTCTTTCATTATTGTATATCTAATATTAATTCATTCATGCACTCCACTTTTTACATAAACATCAAATATTCATAAAGTTTTATCAACAAACACAAGATAGTTTTCAATATAGCAGACTGTAGAGAACAGGAACCAAGAAGTATCTGGTACTTCCATTAAATAAAGTTCCTTCATCCCTCCAGTTTTACCAAACAGCTTTCCTATCATGTGCAACATAATTGTCAAATAAGGATAGCCAGCACATCACTACATGACCAGACCCAAGTAAGGTATATCAAACTTCTTCATTCTGTGTTTCAAAATATAAAGCACAAGATGTGTAGTGATATAGTTTTTGGATGACATGTGCAAAAGTTATTGGCAGCCTTACCTTGTGCAGGTCAAGATTTACTGGTCAATGAAAATCAACAAAATCAAGATAAGACAAAATTCGAATAAGAACTTAATAATTTCCATCAGTCATCCACCAATGTGTATGAAATTGATCTCCTCTCAGTTGTATTTATTTCCTTCACTGTAGCTGGGATATAAAAGCTCTGTTAATTATTTCTGTTCATTACGGCTAGGATGAAGATGTTCATAATTCTTGAATAAGACTCCTCAGCCCTTAGGCGAAATATCGAGCCAGGCCATCAATCACTTTCTTGATGAGGAAGGGGTTGAGGGAAGCGTTGAACCGGTCACATGTAACATAACAAATTCTGCATTTGTGCACTTAATGTCCAGCGTAGGTCGGTCAACACCACTACCCACTACGGGAGTAGTGAGTGGTTGGCTTACTAGAGTCCATACCAGTGGGGCTAGACCCCAGATTCTGGGGTGGCGTGTGGTACCACCCCACACAAAAGGTACTTGTAACACCTTACATCTTCTCTAAGACAATATACGAGGCAGCTGATCAGACAGACAAGCGCCCCACAGTAGGGCCGGCTGGACGTACCAAGCTGGGTGGAGTTCTCCTGCTGTCATCACCTCTCACATGGTCGCACAATTGTGTCCAAACAACCTTCGTGAGATGTACCAGTGGTCCAGCAACACCAGAAATACCGGTCAACAACCACTTGTCTGTAAACACAAAAAGAGAAGAGTAAACACAGAAAATAAACATGAATAAAATTTAGGGAGGAAATGGGGGAATGCGTCACTAAGCTAAAGAGCTAAGCTAAGTCTTAAAGAAAAACGGTAAATAAGGGAGCCCCTCTCTTATCAGTTCTGCAGGGAATACTGTCACTTATGAATGATGATAGAAAACTCCTTTCCAAGGAAGGGGGGGGGGGAGGAGAGGGGGGGAAGAGCAAGAGATGTTAGAGGAAGTGAATTTTAGAGAGGAAAAGGGCCGGGACTTAACCCAGCTTGCATCGGAATAATAGGATAACTAGAACAGAGGTGATGTGTGGAGGGCGAGGGAATTTTTTTTATTTTATTTTAGGATATAGGAGGAGATGGATCGTATCTCTGCCAGATAGAAACTGATTTTGCCCAGACGTTCCCTACACGGACTTAGCAGCAAGATCTATAGTAGTTTTTAGTTTTCAATATATGGGCACTGGATGTTGTTCAGGATGGATATTGAACATGTTATCTGGATGATCTATTCCCAGGAGATTGTTGAAGTAATCGATGTATTTGAAATCACTCGACTTGTTCTTCAAACAATTTCCTCCAATAGATGTTTAGTGGAGGCAGTCGTGCTCTCCTATGAAGTTCTGTGTTCCTGATGAACTCGTGCCATTTGATGTTACAAACCCAACGTAGAGCTTTATTCTGAATTATTTGGATCGCACGGATGTTGGATTTGGCTCCGAGTTCAAGAGCTGAAGGGGCATAAGTGATAAGTGGTCGTATTAATGCTTTGTAGAGGTGCAATTTGGTTTTGAATTGCGCCTCTCTAATCTATACAATTTCGCGAGCTCCGCTCTCGCAGTAGCCGCTCTAGATTGTATATGTCGGTTCATTCTCAGGTGTACATCATAGTTTAGGCCCAGGACAGTGTTGGTGTTTGAGATGGGAATGGGTAAATGACGGTATATACGGGAGTGTAGGTAGACATTATTTATGTTGTATCCCTGACGTACATTAAAATAAGATATGTTGGATTTGGCAGGATTTGTTTTAATCCTCCATTTTAACTCCTAGAGAGAAACGTGGTCAATTTCCTGTTGGGTTCTATTGATTAAGTGTGTGAGGGTTCTGGCTCTGATTAGCTGTGTGACATCATCTGCATATTGGAGAGTGATGGAGTCCAGGTGTATAGGATTGGGAAGATCATTTGTGTAGAGTGTGTAGAGAGTGGGGGCCAGCACGGAGCCTTGAGGTACACCGGCATTAAGGAAGAAGTAGTTTGAGTAAATGTTTCTGTATTTGATTCGGGTTTTTCTGTTGCTAAGATAGTTAGAGAGAAGCTTAATGGTGGGTCGTGGGAGTTGGAATTGGGTGCTTAGTTTATACCTCAATCCATCGTGCCACACGGTGTCAAAGGCTTTTTCAACATCATTTGTGATGAGTGCGGTCATTTTGTATGCCCGCGTGTTGTTTTTAATGTAGTTAGTGATTATGTTGACTTCATCTTGTATGATGTTGACGATAGCCAAACTGTTTGTGTGAGAGTAGGTTGTTGTTTGTTAGGTACTGTCTAAGTCTGTTGTTTAAGATTCTTTCACTTGTCTTCCCAATGGACTCAAGTAGGCTGATGGGTCTGTAGATCACTGGGTCTCTGTTGGATTTGTTGGGTTTTGGTATCATTGTGATTGTTGCTGTTTTGAAAATAGCCAGAGGCTAGTGCCACGTTGAAGAGGAAGGTGATGGCTCTAATAGTGTTGTTAGGGAGATGTGTAAGTAGCTGGTAACCAATGCCTGAATTACCTTGGGCTACTTTGAGCGATTTTAGAAAGAGGAATTTGACCTCGCTCGATCTTATGGGAGTTGTGAGAAGGTGGTCGTGTGAAAGCGATTGGTCGTACACCAGAGGGTGGGGATGGTGGGGGTGGGGGGTGTGGTGGGGGGAGGGGGGTGGGTGAAAGATACCTTCCCAGTGTTTTTGAAAAATGTTCGCGATGTCTTGTGGGTTATGGTGTAGAGTGTTGTCGTCATTTAGCCGATTGAAGTCTGTTTTTGGTATTCCTTTGAGTTTCCGGGTTCTGCTCCAAAACTCTTGAGGAGATTTAATTCGGTGTTGTTCTGTTGTGGTGATGAGAGATTTCCAGTGTCTATTGTGGTCTTCTAGAAGGCTGTTGAGTGTGTGGTTTTGTTGTGATGTGAGGTCCCACCTTACTAGGCCCAAACGATGTTTGTTATGCTCAAAGCGTCGACGGTAGCACGAGAGGAGTCTGGTTGTTTTGGGAGAAAGGAAGAAGGAGTATCTTGAGGTAAATGAAGATGTTGGGATAGAGGCGTCAGCTGCCTGTGTGATTGTTTCATGTATATGTTCTATTTCTGTGTCTATTAGTGTTATTGGGTGATTTTCGTAGTTTGTGGTGTAAGTGCAGTTGGAGAGAGTGTCTTTAAAGCTCTCCCAGTCTGCTCTTTTGTAGTGGTAGTGTGAGGGTGATGGGACGAGGATAGGGTTAGACGAGAGATAAAGAAAGATAGGGATGTGGTCGGAACCACACAGTGTTCCTGGAGACAAGAAATTATGAAGATAATTACTGGCTCTGTTGGAGAAGACATGATCAGGTCTGCCTTTTCCTCCTAGGCCAGTGAAGACAGTGTGGAAGTAAGGTCCTAGGAAGTTAAGACGTTTGTAAGAGTATAAAGCGAATAAGTCATCACCATGAGAATTGTTTCTGTTGTGGTGGAAGGTTCTGTGTTGGGCGTTGAGGTTAGCTAGAAGGTAGACTGGGATATGTGTGTGATTAAATACTGTGTAGAGATCAAGGAGTGGAATGGTAGTGTTGAGTCGAGAGTATGTAGTGCAGAAGATAATGAAGCCATGTATTGTGTTTATCTTAACTGCTAGAAAGTGTTGGTATTGCCATGAGGTGGCGAGGTATTCGTGTTCGATGGTGTTGCGTATGAGAATAGCGACTCCCTCGTGTCTACTGTCTGGAGACTGTCGTGATGTATACCCGCAATGTCTAATTTTGTATCCGTTGGTGATACATGTGATGTTAAGTATCACAACATCGGGTTTTTTCTCTTCGAGGAGAGTGGCAATCAGATGACGGCCATTGTGATAGCTGTGCACGTTAAACTATAAGATTTTTAGCATTTTACGACTTATGGAAGTTTATTGTCCTTCTGTGTCTGTTGTCGATGAAGGCCGTTGACGAACCGTTTGAGAGTTTCACGTGTATCATGTTTCTAGTCTTGGGTCAGGATCTATCTGGTGAGGGGTCAGGAGAGGGCAGAGGGGAGGGGAGAGGGTCATTGTCGACAATTTAGGGGTCGAGGTTGATCGTTGGTGGGTTGTCTGGTGTGTCGGCAGGGTCAGGTGCTGGGGCTCCTCTGTGAGGGTTAGGCTCCGGACGGAGGGATGGGGAGGGGGGAGGGGGGATTGGTGAGTGGATGTTCGGGGGGGGGAGTGACCTGTCAGTTGAGACGGTGGGGGTGGGAGAGGAATCGGTATTTGGAGAGACAGTAGGATTGTTGGTGTTGGGTTGGGGGGTTGTGGATAGAGTTGTGTTAGGGGGTGCGGAGGGGGTATTGGAAGTTGGGAGGGTGACAGGTTGAGTTGTTGGGGGAGAGTTGGAAGTGTTACTGGCGGTCTCCTGGGATACGTTTTCGTTAGGGGTTAGGGTGGCGGACGAGACAGGGGTCGGTGAGGGATGGTTGGTGGCGGGGGAGCTGAGGAGTTCAGGTGGAGTTCGTACATTAAGTTGTTATGAGCAAGCAACAAATCAAAGATTCTGATGAACTCCGACTTATCTTCCCCGCTCAGGAACAACACTTTTAGGTAGCACGCATGCATCCTACCTTGTAGGGTGAGGAGGTCTGAAGAATTAGTAGTTGGGATAGGAGAAGCTTGGGTGGCAGGGGGAGGAGCAGCAGCAGCAGCAACTGTTGCGTAGAGGTGAGGGTTTGTGGAAGGAGGTGAGTTGGATTTTTGTTTTTGACGCACTGCGCGGAGTTGCTCCTTCTTACGTGGGCACAGTCCAGATACAGCAACGTGATTACCTTTACAGTTAACGCACTTCGCTGCCTGAACCTTGCACTCACGAAAACCATGACCAGTTTCAGCGCATTGACTACAGGTTTGGTGGGGTTCTTTACAGTTCTTTGTTTCATGTCCGAATTGCAAACATTTGTAGCAATGCTGAACGTCGATATATTCATCTTTTTTCAGGGATTTTGCAGGCACAGAGATCATGGGGAACAGGACTCCCCGGGAGAGCAGGCGATCGGCCTCGGTCGGGTTTGAACATTGTATCTTTATTGATCTGGAGTTATTCGGTTTATAGACGTTGATGACATTAACGTCATTGTTTTCACCATTGATGGCTTCCACAATCTCCAAGGGGCTGAGGGACAAGATAGATGCATCAACATTGTAGGCAATAATGGTACATCTAGCTTGAAGGGGGCAGCGGTCCTGAACGATTTGGTAGTTTTTTTAGCTAGTTCATCAAGGAGAGGCTTAGATAGGATTCTATCTAAATCACTATCTTTCCCCTAGAATATCTTAAACTGGTATTTGTTCGAGGGGAATTGAATAACCCTAGTAGGACGGATCTCAGTGGTCTTAAAGACGATGGCCAGGAGTTCGAACGTGGAAGGAGGGGGGCAATCAGTTTTGAGAGATTTTAGTCGTATGTCGGGCGGCATGTTGGTGGCATCAGTGTCCTAGTGAGAGAAAACGTGAGTGAGGGAGGCTCGACGGTCCAAGGTAGGGGAGAGGTAAGAGATAGTGTGAGGGTCTCCACCCCGTCAGGTGAGAACAGGTCCACTCCAGCCTCCACTCCTCAGGAAAATGAGTTTTCCAGAATGGGTTGGGGAAGCTGGGGTAGAGATTGCTCAAGCCAAACGGTCGAGAGATGGATGATGGATGATAAAAGATAAAAAATAAAAAAGGGATGTGAAGATGGAGTGGAGGCAACGCGGGGGTGTGGGGAGCAGCGAGGGTGGTGAGGGAACAGCCTGCCGGCGTCGTCACCGTAACGGTCTCCCGCGGGAAGGACCAACGCGGGAGGCAACGTTACAATCCACTTCTTTCTTCTGTCTTCTCTCTTCTGTCTTCTTTCTTCCTCTTCTGTCTCTCTTCTGTCTTCTTTCTTCCTCTTCTGTCTTCTCTCTTCTTCTTCTCTCTTCGTGAGATCTGGCGGTTAATCCTCCATCAACCACGTGGCCGAAACAGGAGCAGCAAGAACCTTCTCGAATGGCAAGAAAAGAAGGGAATACGATGATAGAAAGGTCCCTTTGCAATTAACACAGGTTGCTGCCTGAGCCTTACACTCACGAAAACCGTGATCAGTTTCCGCACATTGACTGCATGTGTGGCGCTGAGCTTTGCAGCTCTTAGTCTCGTGTCCGTATTGTAGACATTTAAAACCTTGTATATGGAGGTACTGGTCGGGTTTGTGGTATTTGTCAGCAGGCACTGAGATCATGGGACACAAGATTCCCCGGGAGAGTAGGCCATCTGTCTGGGTCGAGTTAGAGCATTGTATTTTAAGTGATCTTGAAGTGTTCAGTTGGAAAACGTTGATGACATTAATGTCATTGTTTTCTTGATTTATGGCTTCAGTTATCTCTATGGGTTAAGGGACAAGATAGATGCATCAATATTATTAGCACTATCGATGCATCTAGCTTGAAGGGGGTGGTCGTAAGCTTGGATAGGATCTCATCTGGATCGCTATCCTTGCTTAAACATATTTTATATAGATATTTATTAGTAGGGGATTGAATAGCCCTACTGGGACGGACCTCAGTGGTCTTAAATACAATCGTTAGTAATTCGAACGTGTTAAGGGAGGGGGGGGGGCGACTTTCGGTTTTAATCAATTTTAAACGAATGTCAGGAGGCATGATGTCATCAATGTCCTAATGCCGAGGAAACGTAGGTGAGGGACCACAACCCCACTCCAGGGAGGACCCTGCACTATCACAGGGTAACCCAGGAGGCTCGGCGGGAGTGGTAAGAATGTGAGGGTCTCAACCCCGTTAGGTGAGAACAGGTCCACACCAAGCCTCCGCTCCTCAGGAAGTAATTTTCCTGAATGGGGTGGGGAAGCTGGGGTAGAAATTGTTCAAGCCTAACGGTCGAGAGGTGTTGGATGATGGAGGATAAAAATGATAGAAAAAAGCACGAGAGAAATTGACTGGAGGCAACGTAGGGTGGAGAGTGAGTTGGCTTTATATCCCACACTCTAGCCAAGGTCAGTCTCTCTCTGGTGTTCACTCGCAAAGCATCTCATGGTGTCACGGACGGCAGTTGCGGACTGACAGGGTGAGCTACACTATGTTATAAACGTGTTATGGTGATAGAGAAGACTGCAGCATGCAGGGACAACCAGGGCCATATTCTCCGTGCAGCGAAACCTCCTCAAACAGTTTTGACAACAGGAGACAGAAGGTCATAAACACAAGAAAAACCCTTCAAATGTCATGGGTGTCAGAAAAGCTTTACGAAACATGTCTATCTTCATAGGCACATGAAATTACATACTTTTGAGAAGACATATCAGTGTAAAGAATGCCATAGTACCTTCTCCCGTAAGAACAACTTAGTGTTGCAGATGAAAGTTCACATTGGACAAAAGCAATATCAGTGTTCAGAGCGTCAAAAGTATTTTTCTAAAAAATGTGATTTCAAGACACACTTGAGCATCCATACTTCTGAGAACCCATACCAATGTTCAGAATGTCAAAAACGTTTTTCTTCTAAAAGTAAGTTAGTGAGACACCTGAGAGTTCACACGGGCGAGAAGCTATACCAATGTTCAGAATGTCAAAAAACTTTTTCTCAGAAAAGTGAATTAGTGAGACACCTGAGAGTTCACACGGGCGAGAAGCCATACCAATGTTTAGAATGTCTAAAACAATTCTCTGAAAAATGTAATTTAGTGACACACCTGAGAGTTCACACAGGCGAGAAGCCGTACCAATCAATGTTCAGAATGTCAAAAAAGTTTCTCTATTAAAAGTGATTTAGTGAAACACCTGAGAGTTCACACGGGCGAGAAGCCATACCAATGTTCAGAATGTGAAAAAAGTTTTTCTGTTAAAAGTAGTTTAGTGAGACACCTGAGAGTTCACACAGCCGAGAAGCCATACTAATGTTCAGTGTCAAAAAACTTTTTCCCAGAAAAGAAAATTAGTGACACACCTGAGAGTTCACACAGGCTAGATGCCATACCAATGTTCAGAATGTCAAAAACAATTCTATAACAGAGGTAATTTAGTAAAACGTCTCTGAGAGTTCACATAGCCGAGAAGCCAAACAAGTAAAAAGAATATCAAAAAACCTTTTCTGCTATAAGTACTTCAGTGACACATCGAGAGGTTACACAAGCGAGGAACCATAATAGTGTTCAGAATGTCAAGAAACTCTCCCTGGTAAAAGTGCTTTAGTCAGACACCTGAGAGTTCACAAGGCGAGAAGCCATACCGGTGTTCAGAATGTCAAAAACAATTTTCTTGAAGATGTGATTAAGGAAGACATCGGAGAGTTCTCACACGGTAGAAACCATGCTTATGTTCAGAATGTCCTAAATGTTTCTCCCGAAAAAGCAGTATAGTAAAACATAAGGTAGTTGAACGCATCCCAGATCTCATGTGGTGAGAAGAATTGGCCACGACCCGCGTGCCGTGGAGCGACCCATGACGTCACACCCATCTTTCCCAAGATCACAGAGGACCCCGCCAGGGAGGTCAGGCGCCAAACAGGTGAGAACCCACACTGATAAACAAATGATATTGTTTCATCTCTGGTATTACACTAATATCTCTGTAAAATGATATATATATATATATATATATATATATATATATATATATATATATATATATATATATATATATATATATATATATATATATATATTTTTTTTTTTTTTTTGCTTTGTCGCTGTCTCCCGCGTTTGCGAGGTAGCGCAAGGAAACAGACGAAAGAAATGGCCCAACCCACCCCCATACACATGTATATACATACGTCCACACACGCAAATATACATACCTACACAGCTTTCCATGGTTTACCCCAGACGCTTCACATGCCCCGATTCAATCCACTGACAGCACGTCAACCCCGGTATACCACATCGCTCCAATTCACTCTATTCCTTGCCCTCCTTTCACCCTCCTGCATGTTCAGGCTCCGATCACACAAAATCTTTTTCACTCCATCTTTCCACCTCCAATTTGGTCTCCCTCTTCTCCTCGTTCCCTCCACCTCCGACACATATATCCTCTTGGTCAATCTTTCCTCACTCATTCTCTCCATGTGCCCAAACCATTTCAAAACACCCTCTTCTGCTCTCTCAACCACGCTCTTTTTATTTCCACACATCTATCTTACCCTTACGTTACTTACTCGATCAAACCACCTCACACCACACATTGTCCTCAAACATCTCATTTCCAGCACATCCATCCTCCTGCGCACAACTCTATCCATAGCCCACGCCTCGCAACCATACAACATTGTTGGAACCACTATTCCTTCAAACATACCCATTTTTGCTTTCCGAGATAATGTTCTCGACTTCCACACATTCTTCAAGACTCCCAGAATTTTCGCCCCCTCCCCCACCCTATGATCCACTTCCGCTTCCATGGTTCCATCCGCTGCCAGATCCACTCCCAGATATCTAAAACACTTCACTTCCTCCAGTTTTTCTCCATTCAAACTCACCTCCCAATTGACTTGACCCTCAACCCTACTGTACCTAATAACCTTGCTCTTATTCACATTTACTCTTAACTTTCTTCTTTCACACACTTTACCAAACTCAGTCACCAGCTTCTGCAGTTTCTCACATGAATCAGCCACCAGCGCTGTATCATCAGCGAACAACAACTGACTCACTTCCCAAGCTCTCTCATCCCCAACAGACTTCATACTTGCCCCTCTTTCCAAAACTCTTGCATTCACCTCCCTAACAACCCCATCCATAAACAAATTAAACAACCATGGAGACATCACACACCCCTGCCGCAAACCTACATTCACTGAGAACCAATCACTTTCCTCTCTTCCTACACGTACACATGCCTTACATCCTCGATAAAAACTTTTCACTGCTTCTAACAACTTGCCTCCCACACCATATATTCTTAATACCTTCCACAGAGCATCTCTATCAACTCTATCATATGCCTTCTCCAGATCCATAAATGCTACATACAAATCCATTTGCTTTTCTAAGTATTTCTCACATACATTCTTCAAAGCAAACACCTGATCCACACATCCTCTACCACTTCTGAAACCACACTGCTCTTCCCCAATCTGATGCTCTGTACATGCCTTCACCCTCTCAATCAATACCCTCCCATATAATTTACCAGGAATACTCAACAAACTTATACCTCTGTAATTTGAGCACTCACTCTTATCCCCTTTGCCTTTGTACAATGGCACTATGCACGCATTCCGCCAATCCTCAGGCACCTCACCGTGAGTCATACATACATTAAATAACCTTACCAACCAGTCAACAATACAGTCACCCCCTTTTTTAATAAATTCCACTGCAATACCATCCAAACCTGCTGCCTTGCCGGCTTTCATCTTCCGCAAAGCTTTTACTACCTCTTCTCTGTTTACCAAATCATTTTCCCTAACCCTCTCACTTTGCACACCACCTCGACCAAAACACCCTATATCTGCCACTCTATCATCAAACACATTCAACAAACCTTCAAGATACTCACTCCATCTCCTTCTCACATCACCACTACTTGTTATCACCTCCCCATTTGCGCCCTTCACTGAAGTTCCCATTTGCTCCCTTGTCTTACGCACTTTATTTACCTCCTTCCAGAACATCTTTTTATTCTCCCTAAAATTTAATGATACTCTCTCACCCCAACTCTCATTTGCCCTTTTTTTCACCTCTTGCACCTTTCTCTTGACCTCCTGTCTCTTTCTTTTATACGTCTCCCACTCAAATGCATTTTTTCCCTGCATAAATCGTCCAAATGCCTCTCTCTTCTCTTTCACTAATACTCTTACTTCTTCATCCCACCACTCACTACCCTTTCTAATCAACCCACCTCCCACTCTTCTCATGCCACAAGCATCTTTTGCGCAATCCATCACTGATTCCCTAAATACATCCCATTCCTCCCCCACTCCCCTTACTTCCATTGTTCTCACCTTTTTCCATTCTGTACTCAGTCTCTCCTGGTACTTCCTCACACAAGTCTCCTTCCCAAGCTCACTTACTCTCACCACCCTCTTCACCCCAACATTCACTCTTTTTTCTGAAAACCCATACAAATCTTCACCTTAGCCTCCACAAGATAATGATCAGACATCCCTCCAGTTGCACCTCTCAGCACATTAACATCCAAAAGTCTCTCTTTCGCGCGCCTGTCAATTAACACGTAATCCAATAACGCTCTCTGGCCATCTCTCCTACTTACATAAGTATACTTATGTATATCTCGCTTTTTAAACCAGGTATTCCCAATCATCATTCCTTTTTCAGCACATAAATCTACAAGCTCTTCACCATTTCCATTTACAACACTGAACACCCCATGTATACCAATTATTCCCTCAACTGCCACATTACTCACCTTTGCATTCAAATCACCCATCACTATAACCCGGTCTCGTGCATCAAAACCACTAACACACTCATTCAGCTGCTCCCAAAACACTTGCCTCTCATGATCTTTCTTCTCATGCCCAGGTGCATATGCACCAATAATCACCCATCTCTCTCCATCAACTTTCAGTTTTACCCATATTAATCGAGAATTTACTTTCTTACATTCTATCACGTACTCCCACAACTCCTGTTTCAGGAGTACTGCTACTCCTTCCCTTGCTCTTGTCCTCTCACTAACCCCTGACTTTACTCCCAAGACATTCCCAAACCACTCTTCCCCTTCACCCTTGAGCTTCGTTTCACTCAG
>NC_092235.1:3650718-3658218 GCF_036320965.1 Panulirus ornatus | reverse complement strand
ATACTTAGAAAAGCAAATGGATTTGTATGTAGCATTTATGGATCTGGAGAAGGCATATGATAGAGTTGATAGAGATGCTCTGTGGAAGGTATTAAGAATATATGGTGTGGGAGGCAAGTTGTTAGAAGCAGTGAAAAGTTTTTATCGAGGATGTAAGGCGTGTGTACGTGTAGGAAGAGAGGAAAGTGATTGGTTCTCAGTGAATGTAGGTTTGCGGCAGGGGTGTGTGATGTCTCCATGGTTGTTTAATTTGTTTATGGATGGGGTTGTTAGGGAGGTAAATGCAAGAGTCTTGGAAAGAGGGGCAAGTATGAAGTCTGTTGGGGATGAGAGAGCTTGGGAAGTGAGTCAGTTGTTGTTCGCTGATGATACAGCGCTGGTGGCGGATTCATGTGAGAAACTGCAGAAGCTGGTGACTGAGTTTGGTAAAGTGTGTGGAAGAAGAAAGTTAAGAGTAAATGTGAATAAGAGCAAGGTTATTAGGTACAGTAGGGTTGAGGGTCAAGTCAATTGGGAGGTGAGTTTGAATGGAGAAAAACTGGAGGAAGTGAAGTGTTTTAGATATCTGGGAGTGGATCTGTCAGCGGATGGAACCATGGAAGCGGAAGTGGATCATAGGGTGGGGGAGGGGGCGAAAATTTTGGGAGCCTTGAAAAATGTGTGGAAGTCGAGAACATTATCCCGGAAAGCAAAAATGGGTATGTTTGAAGGAATAGTAGTTCCAACAATGTTGTATGGTTGCGAGGCGTGGGCTATGGATAGAGTTGTGCGCAGGAGGATGGATGTGCTGGAAATGAGATGTTTGAGGACAATGTGTGGTGTGAGGTGGTTTGATCGAGTAAGTAACGTAAGGGTAAGAGAGATGTGTGGAAATAAAAAGAGCGTGGTTGAGAGAGCAGAAGAGGGTGTTTTGAAATGGTTTGGGCACATGGAGAGAATGAGTGAGGAAAGATTGACCAAGAGGATATATGTGTCGGAGGTGAAGGGAACGAGGAGAAGAGGGAGACCAAATTGGAGGTGGAAAGATGGAGTGAAAAGGATTTTGTGTGATCGGGGCCTGAACATGCAGGAGGGTGAAAGGAGGGCAAGGAATAGAGTGAATTGGAGCGGTGTGGTATACAGGGGTTGACGTGCTGTCAGTGGATTGAATCAGGGCATGTGGAGCGTCCGGGGTGGGCCGTGGAGGGCTGTGTGGGTATGTATATTTGCGTGTGTGGACGTGTGTGTGTACATGTGTATGGGGGGGGTTGGGCCATTTCTTTCGTCTGTTTCCTTGCGCTACCTCGCAAACGCGGGAGACAGCGACAAAGTATAAAAAAAAAAAAAAAAATATATATATATATATATATATATATATATATATATATATATATATATATATATATATATATATATATATATATATATATATATATATATATATATATATATATATACATATATATATATATATATATATATATATATATATATATATATATATATATATATATATATATATATATATATATATATATATATATATATATATATATGGTTTGGGCACATGGAGAGAATGAGTGAGGAAAGATTGACCAGAAGGATATATGTGTCGGAGGTGGAGGGAACGAGGAGAAGTGGGAGACCAAATTGGAGGTGGAAAGATGGAGTGAAAAAGATTTTGTGTGATCGGGACCTGAACATGCAGGAGGGTGAAAGGCGGGCAAGGAATAGAGTGAATTGGATCGATGTGGTATACCGGGGTTGACGTGCTGTAAGTGGATTGAATCAGGGCATGTGAAGCGTCTGGGGTAAACCATGGAAAGTTGTGTGGGGCCTGGATGTGGAAAGGGAGCTGTGGTTTCTGGCATTATTGTGTGACAGCTGGAGACTGAGTGTGAACGAATGGGGCCTTTGTTGTCTTTTCCTAGTGCTACCTCGCACACATGAGGGGGGAGGGGGATGGTATTCCATGTGTGGCGAGGTGGCGATGGGAATGAATGGGGGCAGATAGTGTGAATTGTGTGCGTGCATGGGTATATATGTATGTGTCTGTGTGTGTATATATATGTGTACATTGAGATGTATAGGTATGTATATTTGCGTGTCTGGGCGTGTGTGTGTGTACATTGTGTATAGGGGTGGGTTGGGCCATTTCTTTCGTCTGTTTCCTTGCGCTACCTCGCAAACGCGGGAGACAGCGGCAAATGAAAAAAAAAAAAAAAAGATATATATATATATATATATATATATATATATATATATATATATATATATATATATATATATATATATATATATATATATATATATATCTTTTTCTTTCTTTCAAACTATTCGCCATTTCCCGCATTAGCGAGGTAGCGTTAAGAACAGAGGACTGGGCCTTTGAGGGAATACCCTCACCTGGCGCAATTCTCTGTTCCCTCTTTTGGAAAATTAAAAAAAAAACGAGAGGGGAGGATTTCCAGCCCCCCGCTCCCTCCCCTTTTAGTCGCCTTCTACGACACGCAGGGAATACGTGGGAAGTATTCTTTCTCCCCTATCCCCAGGGATATATATATATATATATATATATATATATATATATATATATATATATATATATATATATATATATATATATATATATATATATATATATATTATTTTTTTTTTATATTATACTTTGTCGCTGTCTCCCGCGTTTGCGAGGTAGCGCAAGGAAACAGACGAAAGAAATGGCCCAACCCCCCCCCCCCATACACATGTATATACATACGTCCACACACGCAAATATACATACCTACACAGCTTTCCATGGTTTACCCCAGACGCTTCACATGCCCTGCTTCAATCCACTGACAGCACGTCAACCCCGGTATACCACATCGCTCCAATTCACTCTATTCCTTGCCCTCCTTTCACCCTCCTGCATGTTCAGGCCCCGATCACACAAAATCTTTTTCACTCCATCTTTCCACCTCCAATTTGGTCTCCCTCTTCTCCTTGTTCCCTCCACCTCCGACACATATATCCTCTTGGTCAATCTTTCCTCACTCATCCTCTCCATGTGCCCAAACCACTTCAAAACACCCTCTTCTGCTCTCTCAACCATGCTCTTTTTATTTCCACACATCTCTCTTACCCTTACGTTACTCACTCGATCAAACCACCTCACACCACACATTGTCCTCAAACATCTCATTTCCAGCACATCCATCCTCCTGCGCACAACTCTATCCATAGCCCACGCCTCGCAACCATACAACATTGTTGGAACCACTATTCCTTCAAACATACCCATTTTTGCTTTCCGAGATAATGTTCTCGACTTCCACACATTCTTCAAGGCTCCCAGAATTTTCGCCCCCTCCCCCACCCTATGATCCACTTCCGCTTCCATGGTTCCATCCGCTGCCAGATCCACTCCCAGATATCTAAAACATTTCACTTCCTCCAGTTTTTCTCCATTCAAACTCACCTCCCAGTTGACTTGACCCTCAACCCTACTGTACCTAATAACCTTGCTCTTATTCACATTTACTCTTAACTTTCTTCTTCCACACACTTTTCCAAACTCAGTCACCAGCTTCTGCAGTTTCTCACATGAATCAGCCACCAGCGCTGTATCATCAGCGAACAACAACTGACTCACTTCCCAAGCTCTCTCATCCCCAACAGACTTTATATATATATAAAATAGTGAAATTGGAAAAAATGTAGCTTAGACATTGAAGCTTATTGATACAGTGGTTAAATTGATGAAAACTACTATTGACTTTTGTGTAAATAAATTAAACATTTCCTTTTTCCATAGCCAGAGGTTGAACCATTATGTGACATTCATTTTTTTCTTTTCATTTCAAGCAAGAAGTTTCAGTTCTCTAAATTGTTTCTTACATTTTTCATATGTATATATATGTATGTGTGTGTGTGTGTATATGTGCGTGTGTGTGTGTATGTGTGTGTATGTGTATATATATATATGTATATTATCCCTGGGGATAGGTGTGAAAGAATACTTCCCACGCATTCCTCGCAAGCGACTAGAGGGGACGGGAGCGGGGGGTCAGAAATCCTCCCCTCCTTGTATTTTTTTTTAACTTTCTAAAATGGGAAACAGAAGAAGGAGTCACGCGGGGAGTGCTCATACTCCTCGAAGGCTCAGATTGGGGTGCCTAATTGTGTGTGGATGTAACCATGATGTGAAAAAAGGAGAGATAGGTAGTATGTTTGAGGAAAGGAACCTGGATGTTTTGGCTCTGAGTGAAACGAAGCTCAAGGGTAAAGGGGAAGAGTGGTTTGGGAATGTCTTGGGAGTAAAGTCAGGGGTAAGTGAGAGGACAGGAGCAAGGGAAGGAGTAGCAGTACTCCTGAAACAGGAGTTGTGGGAGTACGTGATAGAATGTAAGAAAGTAAATTCTCGATTAATATGGGTAAAACTGAAAGTTGATGGAGAGAGATGGGTGATTATTGGTGCATATGCACCTGGGCATGAGAAGAAAGATCATGAGAGGCAAGTGTTTTGGGAGCAGCTGAATGAGTGTGTTAGTGGTTTTGATGCACGAGACCGGGTTATAGTGATGGGTGATTTGAATGCAAAGGTGAGTAATGTGGCAGTTGAGGGAATAATTGGTATACATGGGGTGTTCAGTGTTGTAAATGGAAATGGTGAAGAGCTTGTAGATTTATGTGCTGAAAAAGGACTGATGATTGGGAATACCTGGTTTAAAAAGCGAGATATACATAAGTATACTTATGTAAGTAGGAGAGATGGCCAGAGAGCGTTATTGGATTACGTGTTAGTTGACAGGCGCGCGAAAGAGAGACTTTTGAATGTTTATGTGCTGAGTGGTGCAACTGGAGGGATGTCTGATCATTATCTTGTGGAGGCTAAGGTGAAGATTTGTATGGGTTTTCAGAAAAAAAGAGTGAATGTTGGGGTGAAGAGGGTGGTGAGAGTAAGTGAGCTTGGGAAGGAGACTTGTGTGAGGAAGTACCAGGAGAGACTGAGTACAGAATGGAAAAAGGTGAGAACAATGGAAGTAAGGGGAGTGGGGGAGGAATGGGATGTATTTAGGGAATCAGTGATGGATTGCGCAAAAGATGCTTGTGGCATGAGAAGATTGGGAGGTGGGTTGATTAGAAAGGGTAGTGAGTGGTGGGATGAAGAAGTAAGAGTATTAGTGAAAGAGAAGAGAGAGGCATTTGGACGATTTATGCAGGGAAAAAATGCAGTTGAGTGGGAGACGTATAAAAGAAAGAGACAGGAGGTCAAGAGAAAGGTGCATGAGGTGAAAAAAAGGGCAAATGAGAGTTGGGGTGAGAGAGTATCATTAAATTTTAGGGAGAATAAAAAGATGTTCTGGAAGGAGGTAAATAAAGTGCGTAAGACAAGGGAGCAAATGGGAACTTCAGTGAAGGGCGCAAATGGGGAGGTGATAACAAGTAGTGGTGATGTGAGAAGGAGATGGAGTGAGTATTTTGAAGGTTTGTTGAATGTGTTTGATGATAGAGTGGCAGATATAGGGTGTTTTGGTCGAGGTGGTGTGCAAAGTGAGAGGGTTAGGGAAAATGATTTGGTAAACAGAGAAGAGGTAGTAAAAGCTTTGCGGAAGATGAAAGCCGGCAAGGCAGCAGGTTTGGATGGTATTGCAGTGGAATTTATTAAAAAAGGGGGTGACTGTATTGTTGACTGGTTGGTAAGGTTATTTAATGTATGTATGACTCACGGTGAGGTGCCTGAGGATTGGCGGAATGCGTGCATAGTGCCATTGTACAAAGGCAAAGGGGATAAGAGTGAGTGCTCAAATTACAGAGGTATAAGTTTGTTGAGTATTCCTGGTAAATTATATGGGAGGGTATTGATTGAGAGGGTGAAGGCATGTACAGAGCATCAGATTGGGGAAGAGCAGTGTGGTTTCAGAAGTGGTAGAGGATGTGTGGATCAGGTGTTTGCTTTAAAGAATGTATGTGAGAAATACTTAGTAAAGCAAATGAATTTGCATGTAGCATTTATGGATCTGGAGAAGGCATATGATAGAGTTGATAGAGATGCTCTGTGGAAGGTATTAAGAATATATGGTGTGGGAGGCAAGTTGTTAGAAGCAGTGAAAAGTTTTTATCGAGGATGTAAGGCATGTGTACGTGTAGGAAGAGAGGAAAGTGATTGGTTCTCAGTGAATGTAGGTTTGCGGCAGGGGTGTGTGATGTCTCCATGGTTGTTTAATTTGTTTATGGATGGGGTTGTTTGGGAGGTAAATGCAAGAGTTTTGGAAAGAGGGGCAAGTATGAAGTCTGTTGGGGATGAGAGAGCTTGGGAAGTGAGTCAGTTGTTGTTCGCTGATGATACAGCTCTGGTGGCTGATTCATGAGAAACTGCAGAAGCTGGTGACTGACTTTGGTAAAGTGTGTGAAAGAAGAAAGTTAAGAGTAAATGTGAATAAGAGCAAGGTTATTAGGTACAGTAGGGTTGAGGGTCAAGTCAATTGGGAGGTGAGTTTGAATGGAGAAAAACTGGTGGAAGTGAAGTGTTTTAGATATCTGGGAGTGGATCTGGCAGCGGATGGAACCATGGAAGCGGAAGTGGATCATAGGGTGGGGGAGGGGGCGAAAATTCTGGGAGCCTTGAAGAATGTGTGGAAGTCGAGAACATTATCTCGGAAAGCAAAAATGGGTATGTTTGAAGGAATAGTGGTTCCAACAATGTTGTATGGTTGCGAGGCGTGGACTATGGATAGAGTTGTGCGCAGGAGGATGGATGTGCTGGAAATGAGATGTTTGAGGACAATGTGTGGTGTGAGGTGGTTTGATCGAGTAAGTAACGTAAGGGTAAGAGAGATGTGTGGAAATAAAAAGAGCGTGGTTGAGAGAGCAGAAGAGGGTGTTTTGAAATGGTTTGGTCACATGGAGAGAATGAGTGAGGAATGATTGACCAAGAGGATATATGTGTCGGAGGTGGAGGGAACGAGGAGAAGAGGGAGACCAAATTGGAGGTGGAAAGATGGAGTGAAAAAGATTTTGTGTGATCGGAGCCTGAACATGCAGGAGGGTGAAAGGAGGGCAAGGAATAGAGTGAATTGGAGCGATGTGGTATACGGGGTTGACGTGCTGTCAGTGGATTGAATCAGGCATGTGAAGCGTCTGGGGTAAACCATGGAAAGCTGTGTAGGTATGTATATTTGCGTGTGTGGACGTATGTATATACATGTGTATGGGGGTGGGTTGGGCCATTTCTTTCGTCTGTTTCCTTGCGCTACCTCGCAAACGCGGGAGACAGCGACAAAGCAAAAAAAAAAAAAATATATATATATATATATATATATATATATATATATATATATATATATATATATATATATATTATATATATATATATATATATATATATATATATATATATATATATATATATATATATATATATATATATATATATATATATATTATATATATATATATATATATATATTTATATATAATATATATATATATATATATATATATATATATATATATATATATATATTATATATATAT
>NC_092235.1:3603854-3650618 GCF_036320965.1 Panulirus ornatus | reverse complement strand
GCACTCTGGACTCTGGATCCAGCAATCCGAGTTCGAATCTCGGTGGGACCTCATCTTTTCAGTTTTCTTCGATACTGATGATGGCCGCATTATTCTGTACGTTATATATACATTCATATATATATATAAATATGTATATATAAACATATATAGGGAATAATATGGTTTTATCAACAGCCAGAGACCATTCCTCCCTCCTTGCCTGCAGAGTTCATAGTTTTCTGGAAGGTTCTAGAAGATTCTGGTGAGATAATTGCCATTGAGAGGACGTTGTTATACTTCATAAATCAATGATTTTATTATTGTTGAATTTCAGATAAAGATAGATAGATATATAGATAGATAGATAGTTAGATTGATAGATTGATAGAGCGATATTTAGATAGGTATATAGATAGATAAGTTTCATCAATACTGTATCTTACGCTATCTCCTGTTGCTGGACATATGTTCAACCAGCATTGGGAAAACCTCCAGTAGACCTTTATGTAAAGCAAGATAATAACAAAACCTGCAATAAAAGAATACGATCAACTCCCCAGTGCAGAAATATTGTGACCAGAAATTCTTCTAGCAAGATGTCAGACGCTTCCACGGAAATCACAAACATAACATCAAATATCTGAACATCAACAATAACAAAACTAATGATGATAATGAAACTATAACAACAAAAATGATAAACATATGGAAAATAGTGTTCTAGATTATGCTTCTAGAAAACAAACTTTAACGAAAACTGTGAAAAGAAATACCCATCTGGCTGATACGACACAGTAAAAGAACCATCCCACAACCAACTCTAAACTGAACCTGACTGTCCCCTAACAACGTCCTCTCAATGGTATTTATCTTACCAGAATCTCGTAGAACTTTCCAGAAAATCAAGAACTCTGCAGGCAAGGAGGGAGGAATGGCCTCTGGCTGCTGATGATAACCACATTATTCTATATATATACTTTTACCTACAACCGAAGGTTGACCGGCCAGCCCAAGTGGCTACAGAGGTTGTATCCATGAAAGAAACGGACCCACCAGCAGACGAATTCGGTTGGCAGGTTGTATCGAAGAAGAGGAAAAAGAAGGTTGCCCAACCAGCCCAACCAGAAGGGTGTAGCAAAGAAACGAAAGAAGGCTGCCCAACCAACCTGGGTGGTAGTAAGGATGGCTGCTCCACAACCCCAGGTCGTTAGGCAGACTGTAGCCATGGAAGAAAGGAAGGCTGCTCGTCCACCAGCCCAGGTACCGAGTGAGCGTGTAGCTATGGTGGCTGACTCACCAGCCCGGGTAGATAGCTACACCCAGATGGCTATGTCGGGTGCAGCAAAGAAGCAAACCTCACAACTACTCCACGGGGTTTGCAAGCCTGCACACAAAAAGATGAAGGTTACCACACTACCCAATGCACCACCACATGTCTAGAAAGGGAAATGGTGGACAGAATGGCTGGAGGTCCCACTCCAACAACCAAATCACCTTAGGAGCCAAGTTCCATCCATTACTGAAAAAAAAAGAAATATATATATATATATATATATATATATATATATATATATATATATATATATATATATATATATATATATATATATATATATATATATATATATATATATATATATATATATACAAACTACATTGCAACTTACATATAAATAGAATCATAAAGCTTCACTATATTAGCTTTACTATATTTAAATATAAACAAGGTCTAACCGAGGTTACTTGGTTGAGCAAGACGTGAGAATATCATCAATTGGCCCTCCAGCCCTGGGTTGAAATTGTCGTTCTGACGTATTTCGAGTTCAGTGCTGATACAGGACCATTGATTATAGGACTATCTTGTTAGTCTGTGTAACTTCGCCTTACCCAATCCACGTCTTCAATGGCTTTCTGTTACTACAAACGGGATTACAAAGGAAAGGCTTCCTTTGTTAGTTTCATGAATACCTTCGTTCAAATGAAGGGAAAGACTATTACTATGAAGCGGTACCTTATCAGCAGGAAAGAGCTGCAGCAACGGTATGAAAGTTACTGCAAGATACATAACGAGCCCGTGGCTTCCAACGTAAACATCGGCCGCCATTTGGGTTCCCTCGGCATCATGTGTGACACCAAGATTGGACCCGTTGGGAAACAGGAACGATACTATTCTGGTATCATGTGGCTCGATGGCGCAGGATCACCAACTGAAATGCAAAGAAAATGGAGAAAGCCGCCCAAACGTATCATGAAGGCCGTGCAAGAGAAGATCGAGAGGAATCGGTTGAGAGACGATATCGCTCACAGTATATTGAAATTTATACCCAAGACTTCCCCTGATCTCCAGACACAGCCAGTCACAGAGACCACCAACCCCGCTTCCCAGACACAGCACGTCACAGAGACCACCAGCCCCGCTCCCCAGACACAACCAGTTACAGAGACCACCAGCCCTGCTCCCCAGACACAGCCAGACACACAGCCCACCAGCCCCGGCCCCCACACAGAGCCACAAGATCCTGATATTGAGGAAGCAAATGAATTTCTCGATGATTTTTTGCTTTCACTGGAGAAGAACTGATGAGTTCCTTAGAGACAAGACAAAACGTTAAAAAAGGAATCTATATAAGTTCACTTATGGAGTGAGATCTTTGACGGAGCTGTGCTGCCTATAGCACAGCCTACCAAAGGGTGATCTTTGCTGTCGTGCAGTAACCTCATGAGGGCGGAGTCCGGCTACACTTTCTTTACCGAGGAAAAGATCTCTGCACTAATATTGAGTTTCTCCGTTGGCGTCAGGGTAAACACCCATCCCCCCCGAAGCTTGGTTACCTTTCCGTGGTGGGGGGGACTTCATGGATTGGGCAGTAGCAACCATCGTTGGTTGCTTCTGTTCAATCCATGAACGAAAAACCAAGCATCTTGAGCGTAATTGTCGTATAAATTCACTTGGTGTCAAAACTGACGCGAAAGCGGTTGTCTCAATTTTGTCAGAAATGTTTGTGCGTCTCGGCCTGATGGCGGGAGTCGGTTTGGCGCTGTGGTCATGAGGGAATACGAGGAAGATTGGCAACCGTCCCAGAAGTAGCTACAGTGAGGCCCAGCAGCTGTCCCTAATACTGTGGAAGGCACTCATGTAAGGTGTGCAGTGAGGCGCACCAGTAACAAGGGAAACGGACAACCAAAACAGCAATCTTGATCATCAGGAGGCTATCCAATGCTCAGAGTAGATAAGGACGATTATTGTATGGCTTCGCTCAGAGGATGAAAATCTTAGCCGTGAAAATCAACAAGTAAAATAACTAGTAGTTAGTGGTAGTGAAGTGGAATTACCGTATTTCTGTGGTCTTAATAGTAAAACGAAACTTTTCGTTTTCTCCATCAATCTAGAGGTGTTGTAGACCACCATCCTTAAGGTTGTAAGGTAATGGTAAGTACAAGGTTATGACCTCAGCAAAATTGTGATGGAAAGTGCAGGAAATGTGGTAATGTATATAATATAAATTGTATAGTTGTATAATTAATGTGTATCAAAATTTTGTCTTCTCTGTTCCCGTCCATTAATTCAAATACAGGTAAGTTTTTTCTCTAACGAGGTGGGATAAGCTACGTGCACTCGGCTTGTAAATGTGGTGACTTTCCCTTCATTACCACAATGGTGTGCTGAACTGAAGATGTAGAATTCTGGAGACGAAACTAAGATGGGAAATCAATCTATATCAAAAATTGAACGTATGCATCTTTAGATGGACATAAAACAAACGGACAGAGGGGCACACTGGAGCAAATGAATTTCAATATCACCACTTAAAGTAGCCCTTTCAACTAGTTATGACTTTAAAGCAAACTTTTTCTAGCCAAGGTCTAGTTAGCCCCTAAACTAATCCCCACGACCTTACCTTAAGAAATATTTTCAGAAGGTACTGTCTGAACATATTTCTAAGGTAAGGTCATTTAGGTTTGGTTTAGATGCTACCCTAACCTAGACTAGAAAAAGTTTCCTTTGCTTCAGAGCCCCAACTACGTAGACGGGCTACTGTTGATATTAAACAGTAACAGAAAGGTGATAAAACTGAGATGAAATGAATGAAAATATAGAATGGGTCAGTTGAAAGTTGAAGTATTTGCTAAATACAGTTTTTGACAGATCCAAATGCATCCTAACGTCAGTCACTTAAATCACAATGTTGAATATTGTTTTAATTGTTGGAACTAGTTACAGGAAGTAAAAATATCAAGCTTAAAGGGATGCCATTACAATAACTTCATATACCTGTATAGGATCTCTTAAACTTCTTTTCCCTAAAGCTGAATGGATTTAAGTCGCTTAATCTGCTCTCTGAATTTGTTTCTCAGACCATTAATCATCTTTGGAGATTACCTGAGTAATTTCTCCATTCAATGTCTTCCTTTTCAAATTGGTTGACGACCACAGCAGTACAATATCCAAGCTGGGATGGCTATGTTTTGGGAAGGCGAGAGGTCAGGTTATGCAAGAATGTTAGAAATGGCTTCCATCAGTTTCTACCCTATCTACTCTAAAAATTTTGGGTTATTAGAACTTTGAGCTTTATGAGTAAATAATACTGAAAGTTGGTTTAAAGTTGCCTGACCCAACATAACAACACCTTGGTAATGGTGACCTTATGAAGGATACTGAACCTAACCTAACCTATATTAACACCTGACTAGTGATTATATGATCAAGGATGCCTTAGCTATCCTAACTTTAACGTTAAGCTCTATCTCACTTTCCTTAACCTTCATTTTAAGGATAACATCAAAAGGGAAAACTCTTTAACATCGACGATAATATATTCTATGTACTCAAGTGATTAAAGTGGGTGGAGCCGTCCCAACATTACTTAGTAAAAATGGGCCTGGATAAGCAACACAAACGTATTAGGCTTTTATGATTTTTTTTTTTTATTTTCTGTTTGATTTTGATGAAGAACAAATTTCATTATTACTTGAAAACTTATTGCCCTCTAGATGTAATTCAATTTACATCTCAATGGAATAAATATAAAGGTTTTCACCACTATTCAGTATTTCATCTTTCGTTAATAAGCACCTTTTGTACATATAATCCACTCCTGCCATTTTATTGATATCTGCACACACACACACACACACACACACACACACACACACACACACAAACATGTATATATATATATATATATATATATATATATATATATATATATATATATATATATATACTTTATTATTATTATTATTATTTTGCTTTGTCGCTGTCTCCCGCGTTAGCGAGGTAGCGCAAGGAAACACACGAAAGAATGGCCCAACCCACCCACATACACATGTATATACATGCACGTCCACACACGCAAATATACATACCGATACATCTCAATGTACACAAACATATACACACAGACACATATACATATATACACATGTACATAATTCATACTGTCTGCTTTTATTCATTCTCATCGCCACCTCGCCACACATGGAGTAACAACCCCCTCCCCCCTCATGTGCGCGAGGTACCGCTAGGAAAAGACAACAAAGGCCGCATTCGTTCACATTCAGTCTCTAGCTGTCATGTAATAATGCATCGAAACCACAGCTCCCTTTCCACATCCAGGCCCCACAGAACTTTCCATGGTTTACCCCAGACGCATCACATGCTCCTGGTTCAATGCATTGACAGCTTGTCAACCCCGGTATACCACATCGTTCAAATTCACTCTATTCCTTGCACGCCTTTCACCCTCCTGCATGTTCAGGCCCCGATCACTCAAAATCTTTTTCACTCCATCTTTCCACCTCCAATTTGATCTCCCACTTCTCCTCGTTCCCTCCACCTCTGACACATATATCCTCTTGGTCAATTTTTTCCTCACTCATTCTCTCCATGTGACCTTATATATATATATATATATATATATATATATATATATATATATATATATATATATATATATATATATATATATGGTAGAGGATGTGTGGATCAGGTGTTTGCTTTGAAGAATGTATGTGAGAAATACTTAGAAAAGCAAATGGATTTGTATGTAGCATTTATGGATCTGGAGAAGGCATATGATAGAGTTGATAGAGATGCTCTGTGGAAGGTATTAAGAATATATGGTGTGGGAGGCAAGTTGTTAGAAGCAGTGAAAAGTTTTTATCGAGGATGTAAGGCATGTGTACGGGTAGGAAGAGAGGAAAGTGATTGGTTCTCAGTGAATGTAGGTTTGCGGCAGGGGTGTGTGATGTCTCCATGGTTGTTTAATTTGTTTATGGATGGGGTTGTTAGGGAGGTAAATGCAAGAGTCTTGGAAAGAGGGGCAAGTATGAAGTCTGTTGGGGATGAGAGAGCTTGGGAAGTGAGTCAGTTGTTGTTCGCTGATGATACAGCGCTGGTGGCGGATTCATGTGAGAAACTGCAGAAGCTGGTGACGGAGTTTGGTAAAGTGTGTGGAAGAAGAAAGTTAAGAGTAAATGTGAATAAGAGCAAGGTTATTAGGTACAGTAGGGCTGAGGGTCAAGTCAATTGGGAGGTGAGTTTGAATGGTGAAAAACTGGAGGAAGTGAAGTGTTTTAGATATCTGGGAGTGGATCTGTCAGCGGATGGAACCATGGAAGCGGAAGTGGATCATAGGGTGGGGGAGGGGGCGAAAATTTTGGGAGCCTTGAAAAATGTGTGGAAGTCGAGAACATTATCCCGGAAAGCAAAAATGGGTATGTTTGAAGGAATAGTGGTTCCAACAATGTTGTATGGTTGCGAGGCGTGGGCTATGGATAGAGTTGTGCGCAGGAGGATGGATGTGCTGGAAATGAGATGTTTGAGGACAATGTGTGGTGTGAGGTGGTTTGATCGAGTAAGTAACGTAAGGGTAAGAGAGATGTGTGGAAATAAAAAGAGCGTGGTTGAGAGAGCAGAAGAGAGTGTTTTAAAATGGTTTGGGCACATGGAGAGAATGAGTGAGGAAAGATTGACCAAGAGGATATATGTTTCGGAGGTGGAGGGAACGAGGAGAAGAGGGAGACCAAATTGGAGGTGGAAAGATGGAGTGAAAAAGATTTTGTGTGATCGGGGCCTGAACATGCAGGAGGGTGAAAGGAGGGCAAGGATAGAGTGAATTGGAGCGATGTGGTATACAGGGGTTGACGTGCTGTCAGTGGATTGAATCAAGGCATGTGAAGCGTCCGGGGTAAACCATGGAAAGCTGTGTAGGTATGTATATTTGTGTGTGTGGACGTGTGTATGTACATGTGTATGGGGGGGGTTGGGCCATTTCTTTCGTCTGTTTCCTTGCGCTACCTCGCAATACGCGGGAGACAGCGACAAAGTATAAAAAAAAAAAAAAAAAAAAAAAAATATATATATATATATATATAGATATATATATATATATATATATATATATATATATACATATATATATATATATATATATATATATATATATATATATATATATATATATATATATATATATATATATATATGTATATATATATATATATATATATATATATATATATATATATGATGACAGAGTGGCAGATATAGGGTGTTTGGGTCGAGGTGGTGTGCAAAGTGAGAGGGTTAGGGAAAATGATTTGGTAAACAGAGAAGAGGTAGTAAAAGCTTTGCGGAAGATGAAAGCCGGCAAGGCAGCAGGTTTGGATGGTATTGCAGTGGAATTTATTAAAAAAGGGGGTGACTGTATTGTTGACTGGTTGGTAAGGTTATTTAATGTATGTATGACTCATGGTGAGGTGCCTGAGGATTGGCGGAATGCGTGCATAGTGCCATTGTACAAAGGCAAAGGGGATAAGAGTGAGTGCTCAAATTACAGAGGTATAAGTTTGTTGAGTATTCCTGGTAAATTATATGGGAGGGTATTGATTGAGAGGGTGAAGGCATGTACAGAGCATCAGATTGGGGAAGAGCAGTGTGGTTTCAGAAGTGGTAGAGGATGTGTGGATCAGGTGTTTGCTTTGAAGAATGTATGTGAGAAATACTTAGAAAAGCAAATGGATTTGTATGTAGCATTTATGGATCTGGAGAAGGCATATGATAGAGTTGATAGAGATGCTCTGTGGAAGGTATTAAGAATATATGGTGTGGGAGGCAAGTTGTTAGAAGCAGTGAAAAGTTTTTATCGAGGATGTAAGGCATGTGTACGTGTAGGAAGAGAGGAAAGTGATTGGTTCTCAGTGAATGTAGGTTTGCGGCAGGGGTGTGTGATGTCTCCATGGTTGTTTAATTTGTTTATGGATGGGGTTGTTAGGGAGGTAAATGCAAGAGTTTTGGAAAGAGGGGCAAGTATGAAGTCTGTTGGGGATGAGAGAGCTTGGGAAGTGATTCAGTTGTTGTTCGCTGATGATACAGCGCTGGTGGCGGATTCATGTGAGAAACTGCAGAAGCTGGTGACGGAGTTTGGTAAAGTGTGTGGAAGAAGAAAGTTAAGAGTAAATGTGAATAAGAGCAAGGTTATTAGGTACAGTAGGGTTGAGGGTCAAGTCAATTGGGAGGTGAGTTTGAATGGTGAAAAACTGGAGGAAGTGAAGTGTTTTAGATATCTGGGAGTGGATCTGTCAGCGGATGGAACCATGGAAGCGGAAGTGGATCATAGGGTGGGGGAGGGGGCGAAAATTTTGGGAGCCTTGAAAAATGTGTGGAAGTCGAGAACATTATCCCGGAAAGCAAAAATGGGTATGTTTGAAGGAATAGTAGTTCCAACAATGTTGTATGGTTGCGAGGCGTGGGCTATGGATAGAGTTGTGCGCAGGAGGATGGATGTGCTGGAAATGAGATGTTTGAGGACAATGTGTGGTGTGAGGTGGTTTGATCGAGTAAGTAACGTAAGGGTAAGAGAGATGTGTGGAAATAAAAAGAGCGTGGTTGAGAGAGCAGAAGAGGGTGTTTTGAAATGGTTTGGGCACATGGAGAGAATGAGTGAGGAAAGATTGACCAAGAGGATATATGTGTCGGAGGTGGAGGGAACGAGGAGAAGAGGGAGACCAAATTGGAGGTGGAAAGATGGAGTGAAAAGGATTTTGTGTGATCGGGGCCTGAACATGCAGGAGGGTGAAAGGAGGGCAAGGAATAGAGTGAATTGGAGCGATGTGGTATACAGGGGTTGACGTGCTGTCAGTGGATTGAATCAAGGCATGTGAAGCGTCCGGGGTAAACCATGGAAAGCTGTGTAGGTATGTATATTTGCGTGTGTGGACGTGTGTATGTACATGTGTATGGGGGGGGTTGGGCCATTTCTTTCGTCTGTTTCCTTGCGCTACCTCGCAAACGCGGGAGACAGCGACAAAGTATAAAAAAAAAAAGAAAAAAAAAAAAAAAAAATATATATATATATATATATATATATATATATATATATATATATATATATATATATATATATATATATATATATATATATATATATATATTCCTATGAGTCCACGGGGAAAATGAAACATGAAAAGTTCCCAAGTGCACTTCCGTGTAATAATCACATCATCAGGGGAGACAATAGAGAAATATAACAGTCAGTTGATATACATCGAAGAGACGAGGCTTGGACGCCATTTGGTAAACATGTGATTGTCCAAAACATACAACGAGCGTTCATAAACTTATCACTTTACAAAACTTATCAACAATAAACTTATCTAATTTGTATAGACTATCACTAATATTAAGATTATAATTCTTTGTGTATTTGATAATGAAAGATTCATTGATATTTTTCTTGGTAATAGAGTTAGAGTTAATAACTGAGATAGCGTTACTCCAGCCAATACAATGATCACAGTTTTTAAGATGGTTAAACAAGCATTTGATTCTTGTCCTGTTCTTATACCATATCTATGTTGCTTAAGTCTAACAGAAAGATCCTTACCAGTCTGACCAACATAAAATCTATCACAGTTTCCACTAGGCACTTTATAGATGCAACCAAATGGCGTCCTAGCTTCGTCTCTTAGATGTATATCAATTGACTGTTATATTTCTCTCTTGTGTCTCCCCTGATGATGTGATTATTACACGAAAGGGCACTTGGGAACATTTCGTGATTCATTTTCCCCGTGGACTCAAAAGCCAGAACAACTATTGTAGAATCTAGATCGTTCTGAACCATAGATGGAAGATGTTGGATCTTTACTTCATCGATGATTGGTATGTTGATGTTTTGGGGAATTCGTCCTGAACTCGGGATAGTTCTATCAATTTGTCCCAAATAATGATCATGAGTGCCGAACAATTTGAAACTGGAACTGATAAGAATATATTGTTGTCCTAACTGAATGTGTCCCAGAAATAAATAAGATTTGGGATGATTAGGTGGGCAATGAAGAAGAACATTTTGTGGGTCTGGGAAAAACAGTACGTGATACTGGTCCATACTTTCAATCCAAGGTTCATTAACAACAATTTCCTTAAAGGAACAAGAATGAAGAACATTCTGTTGATGCCCAAAAAGTAGTTGGTACTTACATGAATTTGTTTGTAAATTATGGAAAACCAAGGTATGGGGGGGAGGGGTGCAGATCAAGTTGTCAAGCAATGGTTTATGGCACAATGCTAAATCATCCATGGAGAGATGTGCAATCAATGAGGAATAAATATTTTATAATAGAAAGTTCATGTTATCAGCAAGGACGATAGTTTTTGCGACCCTTTTGTATAATTAAAAGAGAATGGTATTACGTTCACAAGGCTGTAAGTATTGGAGTCAGTGAATGGTATGTGGATAATGACCACTTCGAGGATCACGTCAACCGTTAGTAAGGAGTAATAACTGGCCACGTGATGCAGAGGGAGAGCTGGGGTGCAACCGAATTTCGTCATCGCTCGTTTAATGATACGTGTGAGTTCTGAGAAGGGAAAAAATGATGGTGTGATAACTTGGTTTACCAGATTATTAACATCTTCCAATAAGTCAGTGAAATAATGTACATAATAAGTGATCTGGGCATATGAACTATCAACATATGTGGAAATAGTCACTACAGCATTTATGGTATTAAGACTTTGACAGTAGGTCTACATGTTGTGTCATTAACTGTTAACATGATGTCATTAACTGTTAACATGATGTTATTTAAATACTTTGAATGTTGCTTTAAGATCTTAGCCTCAGCCTTAATGTACCTGTTGTTAAGAAATTGTTGAAATTGTAAGGATCTAACCTGATTCCTAACTGAATTAAGTTCTTCCTGAGTAGCAATATCAAACAAATATGATTGGAGGGACCCTACATCATTAAGCAGAGCTCTCTTGCTTTTTCTTTGTTTTTTTCATGTTGATCCTGGCATTAATATTTGCTGGAGATTCAATATCTTGTATTATGTCATACAGAATCACACAGGTATATTCAATTTCCAGGTCCACTGGTTTAACAAAGTTTGAGGAGCAACACTAGAGTTTCTGATGGACGCACTGATGTAAACCTTGAGTAAGGTAGACCGTAAGCGAGGTACGGCCTCCAGTAGTTTTACTAAATTATCGTAAGTGTAGGGTAGACCCTCCAGGTGGTGGACCCCGCGGGGAGTCGTGAGAAGGGCGCCTGGTACTGCCATGGTGTCATATACAGGAAGACACCATAAGGACATGAGAAGGAAGAACCTGGAAAATGATAAGCTTAGCAACTTCTTAAAGGCGAGGTCTTAATGAATACTGATGTGTGTGTGGTGGTGTTGTGAGGGTGGTCGGTTGTGGTGTGGGGACAGTCTGAACAGTGGTAGAAGTTGGTTGAGTGACATTGTTTGGGGTTTGAGGAATACTGTCTGTTGTGGTACCGGGATGATCATGTTCAGAATACTGTATTTAGATGTCGAACCCTGAACTTATATCTCTTTAAATGTGCTAAGACTCTATAGGGACCAGAACATTTTGGGTCAAGTTTAGGAACCTCACTTGTAGAGTTAAATTCCTGCACCATTACCAAGAGTCCGGGAGCCACGTACCTTTGATGGTTTCGGGGATTTATCAGCCTGGTTCGTGAAGGCTGTAGTGGCTTCACCTAGATTTTCCTTGATCCTTTGATGAATCAATTGAGTCGTGCGATATTTTTCCGCTACAACTAATTTCTGGACCGCTGGACATGAAGGAGGGGACGCTATTATGTCATACGGCAACACTTTATCAAAACCGTGTAAGGCGTGGAAGGGTGTGTCTCCAATTGACTTATGATATGCAGAGTTTAATAAACATTGGACATCAGACAGGTATTCATCCCATTCATCATGATCAAAATTAATGTTGGTGCGAAGACACTGGAGGATCTTACGGTTCAACCTTTCTGCCAGGCCATTCGAGGCTGGGTGATGTGCCATTATATTACATTTACTTATGTTATACAATTTACAGAGTTCTTCTAATAAAGGTTTTATTAAATTCCCCACCATTATCTCTGACTAAAATCTTCGGCGCATTATGTCTGTCTAAGATATGACTTTTGAGCGCCATAGCGACAGTGGCTGCGTCTTTATTTTGAACTGGGACTAATTCACAGTATCTCGTGAAGGCATCAGTAATTACTAAAATGTATCTATAGCCTACCATGGACCTAGGAAAACCTCGTAATATGTCCATATGAACTCTTTTCCATGGGTATGAAGGTAAAGGATATCTTAACACAGTCTGCGGGGTAGTGGGACTTCCCTTGTGTGTGTTACTGGTTTGGCACCTCAAAATATGATCTCTAAAGTTTCTCTGCATCTTGGCCTAAAATACCTCAAACGAGTCTGCTTATAGCATGTATCTGCACCTGTGAGGCCTGAGGTCGCCTGGGTGTGCAGGCTGGGTCTGCGGCCTCGGGTCGCCTGTGTGTGCGGCCTGGGTGTGCGGCTTGGGGTCGCCTGGGTGTGCGGCCTCTGTGTGCTGCCTGGTTGTGCAGCCTGGGTGTGCGGCCTGGGTGTGTGGCCTGGGTGTGCAGCCTGGGGTCGCCTGGGTGTGCGGCCTCTGTGTGCTGCCTGGTTGTGCAGCCTGGGTGTGCGGCCTGGGTGTGCAGCCTGGGGTTGCCTGGGTGTGTGGCCTGTGTGTGCAGCCTGGATGTGCGGCTTGGGGTCGCCTGGGTGTGCGGCCTCTGTGTGGTGCCTGGGTGTGCAGCCTGGGTGTGCGGCCTGTGTGTGCGGCCTGGGTGTGCGGCCTCTGTGTGCTGCCTGGTTGTGCAGCCTGGGTGTGCGGCCTGGGTGTGCAGCCTGGGGTCGCCTGGGTGTGCGGCCTGTATGTGCGGCCTGGGTGTGCGGCCTGTGTGTGCGGCCTGGGATCGCCTGGGTGTGCGGCCTGTGTGTGCGGCCTGGGTGTGCGGCCTGTGTGTGCGGCCAGGGGTCGCCTGGGTGTGCTGCCTGGGTGTGCGGCGTGGGTGTGCGGCCTGGGTGTGCAACCTGGAGTAACCTGTGTGTGCGGCCTGGGTGTGCGGCGTGGGTTCGCCTGGTTGTGCGGCCTGGGTGTGCGGCCTGGGGTCGCCTGTGTGTGCTGCCTGGGTGTGCGGCCTGGGTGTGCGGCCTGGGGTCGCCTGTGTGTGCTGCCTGGGTGTGCAGCCTGGGTGTGCGGCCTGGGGTCGCCTGTGTGTGCGGCCTCTGTGTGCTGCCTGGTTGTGCAGCCTGGGTGTGCGGCCTGCGTGTGCGGCCTGGGTGTGCAGCCTGGGGTCGCCTAGGTGTGCGGCCTGTGTGTGCGGCCTCTGTGTGCTGCCTGGTTGTGCAGCCTGGGTGTGCGGCCTGGGTGTGCGGCCTGGGTGTGCGGCCTGTGTGTGCGGCCTGGGTGTGCGGCCTGGGTGTGCGGCCTGGTGTCGCCTGGGTGTGCGGCCTGGGTGTGCGGCCTCTATGTGCTGCCTGGGTGCGCAGCCTAGGTGTGCGGCGTGGGTTCGCCTGGTTGCGCGGCCTGGGTGTGCGGCCTGGGTGTGCGGCCTGGGGTCGCCTGGGTGTGCTGCCTGGGTGTGCGGCGTGGGTGTGCGGCCTGGGTGTGCAACCTGGAGTAACCTGTGTGTGCGGCCTGGGTGTGCGGCGTGGGTTCGCCTGGTTGTGCGGCCTGGGTGTGCGGCCTGGGGTCGCCTGTGTGTGCTGCCTGGGTGTGCGGCCTGGGTGTGCGGCCTGGGGTCGCCTGTGTGTGCTGCCTGGGTGTGCAGCCTGGGTGTGCGGCCTGGGTGTGCAGCCTGGGGTTGCCTGGGTGTGTGGCCTGTGTGTGCAGCCTGGATGTGCGGCTTGGGGTCGCCTGGGTGTGCGGCCTCTGTGTGCTGCCTGGGTGTGCAGCCTGGGTGTGCGGCCTGTGTGTGCGGCCTGGGTGTGCGGCCTCTGTGTGCTGCCTGGTTCTGCAGCCTGGGTGTGCGGCCTGGGTGTGCAGCCTGGGGTCGCCTGGGTGTGCGGCCTGTATGTGCGGCCTGGGTGTGCGGCCTGTGTGTGCGGCCTGGGGTCGCCTGGGTGTGCGGCCTGTGTGTGCGGCCTGGGTGTGCGGCCTGTGTGTGCGGCCAGGGGTCGCCTGGGTGTGCGGCCTGTGTGTGCGGCCTGGGTGTGCGGCCTGTGTGTGCGGCCTGGGGTCGCCTGGGTGTGCGGCCTGTGTGTGCGGCCTGGGTGTGCGGCCTGGGGTCGCCTGGGTGTGCGACCTCTGTGCGCTGCCTGGGTGTGCAGCCTGGGGTCGCCTGGGTGTGCGGCCTGGGTGTGCGGTCTGGGTGTGCAGCCTGGGGTCGCCTGTGTGTGCGGCCTCTGTGTGCTGCCTGGTTGTGCAGCCTGGGTGTGCGGCCTGCGTGTGCGGCCTGGGTGTGCAGCCTGGGGTCGCCTAGGTGTGCGGCCTGTGTGTGCGGCCTCTGTGTGCTGCCTGGTTGTGCAGCCTGGGTGTGCGGCCTGGGTGTGCAGCCTGGGGTTGCCTGGGTGTGCGGCCTGTGTGTGCGGCCTGGGTGTGCGGCTTGGGGTCGCCTGGGTGTGCGGCCTCTGTGTGCTGCCTGGTTGTGCAGCCTGGGTGTGCGGCCTGGGTGTGTGGCCTGGGTGTGCAGCCAGGGGTCGCCTGGGTGTGCGGCCTCTGTGTGCTGCCTGGTTGTGCAGCCTGGGTGTGCGGCCTGGGTGTGCAGCCTGGGGTTGCCTGGGTGTGTTGCCTGTGTGTGCAGCCTGGATGTGCGGCTTGGGGTCGCCTGGGTGTGCGGCCTCTGTGTGCTGCCTGGGTGTGCAGCCTGGGTGTGCGGCCTGTGTGTGCGGCCTGGGTGTGCGGCCTCTGTGTGCTGCCTGGTTGTGCAGCCTGGGTGTGCGGCCTGGGTGTGCAGCCTGGGGTCGCCTGGGTGTGCGGCCTGTATGTGCGGCCTGGGTGTGCGGCCTGTGTGTGCGGCCTGGGGTCGCCTGGGTGTGCGGCCTGTGTGTGCGGCCTGGGTGTGCGGCCTGTGTGTGCGGCCAGGGGTCGCCTGGGTGTGCGGCCTGTGTGTGCGGCCTGGATGTGCGGCCTGTGTGTGCGGCCTGGGGTCGCCTGGGTGTGAGGCCTGTGTGTGCGGCCTGGGTGTGCGGCCTGGGGTCGCCTGGGTGTGCGACCTCTGTGCGCTGCCTGGGTGTGCAGCCTGGGGTCGCCTGGGTGTGCGGCCTGGGTGTGCGGTCTGGGTGTGCAGCCTGGGGTCGCCTGTGTGTGCGGCCTCTGTGTGCTGCCTGGTTGTGCAGCCTGGGTGTGCGGCCTGCGTGTGCGGCCTGGGTGTGCAGCCTGGGGTCGCCTAGGTGTGCGGCCTGTGTGTGCGGCCTCTGTGTGCTGCCTGGTTGTGCAGCCTGGGTGTGCGGCCTGGGTGTGCGGCCTGGGTGTGCGGCCTGGGTGTGCGGCCTGGGGTCGCCTGGGTGTGCGGCCTGGGTGTGCGGCCTGGTGTCGCTTGGGTGTGCGGCCTGGGTGTGCGGCCTCTATGTGCTGCCTGGGTGCGCAGCCTGGGTGTGCGGCGTGGGTTCGCCTGGTTGTGCGGCCTGGGTGTGCGGCCTGGGTGTGCGGCCTGGGGTCGCCTGTGTGTGCTGCCTGGGTGTGCGGCGTGGGTGTGCGGCCTGGGTGTGCAACCTGGAGTAACCTGTGTGTGCGGCCTGGGTGTGCGGCGTGGGTTCGCCTGGTTGTGCGGCCTGGGTGTGCGGCCTGGGGTCGCCTGTGTGTGCTGCCTGGGTGTGCGGCCTGGGTGTGCGGCCTGGGGTCGCCTGTGTGTGCTGCCTGGGTGTGCGGCCTGGGTGTGCGGCCTGGGTGTGCAACCTGGAGTCACCTGTGTGTGCGGCCTGGGTGTGCGGCCTGGGGTCGCCTGGGTGTGCAGCCTGGGTGTGCGGCCTGAGGTCGCCTGTGTGTGCGGTCTGGGTGTGCGGCTTGGGGCGCCTGTGTGTGCAGTCTGGTTGTGCGGCCTGGGGTCGCCTGTGTGTGCGGCCTGGGTGTGCGGCCTGGGGTCGCCTGGGTGTGCGGCCTGGGTGCGCGGTCTGGAGTCGCTTGTGTGTGCGGCCTGGGGTCACCCGTGTGTGCGGCCTAGGGTTGCCTATGTGTGCAGTCTGGGTGTGCAGCCTGGGGTCGCCTGGGTGTGCGGCCTGGGGTCGCCTGTGTATGCTGCCTGGGTGTGCGGCCTGGGGTCGCCTGGCTGTGCGGCCTCGGTGTGCAACCTGGGGTCGCCTGGGTGTGCGGTCTGGGTGTGCGGCCTGGGGTCGCCTGGGTGTGCGGCCTGGGGTCGCCTGTGTGTGCAGTCTGGGTGTGCGGCCTGGGTGTGCGGCTTGGGTGTGCGGCCTGGGTGTGCGGCCTGGAGTCGCCTGTGTGTGCAGTCTGGGTGTGCGGCTTGGGGTCGCCTGTGTGTGCGGCTTGGGTGTTCGGCCTGGGTGTGCGGCCTGGGGTCGCCTGTGTGTGTGGCCTGGGGTCGCCTGTGTGTGCAACCTGGAGTCGCCTGTGTGTGCGGCCTGGGTGTGCGGCCTGGGGTCGCCGGGGTGTGCGACCTGGGGTCGCCTGTGTGTGCGGCCTGGGTGTGCGGCTTGGGGTCGCCTGGGTGTGCGGCTTGGGGTCGCCTGGGTGTGCGGCTTGGGGTCGCCTGGGTGTGCGGCCTGGGTGTGCTGCCTGGGTGTGCAGCCTGGGTGTGCGGCCTGGGTGTGCAGCCTGGGGTCGCCTGGGTGTGCGGCCTCTGTGTGCTGCCTGGTTGTGCAGCCTGGGTGTGCGGCCTGGGTGTGCAGCCTGGGGTTGCCTGGGTGTGTGGCCTGTGTGTGCAGCCTGGATGTGCGGCTTGGGGTCGCCTGGGTGTGCGGCCTCTGCGTGCTGCCTGGGTGTGCAGCCTGGGTGTGCGGCCTGTGTGTGCGGCCTGGGTGTGCGGCCTGGGTGTGCGGCCTGGGTGTGCGGCCTGTGTGTGCGGCCTGGGTGTGCGGCCTGGGGTCGCCTGGGTGTGCGGCCTGGGTGTGCGGCCTGGTGTCGCCTGGGTGTGCGGCTGGGTGTGCGGCCTCTATGTGCTGCCTGGGTGCGCAGCCTGGGTGTGCGGCGTGGGTTCGCCTGGTTGTGCGGCCTGGGTGTGCGGCCTGGGTGTGCGGCCTGGGGTCGCCTGTGTGTGCTGCCTGGGTGTGCGGCGTGGGTGTGCGGCCTGGGTGTGCAACCTGGAGTCACCTGTGTGTGCGGCCTGGGTGTGCGGCGTGGGTTCGCCTGGTTGTGCGGCCTGGGTGTGCGGCCTGGGGTCGCCTGTGTGTGCTGCCTGGGTGTGCGGCCTGGGTGTGCGGCCTGGGGTCGCCTGTGTGTGCTGCCTGGGTGTGCGGCCTGGGTGTGCGGCCTGGGTGTGTAACCTGGAGTCACCTGTGTGTGCGGCCTGGGTGTGCGGCCTGGGATCGCCTGGGTGTGCAGCCTGGGTGTGCGGCCTGAGGTCGCCTGTGTGTGCGACCTGGGTGTGCGGCTTGGGGCGCCTGTGTGTGCAGTCTGGGTGTGCGGCCTGGGGTCGCCTGTGTGTGCGGCCTGTGTGTGCGGCCTGTGTGTGAGGCCTGATGTCGCCTGGGTGTTCGGCCTGGGTGTGCGGCCTGGGGTCGCCTGTGTGTGCGGCCTGGGGTCGCCTGTGTGTGCAACCTGGAGTCGCCTGTGTGTGCGGCCTGGGTGTGCGGCCTGGGGTCGCCGGGGTGTGCGACCTGGGGTCGCCTGTGTGTGCGGCCTGGGTGTGCGGCTTGGGGTCGCCTGGGTGTGCGGCTTGGGGTCGCCTGGGTGTGCGGTCTGGGTGTGCTGCCTGGGTGTGCAGCCTGGGTGTGCGGCCTGGGTGTGCAGCCTGGGGTCGCCTGGGTGTGCGGCCTCTGTGTGCTGCCTGGTTGTGCAGCCTGGGTGTGCGGCCTGGGTGTGCAGCCTGGGGTTGCCTGGGTGTGTGGCCTGTGTGTGCAGCCTGGATGTGCGGCTTGGGGTCGCCTGGGTGTGCGGCCTCTGCGTGCTGCCTGGGTGTGCAGCCTGGGTGTGCGGCCTGTGTGTGCGGCCTGGGTGTGCGGCCTCTGTGTGCTGCCTGGTTGTGCAGCCTGGGTGTGCGGCCTGGGTGTGCAGCCTGGGGTCGCCTGGGTGTGCGGCCTGTATGTGCGGCCTGGGTGTGCGGCCTGGGTGTGCAGCCTGGGGTCGCCTGGGTGTGCGGCCTGTATGTGCGGCCTGGGTGTGCGGCCTGTGTGTGCGGCCTGGGGTCGCCTGGGTGTGCGGCCTGTGTGTACGGCCTGGGTGTGCGGCCTGTGTGTGCGGCCAGGGGTCGCCTGGGTGTGCGGCCTGGGTGTGCGGCCTGTGTGTGCGGCCTGGGGTCGCCTGGGTGTGCGGCCTGTGTGTGCGGCCTGGGTGTGCGGCCTGGGGTCGCCTGGGTGTGCGACCTCTGTGCGCTGCCTGGGTGTGCAGCCTGGGGTCGCCTGGGTGTGCGGCCTGGGTGTGCGGTCTGGGTGTGCAGCCTGGGGTCGCCTGTGTGTGCGGCCTCTGTGTGCTGCCTGGTTGTGCAGCCTGGGTGTGCGGCCTGCGTGTGCGGCCTGGGTGTGCAGCCTGGGGTCGCCTAGGTGTGCGGCCTGTGTGTGCGGCCTCTGTGTGCTGCCTGGTTGTGCAGCCTGGGTGTGCGGCCTGGGTGTGCGGCCTGGGTGTGCGGCCTGGGTGTGCGGCCTGTGTGTGCGGCCTGGGTGTGCGGCCTGGGGTCGCCTGGGTGTGCGGCCTGGGTGTGCGGCCTGGTGTCGCCTGGGTGTGCGGCTGGGTGTGCGGCCTCTATGTGCTGCCTGGGTGCGCAGCCTGGGTGTGCGGCGTGGGTTCGCCTGGTTGTGCGGCCTGGGTGTGCGGCCTGGGTGTGCGGCCTGGGGTCGCCTGTGTGTGCTGCCTGGGTGTGCGGCGTGGGTGTGCGGCCTGGGTGTGCAACCTGGAGTCACCTGTGTGTGCGGCCTGGGTGTGCGGCGTGGGTTCGCCTGGTTGTGCGGCCTGGGTGTGCGGCCTGGGGTCGCCTGTGTGTGCTGCCTGGGTGTGCGGCCTGGGTGTGCGGCCTGGGGTCGCCTGTGTGTGCTGCCTGGGTGTGCGGCCTGGGTGTGCGGCCTGGGTGTGCAACCTGGAGTCACCTGTGTGTGCGGCCTGGGTGTGCGGCCTGGGGTCGCCTGGGTGTGCAGCCTGGGTGTGCGGCCTGAGGTCGCCTGTGTGTGCGGTCTGGGTGTGCGGCTTGGGGCGCCTGTGTGTGCAGTCTGGTTGTGCGGCCTGGGGTCGCCTGTGTGTGCGGCCTGGGTGTGCGGCCTGGGGTCGCCTGGGTGTGCGGCCTGGGTGCGCGGTCTGGAGTCGCTTGTGTGTGCGGCCTGGGGTCACCCGTGTGTGCGGCCTAGGGTTGCCTGTGTGTGCATTCTGGGTGTGCAGCCTGGGGTCGCCTGGGTGTGCGGCCTGGGGTCGCCTGTGTATGCTGCCTGGGTGTGCGGCCTGGGGTCGCCTGGCTGTGCGGCCTGGGTGTGCAACCTGGGGTCGCCTGGGTGTGCGGCCTGGGTGTGCGGCCTGGGGTCGCCTGGGTGTGCGGCCTGGGGTCGCCTGTGTGTGCAGTCTGGGTGTGCGGCCTGGGTGTGCGGCTTGGGTGTGCTGCCTCTGTGTGCGGCCTGGAGTCACCTGTGTGTGCAGCCTGGGTGTGCGGCCTGGGGTCGCCTGTGTGTGCGGCTTGGGTGTTCGGCCTGGGTGTGCGGCCTGGGGTCGCCTGTGTGTGCGGCTTGGGTGTGCGGCCCGGGTGTGCGGCCTAGGTGTGCGGCCTGGGGTCGCCTGGGTGTGCGGCCTGGGGTCGCCTGGGTGTGCGACCTGGGGTCATCTGTGTGTGCGGCCTGGGTGTTCGGCCTGGGGTAGCCTGGGTGTGCGGCCGGGGATCGCCTTGGTGTGAGGCATGGGGTCGCCTGTGTGTGCGGCCTGTGTGTACGGCCTGTGTATGCGACCTGGGGTCGTCTGTGTGTGCGGCCTGGGGTCGCCTGGGTGTGCGGCCTGGGGTCGCCTGGGTGTGCGGCCTGGGGTCGCCTGTGTTTGCGGCCTGGGTGTGCGGCCTGGGGTCGCCTGTGTGTGCGGCCTGGGTGTGCGGCCTGGGGTCGCCTGTGTGCGGGGCCTAGGAGTACGGCCTGGGGTCGCCTGGGTGTGCGACCTGGGTGTGCGGCCTGGAGTCGCCTGTGTGAGCGGCCTGGATGTGCGGCCAGGGGTCGCCTGGTTGTGCGGCCTGGGTGTGCGGCCTGTGTGAGGCCTGATGTCGCCTGGGTGTGCGGCCTGGGTGTGCGGTCTGGGGTCGCCTGGGTGTGCGGCCTGGGGTCGCCTGTGTGTGCAGTCTGGGTGTACGGCCTGAGGTTGCCTGTGTGTGCAGCCCGGGTATGCTGCCTTGGTGTGCAGCGCGAGTGTGCGGCCTGGGTGTGCGGCCTGGAGTCGCCTGTGTGTGCGGTCTGGGTGTGCAGTCTGGGTGTGCGGCCTGGAGTCGCCTGTGTGTGCGGCCTGGGTGTGCAGTCTGGGTGTGCGGCCTGGGTGTGCGGCCTGGGTGTGCAGTCTGGGTGTGCGGCCTGGGTGTGCGGCCTGGAGTCGCCTGTGTGAGCGGCCTGGATGTGCGGCCAGGGGTCGCCTGGTTGTGCGGCCTGGGTGTGCGGCCTGTGTGTGCGGCCTGTGTGTGAGGCCTGGTGTCGCCTGGGTGTGCGGCCTGGGTGTGCGGTCTGGGGTCGCCTGGGTGTGCGGCCTGGGGTCGCCTGTGTGTGCAGTCTGGGTGTACGGCCTGAGGTTGCCTGTGTGTGCAGCCCGGGTATGCTGCCTTGGTGTGCAGCGCGAGTGTGCGGCCTGGGTGTGCGGCCTGGAGTCGCCTGTGTGTGCGGTCTGGGTGTGCAGTCTGGGTGTGCGGCCTGGAGTCGCCTGTGTGTGCGGTCTGGGTGTGCAGTCTGGGTGTGCGGCCTGGAGTCGCCTGTGTGTGCGGCCTGGGTGTGCAGTCTGGGTGTGCGGCCTGGGTGTGCGGCCTGGGTGTGCAGTCTGGGTGTGCGGCCTGGGTGTGAGGCCTGAGGTCGCCTGTGTGTGCGGCCTGGGTGTGCGGCCTGGGTGTGAGGCTTGAGGTCGACTGTGTGTTCGGCCTGGGTGTGCAGCCTGGGGTCGCCTGGGTGTGCGGCCTGGCTGTGCGGCCTAGGTGTGCGGCCTGGGGTCGCCTGGGTGTGCGGCCAGGGGTCGCCTGGGTGTGCGGCGTGGGTGTGCGGCCTGTGTGTGCGGCCTGTGTGTGAGGCCTGGTGTCGCCTGGGTGTGCGGCCTGGGTGTGCAGCCTGGGGTCGCCTGGGTGTGCGGCCTGGCTGTGCGGCCTAGGTGTGCGGCCTGGGGTCGCCTGGGTGTGCGGCCAGGGGTCGCCTGGGTGTGCGGCCTGGGTGTGCGGCCTGTGTGTGCGGCCTGTGTGTGAGGCCTGGTGTCGCCTGGGTGTGCGGCCTGGGTGTGCGGTCTGGGGTCGCCTGGGTGTGCGGCCTGGGGTCGCCTGTGTGTGCAGTCTGGGTGTACGGCCTGAGGTTGCCTGTGTGTGCAGCCCGGGTATGCTGCCTTGGTGTGCAGCGCGAGTGTGCGGCCTGGGTGTGCGGCCTGGAGTCGCCTGTGTGTGCGGTCTGGGTGTGCAGTCTGGGTGTGCGGCCTGGAGTCGCCTGTGTGTGCGGTCTGGGTGTGCAGTCTGGGTGTGCGGCCTGGAGTCGCCTGTGTGTGCGGCCTGGGTGTGCAGTCTGGGTGTGCGGCCTGGGTGTGCGGCCTGGGTGTGCAGTCTGGGTGTGCGGCCTGGGTGTGAGGCCTGAGGTCGCCTGTGTGTGCGGCCTGGGTGTGCGGCCTGGGTGTGAGGCTTGAGGTCGACTGTGTGTTCGGCCTGGGTGTGCAGCCTGGGGTCGCCTGGGTGTGCGGCCTGGCTGTGCGGCCTAGGTGTGCGGCCTGGGGTCGCCTGGGTGTGCGGCCAGGGGTCGCCTGGGTGTGCGGCCTGGGTGTGCGGCCTGTGTGTGCGGCCTGTGTGTGAGGCCTGGTGTCGCCTGGGTGTGCGGCCTGGGTGTGCGGTCTGGGGTCGCCTGGGTGTGCGGCCTGGGGTCGCCTGTGTGTGCAGTCTGGGTGTACGGCCTGAGGTTGCCTGTGTGTGCAGCCCGGGTATGCTGCCTTGGTGTGCAGCGCGAGTGTGCGGCCTGGGTGTGCGGCCTGGAGTCGCCTGTGTGTGCGGTCTGGGTGTGCAGTCTGGGTGTGCAGTCTGGGTGTGCGGCCTGGAGTCGCCTGTGTGTGCGGTCTGGGTGTGCAGTCTGGGTGTGCGGCCTGGAGTCGCCTGTGTGTGCGGCCTGGGTGTGCAGTCTGGGTGTGCGGCCTGGGTGTGCGGCCTGGGTGTGCAGTCTGGGTGTGCGGCCTGGGTGTGAGGCCTGAGGTCGCCTGTGTGTGCGGCCTGGGTGTGCGGCCTGGGTGTGAGGCTTGAGGTCGACTGTGTGTTCGGCCTGGGTGTGCAGCCTGGGGTCGCCTGGGTGTGCGGCCTGGCTGTGCGGCCTAGGTGTGCGGCCTGGGGTCGCCTGGGTGTGCGGCCAGGGGTCGCCTGGGTGTGCGGCCTGGGTGTGCGGCCTGGGGTCGCCTGTGTGTGCTGCCTGGGTGTGCGGCCTGGATGTGTGACCTGGGGTCGCCTGGGTGTGCGGCCTGGGGTCGCCTGTGTGTGTAGTCTGGGTGTGCGGCCTGGGTGTGCGGCCTGGAGTCGCCTGTGTGTGCGGCCTAGATGTGCAGCCAGGGGTCGCCTGGTTGTGCGGCCTGGGATCGCCTGGGTGTGCGGCCTGGGGTCGCCTGTGTGTGCAGTCTGGGTGTGCGGCCTGGGGTCGTCTGTGTGTGTGCAGTCTGGGTGTGCGGCCTGGGTGTGCGGTCTGGGGTCGCCTGGGTGTGCGGCCTGGGGTCGCCTGTGTGTGCAGTCTGGGTGTACGGCCTGAGGTTGCCTGTGTGTGCAGCCCGGGTATGCTGCCTTGGTGTGCAGCGCGAGTGTGCGGCCTGGGTGTGCGGCCTGGAGTCGCCTGTGTGTGCGGTCTGGGTGTGCAGTCTGGGTGTGCGGCCTGGAGTCGCCTGTGTGTGCGGTCTGGGTGTGCAGTCTGGGTGTGCGGCCTGGAGTCGCCTGTGTGTGCGGCCTGGGTGTGCAGTCTGGGTGTGCGGCCTGGGTGTGCGGCCTGGGTGTGCAGTCTGGGTGTGCGGCCTGGGTGTGAGGCCTGAGGTCGCCTGTGTGTGCGGCCTGGGTGTGCGGCCTGGGTGTGAGGCTTGAGGTCGACTGTGTGTTCGGCCTGGGTGTGCAGCCTGGGGTCGCCTGGGTGTGCGGCCTGGCTGTGCGGCCTAGGTGTGCGGCCTGGGGTCGCCTGGGTGTGCGGCCAGGGGTCGCCTTGGTGTGCGGCGTGGGTGTGCGGCCTGGGGTCGCCTGTGTGTGCTGCCTGGGTGTGCGGCCTGGGGTCGCCTGGGTGTGCGGCCTGGATGTGTGACCTGGGGTCGCCTGGGTGTGCGGCCTGGGGTCGCCTGTGTGTGTAGTCTGGGTGTGCGGCCTGGGTGTGCGGCCTGGAGTCGCCTGGTTGTGCGGCCTAGATGTGCAGCCAGGGGTCGCCTGGTTGTGCGGCCTGGGGTCGCCTGGGTGTGCGGCCTGGGGTCGCCTGTGTGTGCAGTCTGGGTGTGCGGCCTGGGGTCGTCTGTGTGTGTGCAGTCTGGGTGTGCGGCCTGAGGTTGCCTGTGTGTGCGGCATGGGTGTGCGGCCTGTGTGTGCAGCCCGTGTGTGCTGCCTGGGTGTGCAACATGGGTGTGCGGCCTGGGGTCGTCTGGTTGTGCGGCCTAGGTGTGCGGCCTGGGTGTGCGGCCTGGGGTCGCCTGGGTGTGCGGCCTGTGTGTGCGGCCTGGGATCGTCTGCGTGTGCGGCCTGGGTGTGCGGCTTGGGTGTGTGGCCTGGGTGTGTGGCCTGGGGTCGCTTGTGTGTGCGGCCTAGGTGTGCGGCCTGGGTCTGCGGCCTGGGGTCGCCTGTGTGTGCGGCCTGGGTGTGCGGCCTGGGGTCGCCTGGTTGTACGGTGCAGAAGATAATGAAGCCATGTATTGTGTTTATCTTAACTGCTAGAAAGTGTTGGTATTGCCATGAGGTGGCGAGGTATTCGTGTTCGATGGTGTTGCGTATGAGAATAGCGACTCCCTCGTGTCTACTGTCTGGAGACTGTCGTGATGTATACCCGCAATGTCTAATTTTGTATCCGTTGGTGATACATGTGATGTTAAGTATCACAACATCGGGTTTTTTCTCTTCGAGGAGAGTGGCAATCAGATGACGGCCATTATGATAGCTGCGCACGTTTTAGCATTTTACGATTTATGGAAGTTTATTGTCCTTCTGTGTCAGTTGTCGATGAAGGCCGTTGACGAACCGTTTGAGAGTTTCACGTGTATCATGTTTCTAGTCTTGGGTCGGGATATATCTGGTGAGGGGTCAGGAGAGGGGAGAGGGGAGGGGAGAGGGTCATTGTCGACAATTTGAAGGTCGAGGTTGACCGTTGGTGGGTTGTCTGGTGTGTCGGCAGGGTCAGGTGCTGGGGCTCCTCTGGGAGGGTTAGGGGTTGGACGGATGGAGGGGGAGGGGGAGGGGGGAGGTGGGGATTGGTGAGTGGAGGTTCAGTGGGAACTGTCGTGGTGGTGGAAGTTGGGAGGGTGACAGGTTGAGTTGTTGGGGGAGAGTTGGAAGTGTTACTGGTGGTCTCCTGGGATACGTTTTCGTTGGGGGTCAGGGTGGCGGACGAGACAGGGTTCGGAGAGGGATGGTTGTTGGCGGGGGAGAGGTAAGAGATAGTGTGAGGGTCTCCACCCCGTCAGGTGAGAACAGGTCCACTCCAGCCTCCACTCCTCAGGAAAATGAGTTTTCCAGAATGGGTTGGGGAAGCTGGGGTAGAGATTGCTCAAGCCAAACGGTCGAGAGATGGATGATGGATGATAAAAAAATGAAAAATAAAAAGGGATGTGAAGATGGAGTGGAGGCAATGCGGGGGTGTGGGGAGCAGCGAGGGTGGTGAGGGAACAGCCTGCCGGTGTCGTCACCGTAACAGTCTCCCGCGGGAAGGACCAACACGGTAGGCAACGTTACAATCCACTTCTTTCTTCTGTCTTCTCTCTTCTGTCTTCTTTCTTCGTGGGATCTGACGGTTAATCCTCCATCAACCACATGGTTAACACGTGGCCGAGACAGGAGCAGCAAGAACCTTCTCGAATGGCAAGAAAAGATGAGATGTATACGACGACAATGATAGAAAAGTCCCTTCCAAGAAAGGGCGAGAAAAGAGAGGGGGGGAAAGAGCAAGAATTGCTAGAGGAAGTGAATTTTAGAGGGAAGAAAAGAGCCAAGTCTTAACCCAGCTTGCATGGGAATAATAGGATGAGCAGGTCAAAGATGATGAGTGGAAGGCAAGGTTTTTTTCAGGATATAGGAGGAGATGGATCGTATCTCTGGCTGATGGACACTGATTTTACCAAGGCGTTCCCCGCACGGACTTAGCAGCAAGATCTATATAGGTTTTTAGTTTTTAATATATTGGCACTGGATGTTGTCCAGGTTATATATTAAACATGTTACCTGGGTGGTCTATTCCCAGGAGATTGTTGAAGTAATGAATCCAGTGAGTATGATGTATTTGAAATCTCTCTACTTGTCTTTCAAACAATTTCCTCCAATCGATGTTTAATGGAGGGATTCGTGCTCTCTCGTGAAGTTCTGTATTTCTAATGAACTCGTGCCATTTGATGTTAAAAAGACAACTTAGAGCTTTGTTCTGAATGATTTGGAGTGCACGGATGCTGGATTTGGCTCCGAGTTCAAGAGCTGAAGGGGCATAAGTGATAAGTGGTCGTATTAATGCTTTGTAGAGGTGCAATTTGGTTTTGAATTGCGCCTCTCTAAATCTGTACAATTTCTTGAGCTCCGCTCTCGCAATAGCCGCTCTAGACTGAATATGTCGGTTCATTCTCAGGTGTACATCATAATTTAGGCCCAGGACAGTGTTGGTATTTGAGATGGGAATGGTAAATGACGGTGTATACGGGAGTGTAGGTAGACATTACTTACGTTGTATCTCTGACATACGTTAAAGTAAGATATGTTGGATTTGGCAGGATTTGATTTAATCCTTCATTTTAACTCCCAAAGAGAAACTTGATCAATTTCCTGTTGTGTTTTGCTGATTAAGTGTGTGAGGGTTATGGCTCTGATTAGCTGTGTTACATCATCTGCGTATTGGAGAGTGGTGGAGTCCAGGTGTATAGAATTGGGAAGATCATTTGTGTAGAGTGTGTAAAGTGTGGGGGCCAGCACGGAGCCTTGAGGGACACAAGCATTGAGGGGTAGTTTGTATAATTGTTTCTGTATTTGATTGGGGTTTTTCTGTTGCTAAGATAGTTAGAGAGAAGCTTAATGGTGGGTCGTGTGAGTTGGAATTTGGTGCTTAGTTTATACCTCAATCCATCGTGCCACACGGTGTCAAAGGCTTTTTCAACATCTTTTGTGATGAGTGCGGTCATTTTGTGTGTCCGCGTGTTGTTTCTTATGTAGTTCGTAATGATGTTGAGTTCATCTTGTGTGGAGCGATGTTGGTGAAAGCCAAACTGTTTGTGTGAGAGTAGGTTGTTGTTTGTAAGGCGTTGTCTAAGTCTGTTGTTTGTGATTCTTTCAAATGTCTTCCCAGTGGACTCAAATAGGCTGATGGGTCTGTAGTTTATGGGGTCTCTGTTGGATTTGTTGGGTTTAGGTATCATTGTGGTTGCTGCTGTGTTGAAGGCCGCGGGAAAATAGCCAGAGGCTAGTGCCGCGCTGAAGAGGAAGGTGATGGCTCTAATAGTGTTGTCAGGGAGATGGGTAAGTAGCTGGTAACCAATGCCTGAATTACCTGGGGCTACTTTGGGTGATTTGAGGAGGAGGAATTTGACCTCGCTCGATCTTATGGGAGTTATGAGAAGGTGGTCGTGTGAAAGCGATTGGAGGTGTATGATCTGTTCTGGGTAGAAGTGACTGGATCTGTTTTGTATGTGTTGTGTGACAATTTGAGTGTTTTCGTACGCCACAGGGTGAGGGGGGGGGGGGGGGTGAGGGTGAAAGATACCTTCCCAGAGTTTTTGACAAATGTTGGCAATGTCTTGTGGGTTATGGTGTAGAGTGTTGTCGTCATTTAGCCTATTAAAGTCTGTTTTGGTATTCTTTTGAGCTTTCGGATTCTGTTCCAAAACTCTTGAGATTTGATTCGGTGTTGTTCTGTTGTGGTGATAAGAGATTTTCAGTGTCTATTTTGGTCTTCTAGAAGGCTGTTGAGTGTGTGGTTTCTTAGGGATGTGAAGTCGCACTGAACTATGCCCAAACGATATCTGTTTTGCTCAAAGCGTCGACGGTAGCACGAGATGAGTCTAGTTGTTTTGGAAGAAGGGAAGAAGGAGTATCTTGAAGTAAATGAAGATCTGGGGATAGAAATGTTAGCTGCCTGTATGATTGTTTCGTGTATATGTTCTATTTCTGTGTCTATTAGTGTTATTGGGTGATTTTCGTAGTTTGTGGTGTAAGTGCAGTTGGAGAGAATCTCTTTGAATTTCTCCCAGTCTGCTCTTTTGTAGTGGTAGTGTGAGGGTGAAGGGACGAGAATAAGGTTAGACGAGAGATGAGGAAAGATAGGGATGTGGTCGAAACCACACAGTGGTCCTGGAGATGGCAAATTCTGAAGATAATTACTGGCTCTGTTGGAGAAGACAAGATCAGGTCTGCTTTTTCCTCCTTGGCCAGTGAAGACAGTGTGGAAGTAAGGTCCAAGGAAGTTAAGACGTTTGTAAGAGTATATAGCGAATAAGTCATCACCATAAGAATTGTTTCTGCTGTGGTGGAAGGTTCTGTGTTGGGCGTTGAGGTTAGCTAGAAGGTAGACTGGGATATGTGTATAATTGAATACTGTGTAGAGATCAAGGAGTGGAATGGAAGTGTTGGGCCGAGAGTATGTAGTGTAGAAGATAATGAAGCCATGTATTGTGTTTATCTTACCTGCTAGAAAGTGTTGGTATTGCCATGAGGTGGCGAGGTATTCGTGTTCGATGGTGTTGAGTATGAGAATAGCGACTCCCTCGTGTCTACTGTCTGGAGACTGTCGTGATGTATACCCGTAATGTCTAATTTTGTATCCGTTGGTTATACATGTGATGTTAAGTATCACAACATCGGGTTTTTTCTCTTCGAGGAGAGTGGCAATCAGATGACGGCCATTGTGATAGCTGCGCACGTTTTAGCATTTTACGATTTATGGAAGTTTATTGTCCTTCTGTGTCAGTTGTCGATGAAGGCCGTTGATGCACCGTTTGAGAGTTTCACGTGTATCATGTTTCTAGTCTTGGGTCGGGATCTATCTGGTGAGGGGTCAGGAGAGGGGAGAGGGGAGGGGAGAGGGTCATTGTCGACAATTTGAAGGTCGAGGTTGACCGTTGGTGGGTTGTCTGGTGTGTCGGCAGGGTCAGGTGCTGGGGCTCCTCTGGGAGGGTTAGGCATTGGACGGATGGAGGGGGAGGGGGGAGGGGGGGATTGGTGTGTGGAGGTTCGGGAGGAACTGTCGTGGTGGTGGAAGTTGGGACGGTGGGGGTGGGAGAGGAATCGGTATTTGGAGATACAGTAGGATTGTTGGTGTTGGGTTGGGGGGTTGTGGATGGAGTTGTGTTAGGGGGTGCGGAGAGGGTATTGGAAGTTGGGAGGGTGACAGGTTGAGTAGTTGGGGGAGAGTTGGAAGTGTTACTGGCGGTCTCCTGGGATACGTTTTCTTTAGGGGTCAGGGTGGTGGACGAGACAGGGGTCGGGGAGGGATGGTTGGTGGCGGGGGAGCTGAGGAGTTCAGGTGGAGCTCGTACATTGAGTAGGTTGTTATGAGCAAGCAGCAAATCGAAAATTCTGATGAATTCCGACTTATCTTCCCCGCTCAGGAACAACGCTTTTAGGTAGCACGCATGCATCCTACCTTGTAGGGTGAGGAGGTCTGAAGAATTAGTAGTTGGGATAGGAGAAGCTTGGGTGGCAGGGGGAGGAGCAGCAGCAGCAACTGTTGTGTAGAGGTGAGGGTTTGTGGAAGGAGGTGAGTTGGATTTTTGTGCCTGACGCACTGCGCGGAGTTACTCCTTCTTACGTGGGCACAGCCCAGATACAGCGACGTGTTCACCTTTACAGTTGACACACTTCGCTGCCTGAACCCTGCACTCACGAAAACCATGACCAGTTTCCAAGCATTGACTACACGTTTGGTGGGGTTCTTTACAGTTCTTAGTCTCATATTCGTATCTAAGACATTTGAAACATTGTTGTACGTCGAGATGTTCATCTTTCTTCAGGGATTTTGGTGGCACAGAGATCATGGGGAACAGGACTCCCCGGGGGAGCAGGCGATCGGCCTCGGTCGGGTTTGAACATTGTATCTTTATTGATCTGGAGTTATTCGGTTTATAGACGTTGATGACATTAACGTCATTGTTTTCACCATTGATGGCTTCAACAATCTCCGAAGGGCTGAGGGACAAGATAGATTCATCAACATTGTAGGCAATAATAGTACATCTAGCTTGAAGGGGGCAGCGGTCCTGAACGATTTGGTAGTTTTTTTTAGCTAGTTCATCAAGGAGAGGCTTGGATAGGATTTTATCTAAATCACTATCTTTGCTCAAGCAGATCTTAAACTGGTATTTGTTCGAGGGAAATTGAATGACCCTAATGGGACGGATCTCAGTGGTCTTAAAGACGATGGACAGGAGTTCGAACGTGGAAGGAGGGGGGCAATCAGTTTTGAGGGATCTTAGTCGTATGTCGGGCGGCATGTTGGTGGCATCAGTGTCCTAGTGCGAGAAAACGTGAGTGAGGGAGGCTCGACGGTCCAAGGTAGGGGAGAGGTAAGAGATAGTGTGAGGGTCTCCACCCCGTCAGGTGAGAACAGGTCCACTCCAGCCTCCACTCCTCAGGAAAATGAGTTTTCCAGAATGGGTTGGGGAAGCTGGGGTAGAGATTGCTCAAGCCAAACGGTCGAGAGATGGATGATGGATGATAAAAGATAAAAAATAAAAAAGGGATGTGAAGATGGAGTGGAGGCAACGCGGGGGTGTGGGGAGCAGCGAGGGTGGTGAGGGAACAGCCTGCCGGCGTCGTCACCGTAACGGTCTCCCGCGGGAAGGACCAACGCGGGAGGCAACGTTACAATCCACTTCTTTCTTCTGTCTTCTCTCTTCTGTCTTCTCTCTTCTTTCTTCTTCCTTCTGTCTTCTCTCTTCTGTCTTCTCTCTTCTTTCTTCTTTCTTCGTGGGATCTGGCGGTTAATCCTCCATCATCCACGTGGTTAACACGTGGCTGAGACAGGAGCAGCAAGAACCTTCTCGAATGGCTAGAAAAGATGATGTATACATAGGAACATTCTTATATATACCGGGTCAGATGGACGTAAAAGTAGCAGTTGTACCTTCTGTGCCTATCATCGTGTGCTTTTTGTGAAATGTGCATTTTTCTTTGTATGTATCTTATGGAACATAGACAACACAGCAAGCTCTATCTTATGACACCATTATATCTTACTTTTTTCCCTATATACATAGACACAATTGTGAAAAATTGCCTTTCAACCTTCATCTGGATCAAGTGAGGCAGGGTGGGCGGAGCTTATGGCTTTTCTTCAGCCAATAGGGAGGGAGTTTGTGTCTGCTAGTGCATAAATCGTGCTCGCACCACCGAAGACGACATTACCAAATTACTGATACCTAACCCAAACAGTACATAGGAATTTCACCCTTACAACTTATCAAACTATATCAAATGCAGCCCTCTCATTGGTAGATCATTGTCAACCAATGGCAAGCACGTATTCCATCATATATAGAGGCGCCCAGGACCGTTAAACCCCGTTTTCAAACCTCCAGTCTACAAAAAAGGACTTTAACTGGCCTTCCTTTCCACGCTTAACACACCCACCCACTACTACCACAAACACACACTCCCATTACTTGTATACTTTATTTAATTATAATTTATCGCTGTATCCCGCATTAGCGAGGCAGCGAAAGGAATCACACGAAAGAATGGGCCAACCCTCCCACATACACATGTATACATATACACGTGCAGAAACGCCCATATACATACCTATGCATTTCAACCTATACATATTCATACATACACATACATATATATACACATGTACATACTTCATACTTACTGCTTTTATTCATTCTCGTCGCCACCCCGCCACATTCATTCATACTTTATATATATATACCTTTTTTTTTTCTTTCATACTATTCACCATTTCTCGCGTTAGCGAGGTAGCGTTAAGAACAGAGGACTAAGCCTTTGCGGGAATATCCTCATCTGGCCCCCTTCTCTCTTCCTTCTCTTGGAAAATTAAAAAAAAAAAAAAAAAAACGAGAGGGGAGGATTTCCAGCCCCCCCACTCCCCTTTTATTCGCCTTTTACAACACGCAGGGAATACTTGGGAAGTATTCTTTCTCCCCTATCCCCTGGGATTGTACATATATATATTTATCCCTGGGGATGGGGGATTAAGAATGCTTCCCACGTATTCCATGCGTGTCGTAGAAGGCGACTAAAAGGGGAGGGAGCGGGGGACTGGAAATCCTCCCCTCTCGTTTTTTTTTAATTTTCCAAAAGAAGGAACAGAGGAGGCCAGATGAGGATATTCCAAAAAAGGCCCAGTCCTCTGTTCTTAATGCTACCTCGCTAACGCGGGAAATGGCGAATAGTTTAAAAGAAAAAGATATATATATATATATATATATATATATTTTTTTTTTTTTTTTTCATACTATTCGCCATCTCCCGCGTTAGCAAGGTAGCGTTAAGACCAGAGGACTGAGCCTTTTAGGGAATATCCTCACTTAGCCCCCTCCTCTGTTCCTTCATTAGGAAAACTAAAAAAGAGAGGGGAGGATTTCCAGCCCCCCGCTCCCTTCCCTTTTAGTCGCCTTCTACGACACGCAGGGAATACGTGGGAAGCATTCTTTCTCCCCTATCCCTAGGGATAATATATATATATATATATATATATATATATATATATATATATATATATATATATATCTTATATTCATATATAAACACAATAATGGACATACATAGGAAATATTCCATCTAATTTCTTTTAGGTTTTTTTCGTTTAGGTGTTATTTGTTGGAGTTTCTAAGACTTTTATTTCTGGTTCCTTACCCTATCTTTTGAATTAATTATTTGATTTGATCGTTAGTTGTTTATTTTGGCTTATTAAGATGCTATTTTCAACATCACTGGCGTTTTTCATGGTCAAACGCCATCTTCACTACATCCTCACAATCATTTTGAATATCAATGGCTTTTCTGTGGTTTAAGGTTATTTTCACTACAACTTCACAGTCATCTTGTTTTCATCATCGATGACGTTTATCTTGGTCAAAGACTATCTTCACTACATCCTTATACTTATCTAATTTTCAATATCATTGGTCTCTATCTTGATAAAAGCCATCTTCACTACTTCTTCATAATCATCATATTTTCAATATCACTAGCGTATTTGTTGGTGAAAGGCCATCTTCACTACATCCTTATAGTCAAGCCACTTTCACAGCACTTAACTCTACCTTAATAGAAATGTATCTTCACTACATCCTCACAGTCATCTCGTTTTCATTATCAGTGGCCTTTATCTTGATCAAGGCCATCTTCACTACATCTTCATAAATATCTTTCTTTGGACATATATTGCCTTTCAGATGGATTCCTGATATACCAATTTACATTCATATATATATATATATATATATATATATATATATATATATATATATATATATATATATATATATATATATATATATATATATATATATATATATATATATATATATATATATATATGAATGTAAGTTGGTATGTCAGGAACCCATCTGGAAGGTGAACCTTATATAAACTACATTGCACCTTACATATAAATAGAAACATCAAGCTTCACTATATTAACTTCACTATATTTAAATATAAACAAGGTCTAACCGAGGTTACTTGGTTGAGCAAGACGTGAGAATATCATCAAGTGGCCCTCCAGCCCTGGGTTGAAATTGTCGTTCTGACGTATTTCGAGTTCAGTGCTGATACAGGATCATTGATTATAGGACTCTCTTGTTAGTCTGTGTAACTTCGCCTGACCCAGTCCACGTCTTCAATGGCCTTCTGTTACTACAAACGGGATTACAAAGGAAAGGCTTCCTTTGTTAGTTTCATGAATACCTTCGTTCAAATGAAGGGAAAGACTATTACTATGAAGCGGTACCTTATCAGCAGGAAAGAGCTGCAGCAACGGTATGAAAGTTACTGCAAGATACATAACGAGCCCGTGGCTTCCAACGTAAACATCGGCCGCCATTTGGGTTCACTCGGCATCATGTGTGACACCAAGATTGGACCCGTTGGGAAACAGGAACGATACTATTCTGGTATCATGTGGCTCGATGGCGCAGGATCACCAACTGAAATGCAAAGAAAATGGAGAAAGCCGCCCAAACGTATCATGAAGGCCGTGCAAGAGAAGATCGAGAGGAATCGGTTGAGAGACGATATCGCTCACAGTATATTGAAATTTATACCCAAAACTTCCCCTGATCTCCAGACACAGCCAGTCACAGAGACCACCAGCCCCGCTCCCCAGACACAACCAGTCACAGAGACCACAAGCCCTGCTCCCCAGACACAGCCAGACACACAGCCCACCAGCCTCGTCCCCCACACAGAGCCACAAGATCCTGATATTGAGGAAGCAAATGAATTTCTCGATGATTTTTTGCTTTCACTGGAGAAGAACTGATGAGTTCCTTATAGACAAGACAAAATGTTAAAAAAGGAAACTATATAAGTTCACTTATGGAGTGAGATCTTTGACGGAGCTGTGCTGCCTATAGCACAGCCTACCAAAGGGTGATCTTTGCTGTCGTGCAGTAACCTCATGAGAGCGGAGTCCGGCTACACTTTCTTTACCGAGGAAAAGATCTCTGCACTAATAGACAACTGTCGTAGCAACACTTATATGAGATGAATAGATGGATGCTCTAATGATCGAAAATATACAAGTTTTAGGAGGACTGACAACTATATTTATTCGGTTAGCCAATCTTCTTATGACTGGGACTATTCTTCCCTCTGATTGATTCATTTTTCAAGATTAAGGAAAGTTATAATAAAAATATTGTATTGAGTTTCTCCGTTGGCGTCAGGGTAAACACCCATCCCCCCCGAAGCTTGGTTACCTTTCCGTGGTGGGGGGGACTTCATGGATTGGGCAGTAGCAACCATCGTTGGTTGCTTCTGTTCAATCCATGAACGAAAAACCAAGCATCTTGAACGTAATTGTCGTATAAATTCACTTGGTGTCAAAACTGACTCGAAAGGGGTTGTCTCAACTTTGTCAGAAATGTTTGTGCGTTTCGGCCTGATGGCGGGAGTCGGTTTGGCGCTGTGGTCATGAGGGAATACGAGGAAGATTGGCAACCGTCCCAAAAGTAGCTACAGTGAGGCCCAGCAGCTGTCCCTAATACTGTGGAAGGCACTCATGTAAGGTGTGCAGTGAGGCGCACCAGTAACAAGGGAAACGGACAACCAAAACAGCAATCTTGGTCATCAGGAGGCTATCCAATGCTCAGAGTAGATAAGGACGATTATTGTATGGCTTCGCTCAGAGGATGAAAATCTTAGCCGTGAAAGTCAACAAGTCAAATAACTAGTAGTTAGCGGTAATGAAGTGGAATTAACACATTTCTGTGGTCTTAATGGTAAAACGAAACTTTTCGTTTTCTCCATCAATCTAGAGGTGTTGTAGACCACCATCCTTAAGGTTGTAAGGTAATGGTAACTACAAGGTTATGACCTCAGCAAATTTGTGATGGAAAGTGCAGGAAATGTGGTAATGTATATAATATAAATTATATAGTTGTATAATAAATGTGTAGTAAAATTTTGTCTTCTCTGTTCTCGTGTAATTCAACACTTTTGTTACCGATCCACAATGAAGGGTCGATGTTCTCATTAAGTAATCGCTGACTTACGTCTGGAGGTCAAGTCATTTAGAATGAAGGTTATGTGTAATAAACGCATGAATGTTTGCATATGAGTTTCAGGATTCATCATGGCCGACATCCAGGGTAAGGATTCATAATCCTGCCTAACTAATCTCATTCTTCCATGTAAGGTACTCCAGTGATCAGGGACTGACGTATCATCCAAGTATGTTGTGTTAAGAGCACGTAAAAGGACGTGTAGTAAACTATCTGAGAATGATTCCTCACAACCTGATGTAAACAACGTTTTAAATTCCTCCCAAGATGTACAGGTTCCAATGTCATCTGAGTCATAGACAACCCTAGCTTAACTGTTAGGCTGGTTGAAATCAATGAGGTTTTTAGCAGCCGATATAAACGCTCTGTCTCCTGAATCGCCATTATGTTCAACAATGTCCTCTGCATTTCTAATCCACCGATCAAAATTTGACAGTTTACCATCAAATAGCTCGTGTGGTTCCCTAGCTTGTTTTAGTGTGAAAACAGTTTTTTTTGTGAAGCAATTGATTGTCCTGAGTTTTTGTGATGTGGAGGGGGAGGTGGGTGTGGGTGTGGTAACGTGTGAGAAGGTTTCTGTGGGTCATATGTGTCACCAGAATCTGTCAAAACATCTTTGTGCGACGTCGCCATTTTAGAAGGCTGGTTCCGTTTATAATAAGGGATTCTAGGTAAATTCCTGAGTACGTATGAACCTTTACGATTACCGCGTGGAATATCTTCGGACATGTAATACAATCTTACATAAAGTGTGTAAGTAATAGCCCCCCAAAAATATTTAAGATATAATTAACACTATTGACCTAATACAAAATACATAACATGAATATCATTTGACAATATTGTAATGAAATAAAGGCAATAAAAGGCTGGCATAACAGTATAACATATGAATACAAGACTCTGTATATGAGAGGTGGACATAATAGTATAAGATATCAGTAATGGACTCTATATATGAAAGTAATCATCACCAAAAACAATAGTACCAATGTATGAAAACATAAGAAAGAATATATGCGAGAATAACTGAAACCTTAGATTAATTTGCTAAACTACAAAGATGAATAATCATATTACCCAAAATATATAAATGTCTATATTTATAGACTAGGAACTAGTAACACACAAAAAGAGCATACCTCACAGAGTGAACCATTTTGACACAGTTCTTATCTGAATGGGAGATTCGCTTACGAAGACGTCTTGGGTGTAGCGAGGTGGAGATGTGTGCAGAGTAGCGGCTGGCTGGGTGTAGCGAGGTGATGTGTGCAGAGGAGCGACTCGCTGGGTGTAGCGAGGTGAAGATGTGTGCAGAGTAGCGACTCGCTGGGTGTAGCGAGGTGAAGATGTGTGCAGAGTAGCGGCTCGCTGAGTGTCGCGAGGTGAAGATGTGTGCAGAGTAGCGATTCGCTAGCAGGAAAGTTGAGTGAGCGACAAGGACTGGACCACGCGATGCTGACGTCTGGGATGTCGCCACGGCTGCTGATGGTGCGTCTCTGGAGCGGTTGACAAGATGACCTCCACGTTGGTGTTGGCAGGATGGCTGACCTTGCTTGACACGTCTGGATGTGATGACAACACTGCACGGCGGTGGCGCTGTCTTGATGTCCCTTGCAAGCGGCAGAGTGTCAGCAGTGCAATAAAGACGTATCTTCACTGCATTGAGGTACGGGTGATGGAGCACATAGCCGGCCGTGGGTTCCGCCCTTAAAGTCCACAGGAGGGAGCACCAGGACTGTGTCAGGTAGGCTTGTATGACTGCTGGCAACACCAGACGTAGAAATATGAAGTAGATGTGACGGTCGTGTGTGGTCACGTGGGTTCTTACGTCACTGCCACCATTTGTAAGGTTGAGTTGAGAGGAAGGAAATCAGGTCTTCTTCATCTGTGGTACTCAATGAAGATCAGGCGGCCTTTGTAGATTTATTACAACAAAACGTGTACGTCCATCTGTAGTACTCTGGGCTATAGTCTTATGACACACTACGACACACTCTAGTGAACAGTGTGACGATGCTGGCCAGTGTGTCCCCTCAGGTCACACTGGCAGGGGTTATATGGGAGTCCGTCAACACCCATTCAACAACGTGTTCAAATAACAGATCAGCTCTTACGTGTTCAAACATCCTGATTAACAGTAGCCCGTGGGAACAGTGAGCCCGTGGCAACATGCATCTAACTCTATGTAACTCACAGTAAAATGATAATGACAAATACCTAATGAAAAATTAATGGTAGTGTGCTTGTGTCTTACATGAGGACGTAAAGAATCAGGTACAAACATAATGGTTACTGTGATAAATAATTTGTTTATGATAAATATGTATTGTATTGCATTATGATAGTTGTTCAGAACCAAGTTCTTTAAGCCAGAATTCTAAAACATTAAAGATTAGAATAGTTGTGAAAAACATAAACATATACATAAGTAAACTACAGAATATATTTTCTTCTGGGTATCTGAAAAAAAAGAACAAGGAGCTAGTATTTCATTTTTTAACAAAATATTTACATCTATGTCCCTTTTCTTTCATCATCATTTCTTTATGCTCACTTCTAATAAATGCTTCTCATCTAAGAAAAAAATCATGTATAGGTATTTGATTAATGTTCTCCAACAACGCGTTGTATAACTCTTCGTTAGTGAAGTTCATTTCGTGTAATGGATCATGCATTACAAAGTTGTGTCTATCCACACAAGTGTAACATGTCCCGGGTAAAGATATATTCTAGAGATAGTGTATATCTAACATATATATGTGTTTTATAAATATTTATAAAAAGTTTTCCTGAGGGACAATACCTAAGACTTTCGTATTAAAGTTGATCAGTTGTAAGTGATCAAGCATTACAAAGGTGTGTCCATTACCACAGGTGCTACTGATCCCAGGTAAAGGTATTTCACCATCTTTGTATCTTTAACCTTTCTAGTTATAGATGTTTCATCCCTGATTCCATCCTCACAATGGATGTATGTGGTTTGTGTTGTCTTAACATATCATTAGTCAGTTGAAGTGGAGAACATGCTTCTGAGCCTAGCCACTCTACTCTGTCTTCCACATGCTATTCAAGAGGTGTTACCGGATTCCGCCTATAAGTGTTTATGCCGGGAGTAACAAGTTATCTACGGATGGCTTCTCTTTTACTACTTTTGATGATTTGAAGAATTTGTGCAACATATTTGGTTTTATGATATTAATAAGATTGTTAGATTCGCATATATTCTTTGTCATTTGATGAACTTTAGCTTGTTAGATTTGACTGTGTCTTGTTGCTATTCAGAAACATGTTCTCAAAAAAAATACTTGATTTCAATTCATAAAGAATATTTTTAAGGAAAACGTCGATGATTTTTCATAAGCATTCATCGCCTCAAAAAAGCAAGTCTATTTTTCACAGTATACTGAATGGATCTTTCTAGAGTGTTGAAGAATATAAACTCATAACTTGTTTAAGACCTTCTAAACCTTGTGCTGATAATAACTACATTAGTTTTCTGTAAGCAATATCGTTCTAATACGTAAAACCCGGATAAAAAGCTTGTAATATAAAATTTGATGGTATTATGTTTAGATTGTCGAAGATATTACTGATTTCTACATGTAAAACATTTATGTTATCTGCAAAATAGAAATCTTTATGTTAGATATATTAATTCTACCGGTTTCACGTTACATACATTTCTGTACCCTGTGCTCCAGAAAAGTTATGGGATTTAATTCATTATCGTATAAAATAATTTGCTTAACATCAATGTCCCACGTACTTTCTATAGAAATCCGGTAGCAATATATTTTTTGCATCTGGATTCTATGACAATCAATGATAGGTTCTCAGACTCAGTAAAGGTGTAATCATTTTTCTTGTATTGAGTCAAGTTTTCGTCCATCACAAAATATCGTAATGCTGTCTAAGGTTCTCTCCTGGGTCTACATTGCTGAACAACGTCAGTGTATAATGGCCAGTGATATTCACCGTAGACATATGTTTACACTGTGTACACATAGCAGGCAAACTACAGTATCATCTTAAGATGTGGAAATAAAACTATCAAGGTAGGAGAAGGATTTAGGTGTCATCATTAGTAGAGATGTAAAGCCAAGACAACAGTGTATTAATGTACGTAATAAGACTAACAGACAACTTGGTGTCATGTGTTAGTAGCAAGAATGAACAGGTAATATTACAGCTATAGTTAGTCACACAACACTTACATTATGACCTACAATATTGATCACTGTATTACAGTATGCATATCATTTCCTTGATACCAGGCATTAGAATCCTTCCAAATGAACACATTAAGATCATGAGAGTTTCTTTCTCTCACAGGTGGCAGGCAGGGTTAGTTATGTAAGAGGTATGTTTACTGATGTACTCTGTAACTTTAGCTGGAATATCATCAACTTCTCAGACCGTTACTGTAATACGTATAAACTTAGATCAGCACAATGTATTGCCAAAGAACAACACCGTTAGTCATGAGGAGTACAACTATATCTCATCATCTGAAATCTAATTACTACCAATTATTGTATCAGATGGGCAATGCCTGGAAGACGACAGCGATGTGCTTTCTGAATATATTTTCACAGAAACTCCATAGTAGAAATAATTTTGTAACTATAGCATTAGAATGATTCAAAAAAAGGAAAGTCACATGAAACATAAAAACGGCCTTAGAAAAGGAGAGTTGCAAGTGTAGCAGCAGCAGGTGTTGGTCAAGATGTTATAACGGGCAGGTCATGATGCGGCCCATCATCTACAAGTGGTACACACACCATCCCTAGACCACACTTACACTACACTTGACCCAGCCTTGTGGCACCCGCGCCAGCCAGGTACTCACTGGCAGTCAACAGTATATCCTGACAACAAACTTGGACCTACAACTAAAAACAATTTATAAATAATAACCCAGCTGGCTAGATTGACAACCATCATGGCGGTCCGCCAGTCATCTGTGTATCTCAAGCTTTCCTTCATTTATTCTCTTAACTTTTTCATGTCATATCCCAACTCCTCTGTTCATCAACATCTTTACGTAATCTCATAGAAAGGGATATTTACACAGTAAGAGTGTATGTGGCACTCAATCTCTCTTGGTATTTCTTCACACAAGTCTCTTTTCCAAGTTCACTTCCTCTCGCCACCTCTTCTCCCCGACATTGTTTCCTCTTTTCCGAAAACCTCTTCAGATCTTCACTGTCGTCTCCACTGTCGCCTCCAGCAGCCCCTATCAGCACATTTACATCCAAAAGTCCTTCTTTTACACGTCTTTCATTAAACATGTAATCCAGTCATGCCCGCTGACCATCTCTCCTACTTACATACGTACATTTGTGTATATCACATTTTACAAACCAGGTAATCCCAATCACCAGTCCTTTACACACACACAACACAAGTTGTTCACCATTTCCATGGGCCTCAGTTATACCCTCCACTGCCACATTACTTACCTTCACATTTAAATCACCATCACTAATACCTGGTCTCTTGCATCATAACTGCTGACATACTCACTCACTTGCTCCCAAAATACTTCCTCTGTTCTTGACTCTAACCCTTTACCTCACTAAGTGCCATTTGACCCGGCCTAATGGGGCAGGACAATGGTCATTATCTTCACTACTCTCTGGACACCACTGGTCCTTGGCCTCAGCCACTACACTCTCCACTTCAATACTATCTCACTAAACTCTTAAAATCACTGATCTTTGACCCATCGCTTTCAGATAATGTCCAAATCCTAATTCATCGTCAAGATCTTCACTATAAAGTTGGATGAACATACTGAATGTTGGAGATTCGAACCCATGACCTTGATCTTTGAGACTCAGGCTCGGTGATAATGTGTACCACACCTGCCAGTGAATTCCAATACATAGTCACCTAAATCTTAAGACCACACACACATGTACATACTGAACTGTAGACCAAAATATGGTCAACGAAAGATATTTCATATATCTGGTTTTAAAACTGATAAGATCAGGAAATAAGATTTAATCATTATCATTATCGGACGATTATAATGCCCAACAACACACGTTAGGTACACAATATATTTCCTACTAACCTACATGTGAAGTGACAATCCATACCATATCTAACTTCCCACTTGATAACCAGCATATTGTATCCTTCAGTACCAGATATACTATACTTAATGATAATTATAATCATAATGATCATAATAATGATAATAATGATGATGATGATAATGATAATGATAGTGATAATGGTAATGATAATGATAATGATGATGATAATGATAATGATACATAATAGTAATGATGATGCTAATAATGATGATGATGATAATAATAATAATAATAATGATAATGATAATAATAATAATAATAATAATAATAATAATAATAATAATAATAATAATAATAATAATAATGATAATAATAATAATAATGATAATAATGATAATAATAACAATGATAATTATGATAATTATAATAATGATAATAATGACAATAATGATAGTAATAATGATAATAATAATGATAATAATAATGATAATAATAATGATAATAATGATAATGATAACAATGATAATTATGATAATTATAATAATGATAATAATGACAATAATGATAGTAATAATGATAATAATAATGATAATAATAATGATAATAATAATGATAATAATGATAATGATAACAATGATAATTATGATAATTATAATAATGATAATAATGACAATAATGATAGTAATAATGATAATAATGAAAATAATGATAATAACAATAATGATAATAATGATGATAATAATAATGATAATAGTAATAATGATAATATGATTATATCAAATGATACTGCACTATAATGATGATAATGATTATAAAATTGTTGATGATAATAAGAGTAATAATAATGATGTAATTATGATAAATAGTACTGTACTATAATGATAATAACAATAATGATAATAATAATGATAATAATAATGATAATAGTAATAATAATGATGTAATTATGATAAATAGTACTGTACTATAATGATAATAACAATAATGATAATAATAATGATAATAGTAATAATAATGATGTAATTATGATAAATAGTACTGTACTATAATGATAATAACAATAATGATAATAATAATGATAATGATAATGATAATAGTAATAATAATGATGTAATTATGATAGATAGTACTGTACTATAATGATAATAACGGTAAAACCTTCAATACAGTTGCCTATTCCTAATATAACAAGACAATATGGTCTAAATATACCACATACCGGTGTTACACTGAGTTAAAAGAATTAAACTCCACGAACCATGATTTTGTCTTGATCTGTCCTTGTAACAGTATTTTGAACCTATACTCATCTTGGTGTATATTGTTTAGTTTTCGTAACCATTACATGAATATAAGTCAACATGTTTTCAGGTAAAAATAAGTTTTTCCAATTTCATGTTTTTCATTTTCCATTGGATGGAAAGATCCCAGGGATTAGTGTATATCTTGTGTCCCAACCAACCTTGCTCTGTTGGTTCCTGCTGTCTCTGGGTTAGTCATGTTTTATGGAAAAAAGAAAGATAAATGTTTATCAGGAGCGGGACTCGAACCCACGCCCGGAAGACCAGACAATGATTTGAAAGCAGCGCCTTAAACCACCCGGCCATCCTGCCAGGCGAAAATAAATTTGGAAGTTCTCTCTAACTTACTAAACTGAACATATTCCAGGAGCAAATGTATAGTATATACTTATAAGGTTAAGAGACGGGACAACACGAGTGTATAACTCTCTCCCATAATGCACAAATAGTAAACACACACACACACACACACACACACACACACACACAGAGCAGCGCCAGGCTGGAGGCGGGGCATCGTGACGTCACAGGCAAGTCCCTCCCCCCGCCAGATCCAAACATGTGTTGTGTCTGGTGATGGCGGTTCAAGATTTCCCACATTTATATTGATCTTTACATTATCATCCACTCCCAAAGTCACCTGGCATTCTTGTGTTTCAACAACAGACGTGATATATGCAACACCAGGCAAACATTGTACCATTATCTGATAGGTTAATTGGTGCACAATCAAGAACCAGTGAATTTCATCGCCGCCATAAGTAAGTAAGGAAGGTGACTTTAATGATGATAAATACGACCTGGTATGGCTGTGTCTACACACTACCGCCATCTGGTCAACATTGTACATACCAACATTTAAACTGTGACATTCAACCACAAGGTTTAAAGTCGCTCATGAAAACGCGAACTTAAAATCTATCCATTTAAATCTACCATTCATCAATAAACATTTAAACACCGTCATTTGAACGTAAACCTTCCAGCTGCGTTATTTTACCAGAGTCCTTTAAGATACGTTATATAAACACAAAACTTAAATGTACGTTAAGCTTCTGCAAACCATCATTGAATCTCAAACTTTTAAATTAGAATTGTAATGAAACTGCGAACTTTTAACTCTGTCAAATTACAGCTATTGTACAAAATGATTTACTTAATTGACAAATTTTAATGTCAGTTAATTTAACGATATCGTTTGTGGTTCATCTCTGAAACACAAACCTTTTAACTTTGTCTCTAGAACTGAACACAACCATTAAGTTTCATAACTGGAATGGAAATTTGGATAATCTATCAAAATTCTTCATATAACGCGAACTTTTAAATCCTTCCATTCAGTTGGGCCGTTACTTGCCTGGCTGCCATTCATAATATGTCCTTTTATATTGTATGTTGACTACGCTCTCATTCATTCGTCATTTGGATCGTCTCACTGATATTCCATTCATAAACTTCATTCCTGCAGCTTATTTTTGACCGCCATGTTGCTTCCTCAAGGTTTATAATTCTTTGTGTATTTAATAATAGAAGATTCAATGATATTTCTCGTGGTACTGGAATTAGAGTTAATAATGCCATCTCAGTTATTAACTCTAACTCAAGTACCACGAGAAATGTAATTGAATCTTCTATTACTGAATACACAAAGAATTATAATCTTAATATTAGTGATGTTCTATACAAATTGGATAACTTTAATGTTGATAAAATGTGTAAACAATTCACCTTCTTGTCCACATAATAAGTTTATGATACGCTTGTTGTCTGTCTTGGACAATCACATATTTACCATATGGCGTCCTAGCTACGTCTCTTCGTTGTATATTAACTGACTGTTATATTTCTCTCTTGTGTCTACCATGATGATGTGAGTTTTACACGAAAGTGCACTTGGGAACTTATCGTGTTTATTTTCCCTGTGAGCTCATAAGAATATACTTGATCACGTGCAAATTTGCGATCCTTTTCAATATATATATATATATATATACATATATATATATATATATATATATATATATATATATATATATATATATATTTTTTTTTTTTTTTTTATACTTTGTCGCTGTCTCCCGCGTTTGCGAGGTAGCGCAAGGAAACAGACGAAAGAAATGGGCCAACCCCCCCCCCCCCCATACACATGTACATACACACGTCCACACACGCAAATATACATACCTACACAGCTTTCCATGGTTTACCCCAGACGCTTCACATGCCTTGCTTCAATCCACTGACAGCACGTCAACCCCTGTATACCACATGACTCCAATTCACTCTATTTCTTGCCCTCCTTTCACCCTCCTGCATGTTCAGGCCCCGATCACACAAAATCTTTTTCACTCCATCTTTCCACCTCCAATTTGGTCTCCCTCTTCTCCTCGTTCCCTCCACTTTCGATACTGAGGAACAAAAGAAGGAGCCAAACAAGTAAATTTCGTCAAAGACATCTCTCTTTTCTTAACGCTGCCTCGCAAAGATTTTCATTAATTCATATTGAAGAAACAGACGAATTTTCTATTGTCTGGTTAGCTCAGTGGTAGAGCGTGAGTCTGACACACTCAAGGTCGTGGGTTCGAGACCCACACCAGACATAATTTTTGTCTTTTTCTTTTTTCATTTTGTCCGCATCACATGTGTGCAACATTCAGTATGTTCGTCCAACGTTATAGTGAAGATCTTCACAATAAATTGGGGTTTTCGACCTTATCTGAAAGGGTCAGGTCCACCAAGACGTCCTTGAAATCTTCCAGAAGCTTCTGGCGATCCTCCTCCAACTGCTGGGCACATCAGAGTTAACATGGGCCGGACATCGGTTGTGGAACGACTTAATCTGCTTCCGGTAGTTAGCAGGGATGATAATGAGGGCTCTGACCTCATACCAGGTCAGCTTAGTTCCAGTCTATTGCAACGACAATAAAAAAGTAAAACTCATTTCTTCGTGGAAAATTGAGAGGAAAACACGACAGCAACATGGCGATTTACCCTGTGGATATTTTGCCGGCTAGTCGGCAACGGTCGTTCAAACACTATTTTGCCGTATTAATCTCAGTACTTCATATAATACTATGTCACAAAATATGTTCTTGGGGGCGTAGCTCAGTGGTAGAGCACTCGCTTGGCATGCGAGAGGACCCGGGTTCAAACCCCGGCGCTTCCATTTTTGTTATTTGGGAAATTCACTGTTTTCAGTGTTATATATATATATATATATATATATATATATATATATATATATATATATCGTTCGATCAGTCAAGTTAAGCAACGTTGGGTCTGGTTAGTACTTGGATGGGTGACCGTCTGGGAACACCAGATGCTGTTATCCCTGGGGATAGGGAAGAAAGTATACTTGCCACGTATTCCCTGCGTGGCGTACAAGGCGACTAAAAGGGGAAGGAGCAGAAGGCCGGAAATCCTTTACTCTCATTTTCAATTTCTCAAAAGACGGAACAGAGAAGATATAAAGATATTGTAAAGATGTAACTAATATAAGATATAAGAATGATTGGAAGATACGGATGTAGCTGAAACAAGGAGTAATGAAGATTAAGGTGCAATGAAAATTATTCTGTAGTGAAGATAAATGTATATGTTAAAATTTTGTATTGAACATCAAGAAGTAATGATAATGATGAGAGTGTAGTGACGATGAGGGTTTAGTTAGGGAGTGGTGACAATTGCCTTTACAATGATACTAAGGAGGCAACACAATGAGGAACACAAACTTTCCAAAGCTACGTTCAAGTCAGACTTTGAACTAAGTTCGGTAAACAGAAGTATGATGTTAAGATGAGAGTGTAGTGAAGAAGAGTATAGTGATGATAAGGATATTGTCAAGATAGGTTGTAGTGAAGATACGAATGTAGTGAAGATACGAATTTAGTAGACATAAGGGTTATTAAAGAGTAAAGTTTATTCAAAATGATTATGTAGTGAAGATAAGAACTACTTTTAGTAAACT
>NC_092235.1:3544186-3603754 GCF_036320965.1 Panulirus ornatus | reverse complement strand
ATATTAACTAACTTAATATATAATAATTATTTATTATGATATCATATCGTAAATGGAGATTATTGCTACAGTATTTACATATGCCGTATAAAGTGATCATGATCACTGTTATTCACTTAAAAAATAATGAGTGTGCATAACTCAAATGTAATACTGCAGCACAACAGGACGTTTCAAGCAGCAAACGACTGTGGTGGCCGTGGCACCATGGTTTCAAAGCACTTCCGGAACGGTTGTTCATGTTGGCCTCACCATGAATTGTCATTATAAAATGGAAAATATGTTATATAGCATAACCTCTGTGTGTGTGTGTGTGTGTGTGTGTGTGTGTGTGAGACAGACAGACAGAGAAAGAGCTAACCTGGTGTTAGGATGCCGCCAAACATGTTTGTTTGCAGGGGGACCATCGCTGCAGAAGGTTTTTTCATCACAAAAGATGACGTTCTCCCAAAACTGATGTGGCTTGTCCGCATACTCCAACGTATACTCCACCCTGCTCTCCATGTTTGCCTCACTTAACACAGGTTTTGTTGCTGGTATGCGACCACGTAGCCCCTCAGAGTGATGTCTGTTTCGGACAGTTTGAGGCGTGCACTGCAGACCAAGAGTATCCCGAATGTTGCTAGCGGGCGTGAAGGGGGCAGCAGCAATGACAGCTGCTATGGCCTAGGGAAAGGATGACATATTGCAAATATAACATGTGATGTGGTTGTTTACATAACATCAAGTGGTCCAGTATACCTATATATGCAACATCATTACCTGGGGTTGTGCAACGTGGGCGCCCACGCCGATGCCTGTTGTCTGTGTTGCCCAACTCTGCCTGTCGGTGAATCCATCGTGCTACGGTTGACCGGTGAATACCAAGACGTCTCCCAATTTCAGAGTCGCTGTAGCCCTCATTATGAAGCTGTAGAATAGCTTCACGTGTCGCTTGTGAGGTCTCCATGGTAAAATTAGATATACCACAAAAACAACCTTTCGACATTGGCTCGCAGTGAACTATACCCGCGCTGTTTCATTGTTTCAAAAATATATCGCATGTCTCATTACATTTCCTGCATGGACACGAAATGGCGGTGTAAGATAACCTTTATGGACTGCCACGAACCCAGATGTGCTATAGAATAATACAATATCAATAGTAAAACATATTCTTCCCAAATTACACCTATACAATATGAAGCTATTGTGTTTACCTGGCATCACATTGAGGTATGCTGCAGCTACCACATGCGGGGGTTGCCGCATATAGCTGTGTGTGTCTCACAGATATATTACACACACCAATTCAAAAGTAGGGGTTCGTACTGCCTTGTATGATGTAATTTTATTGTTAATAATATAATGCCGCTCTTGTGGCACGTAACTTACATGGGTCTAGCATAGGACTCTGGAAACCTGTGGCTTCCAGGCACGTATACCAACCCTACCGGCATGGTACAACAGGTAGGTCAGTGATCATTACACACGTCTTCAAACCCCCTCTGCGCGATAGTTTTTTTGTTGTGTGTACAGATCATGAGATTGGGGAAGAGCAGTGTGGTTTCAGAAGTGGCAGAGGATGTGTGGATCAGGTGTTTGCTTTGGAGAATGTATGTGAGAAATACTTAGAAAAGCAAATGGATTTGTATGTATCAATTATGCATCTGGAGAAGGCATATGATCGAGTTGATAGAGATGCTCTGTGGAAGGTATTAAGAATATATGGTGTGGGAGGCAAATTGTTAGAAGCAGTGAAAAGTTTTTATCGAAGCTGTAAGGCATGTGTACGTGTAGGAAGAGAGTAAAGTGATTGGTTCTCAGTGAATGTAGGTTTGCAGCAGGGGTGTGTGATGTCTCCATGGTTGTTTAATTTGTTTATGGATGGGGTTGTTAGGTAGGTGAATGCAAGAGTTTTGGAAAGAGGGGCAAGTATACAGTCTATTGGGGATGAGAGCTTGGGAAGTGAGTCACTTGTTGTTCACTGATGATACAGCGCTGGTGGCTGATTCATTTGAGAAACTACAAAAGCTGATAACTGAGTTTGGTAAAGTGTGTGAAAGAAGAAAGTTGAGAGTAAATGTGAATAAGAGTAAGGTTATTAGGTACAGTAGGGTTGAGGGTCAAGTAAATTGGGAGGTAAGTTTGAATGGAGAGAACTAGAAGAAGTGAAGTGTTTTAGATATCTGGGAGTGGATTTGGCAGCGGATGGAACCATGGAAGCGGAAGTGAATCATAGGGTGGGGTAGGGGGCGAAATTTCTGGGAGCCTTGAAGAATGTGTGGAAGTCGAGAACATTATCTCGGAAAGCAAAAATGGGTATGTTTGAAGGAATAGTGGTTCCAACAGTGTTGTATGGTTGCGAGGCGTGGGTTATGGATAGAGTTGTGCGGAGGAGGGTGGATGTGCTGGAAATGAGATGTTTGAGGACAGTATGTGGTGTTAGGTGGTTTGATCGAGTAAGTAATGTAATGGTAAGAGAGATGTGTGGTAATAAAAAGAGTGTGGTTGAGAGAGCAGAAGAGGGTGTTTTAAAATGGTTTGGTCACATGGAGAGAATGAGCGAGGAAAGATTGACCAAGAGGATATATGTGTCAGAGGTGGAGGGAACGAGGAGAAGTGGGAGACCAAATTGGAGGTAAAAAGATGGAGTGAAAAAGATTTTGAGTGATCGGGGCCTGAACATGCAGGAGGGTGAAAGGCGTGCAAGGAGTAGAGTGAATTGAAACGATGTTGTTATACCGGGGTCGACGTGCTGTCAACGGATTGAACCAGGGCATGTGAAGCGTCTGGGGTAAACCATGGAAAGTTCTGTGGGGCCTGGATGTGGAAAGGGAGCTGTGGTTTCAGTGCATTATTACATGACAGCTAGAGACTGAGTGTGAACGAATGGGGCCTTTGTTGTCTTTTCCTAGCGCTACCATGCACACATGAGGGGGAGGGGGTTGTTATTCCATGTGTGGCGGGGTGGCAATGGGAATGAATAAAGGCAGACAGTATGAATTATGTACATGGGTATATATATATATATATATATATATATATATATATATATATATATATATATATATATATGTTTGTGTGGGTATATATATGTGTGCATTGAGATGTATAGGTATGTATATTTGCGGGTGTGGATGTGTATGTATATACATGTGTATGTGGGTGGGTTGGGCCATTCTTTCGTCTGTTTCCTTGCGCTACCTCGCTAACGCGGGAGACAGCGACAAAGCAAAATAGAAATATATATATATCTATAACATACAAACCTCCAACAGCCAGGATCGAACCCGGGACCCCTGTGCAAGAGGCTGGCATGCTAACCGCTAGGCTATGGGCCTGGCTAATAGGAAACTACTGTTAGGGTAACATTATAGACGGTATAGACCCCGTTGCTCACCATTGTGAGACGAAGGGTATTCGAGTACTTAGTATTCGAATAGTTGTTTCCTATTAGCCAGGCCCATAGCCTAGCGGTCAGCATGCCTGCCTCTTGCACAGGGGTCCCGGGTTCGATCCTGGCTGTTGAAGGTTTGTATGTTCTATGAAGGTGCGCGTTCATATGCACTTTATTCGTATATATATATATATATATATATATTCTTTTTTTTTTCCGCTGTCTCCCGCATTTGCGAGGTAGCGCAAGGAAACAGACGAAAGAAATGGCCCAACCCACCCCCATACACATGTATATACATACGTCCACACACGCAAATATACATACCTACACAGCTTTCCATGCTTTACCCCAGACGATTCACTTGCCCTGATTCAATCCACTGACAGCACGTCAACCCCGGTATACCACATCGATCCAATTCACTCTATTCCTTGCCCTCCTTTCACCCTCCTGCATGTTCAGGCCCCGATCACACAAAATCTTTTTCACTCCATCTTTCCACCTCCAATTTGGTCTCCCACTTCTCCTCGTTCCCTCCACCTCCGACACATATATCCTCTTGGTCAATCTTTCCTCACTCATTCTCTCCATGTGCCCAAACCATTTCAAAACACCCTCTTCTGCTCTCTCAACCACGCTCTTTTAATTTCCACAAATCTCTCTTACCCTTACGTTACTTACTCGATCAAACCACCTCACGCCACACATTGTCCTCAAACATCTCATTTCCAGCACATCCATCCTCCTGCGCACAACTCTATCCATAGCCCACGTCTCGCAACCATACAACATTGTTGGAACCACTATGCCTTCAAACATACCCAATTTTGCTTTCCGAGATAATGTTCTCGACTTCCACACATTCTTCAAGGCTCCCAGAATTTTCGCCCCCTCCCCCACCCTATGATCCACTTCCGCTTCCATGGTTCCATCCGCTGCCAGAACCACTCCCAGATATCTAAAACACTTTACTTCCTCCAGTTTTTCTCCATTCAAACTTACTTCCCAATTGACTTGACCGTCAACCATACTGTACCTAATAACCTTGCTCTTATTCACATTTACTCTTAACTTTCTTCTTTCACACAGTTTACCAAACTCATCCACCAGTTTCTCACATAAATCAGCCACCAGCGCTGTATCATCAGCGAACAACAACTGACTCACTTCCCAAGCTCTCTCATCCCCAACAGACTTCATACTTGCCCCTCTTTCCAAAACTCTTGCATTCACCTCCCTAACAACCCCATCCATAAACAAATTAAACAACCATGGAGACATCACACACCCCTGCCGCAAACCTACATTCACTGAGAACCAATCACTTTCCTCTATTCCTACACGTACACATGCCTTACATCCTCGATATATATATATATATATATATATATATATATATATATATATATATATATATATATATATATATATATATATATATATTTTTATTTTTTTTTTTTTCAAACTATTCGCCATTTCCCGCATTAGCGAGGTAGCGTTAAGAACAGAGGACTGGGCCTTTTTCGGAATATCCTCACCTGGCCCTCTCTGTTCCTTCTTTTGGAAAATTAAAAAAAAAACGAGAGGGGAGGATTTCCAGCCCCCCGCTCCCTCCCCTTTTAGTCGCCTTCTACGACACGCAGGGAATACGTGGGAAGTATTCTTAATCCCCTATCCCCAGGGATAGTATATATATATATATATATATATATATATATATATATATATATATATATATATATATATATATATATATATATATATATATAAGGATGAGCAGAATTATGACAATGGGTAATGGAATATATAAAGTTCTTGGATGGAAGAAGCAGTCTCCTTACACATCAGAATTAATTCTGTTATTTTTGAAATGTACTTAAAAATTGGAAGTATCCGTTAGTTACTATTTCAGCTCTGTAGGTAACTACAACAGTGGAGTGATAAACCTAATGGTAAAAAAGTCATACAAAACTGAATCGCAATCGCAAAAGAAAAAATAAAACAGCAACAAAAACCTTTGATTGGAATTAATGAAAATAATACTTATTTTTTTTTTTTTTTTTTTTTTTTTTATACTTTGTCGCTGTCTCCCGCGTTTGCGAGGTAGCGCAAGGAAACAGACGAAAGAAATGGCCCAACCCCCCCCCCCCCCATACACATGTACATACACACGTCCACACACGCAAATATACATACCTACACAGCTTTCCATGGTTTACCCCAGACGCTTCACATGCCTTGCTTCAATCCACTGACAGCACGTCAACCCCTGTATACCACATGACTCCAATTCACTCTATTTCTTGCCCTCCTTTCACCCTCCTGCATGTTCAGGCCCCGATCACACAAAATCTTTTTCACTCCATCTTTCCACCTCCAATTTGGTCTCCCTCTTCTCCTCGTTCCCTCCACCTCCGACACATATATCCTCTTGGTCAATCTCTCCTCACTCATTCTCTCCATGTGCCCAAACCATTTCAAAACACCCTCTTCTGCTCTCTCAACCACGCTCTTTTTATTTCCACACATCTCCCTTACCCTTACGTTACTTACTCGATCAAACCACCTCACACCACACATTGTCCTCAAACATCTCATTTCCAGCACATCCATCCTCCTGCGCACATCTCTATCCATAGCCCACGCCTCGCAACCATACAACATTGTTGGAACCACTATTCCCTCAAACATACCCATTTTTGCTTTCCGAGATAATGTTCTCGACTTCCACACATTTTTCAAGGCTCCCAAAATTTTCGCCCCCTCCCCCACCCTATGATCCACTTCCGCTTCCATGGTTCCATCCGCTGACAGATCCACTCCCAGATATCTAAAACACTTCACTTCCTCCAGTTTTTCTCCATTCAAACTCACCTCCCAATTGACTTGACCCTCACCCCTACTGTACCTAATAACCTTGCTCTTATTCACATTTACTCTCAACTTTCTTCTTCCACACACTTTACCAAACTCAGTCACCAGCTTCTGCAGTTTCTCACATGAATCAGCCACCAGCGCTGTATCATCAGCGAACAACAACTGACTCACTTCCCAAGCTCTCTCATCCCCAACAGACTTCATACTTGCCCCTCTTTCCAGGACTCTTGCATTTACCTCCCTTACAACCCCATCCATAAACAAATTAAACAACCATGGAGACATCACACACCCCTGCCGCAAACCTACATTCACTGAGAACCAATCACTTTCCTCTCTTCCTACACGTACACATGCCTTACATCCTCGATAAAAACTTTTCACTGCTTCTAACAACTTGCCTCCCACACCATATATTCTTAATACCTTCCACAGAGCATCTCTATCAACTCTATCATATGCCTTCTCCAGATCCATAAATGCTACATACAAATCCATTTGCTTTTCTAAGTATTTCTCACATACATTCTTCAAAGCAAACACCTGATCCACACATCCTCTACCACTTCTGAAACCGCACTGCTCTTCCCCAATCTGATGCTCTGTACATGCCTTCACCCTCTCAATCAATACCCTCCCATATAATTTACCAGGAATACTCAACAAACTTATACCTCTGTAATTTGAGCACTCACTCTTATCCCCTTTGCCTTTGTACAATGGCACTATGCACGCATTCCGCCAATCCTCAGGCACCTCACCATGAGTCATACATACATTAAATAACCTTACCAACCAGTCAACAATACAGTCACCCCCTTTCTTAATAAATTCCACTGCAATACCATCCAAACCTGCTGCCTTGCCGGCTTTCATCTTCCGCAAAGCTTTCACTACCTCTTCTCTGTTTACCAAATCATTTTCCCCAACCCTCTCACTTTGCACACCACCTCGACCAAAACACCCTATATCTGCCACTCTGTCATCAGACACATTCAACAAACCTTCAAAATACTCATTCCATCTCCTTCTCACATCACCGCTACTTGTTATCACCTCCCCATTTACGCCCTTCACTGAAGTTCCCATTTGCTCCCTTGTCTTACGCACCCTATTTACCTCCTTCCAGAACATCTTTTTATTCTCCCTAAAATTTACTGATAGTCTCTCACCCCAACTCTCATTTGCCCTTTTTTTTCACCTCTTGCACCTTTCTCTTGACCTCCTGTCTCTTTCTTTTATACTTCTCCCACTCAATTGCATTTTTTCCCTGCAAAAATCGTCCAAATGCCTCTCTCTTCTCTTTCACTAATACTCTTACTTCTTCATCCCACCACTCACTACCCTTTCTAAACAGCCCACCTCCCACTCTTCTCATGCCACAAGCATCTTTTGCGCAATCCATCACTGATTCCCTAAATACATCCCATTCCTCCCCCACTCCCCTTACTTCCATTGTTCTCACCTTTTTCCATTCTGTACACAGTCTCTCCTGGTACTTCCCCACACAGGTCTCCTTCCCAAGCTCACTTACTCTCACCACCTTCTTCACCCCAACATTCACTCCTCTTTTCTGAAAACCCATACTAATCTTCACCTTAGCCTCCACAAGATAATGATCAGACATCCCTCCAGTTGCACCTCTCAGCACATTAACATCCAAAAGTCTCTCTTTCGCACGCCTGTCAATTAACACGTAATCCAATAACGCTCTCTGGCCATCTCTCCTACTTACATAAGTATACTTATGTATATCTCGCTTTTTAAACCAGGTATTCCCAATCATCAGTCCTTTTTCAGCACATAAATCTACAAGCTCTTCACCATTTCCATTTACAACACTGAACACCCCATGCATACCAATTATTCCCTCAACTGCCACATTACTCACCTTTGCATTCAAATCACCCATCACTATAACCCGGTCTCGTGCATCAAAACCGCTAACACACTCATTTAGCTGCTCCCAAAACACTTGCCTCTCATGATCTTTCTTCTCATGCCCAGGTGCATATGCACCAATAATCACCCACCTCTCTCCATCAACTTTCAATTTTACCCATATTAATCGAGAATTTACTTTCTTACATTCTATCACATACTCCCACAACTCCTGTTTCAGGAGTATTGCTACTCCTTCCCTTGCTCTTGTCCTCTCACTAACCCCTGACTTCACTCCCCAGACATTTCCAAACCACTCTTCCCCTTTACCCTTGAGCTTCGTTTCACTCAGAGCCAAAACATCCAGGTTCCTTTCCTCAAACATACTACCTATCTCTCCTTTTTTCACATCTTGGTTACATCCACACACATTTAGGCACCCCACTCTGAGCCTTCGAGGAGGATGATCACTCCCCGCGTGACTCCTTCTTCTGTTTCCCATTTTAGAAAGTTAATACAAGGAGGGGAGGATTTCCGGCCCCCCGCTCCCGTCCCCTCTAGCGAATAATACTTATATTTTCCACATAATAATTCACAATACATATTTGTAAACTTTTAATTTACTCAAAAAATTCAAAAATATTAATTGAAATTTAATCAGTCATCAATTAATTAATTGAAATTTAATCAGTCATCAATCAAGTATCATTTCAATATCATTAGCACTCTAGTTTTTTATACAGTAACATCCATAAGAACTGTCAAAAGACACTTCTACAGTATCCGTCTAAAGCATTCCACGAGTGATGACACCAGCTGCTGGGGGACCATCAAGAGAATTCAGGCCCATTTCTGCTTGCTTGGCTTTAGTCAGCAATGCTAGAGCTCTAAATGAGCGAGGCTCCCATATGGCCATATTCTGCATGGTTTTCCTGTCAAGAGCAATACCTGCCTCATTCAGAACAGACTTCATGTCAGTGTAGCTGGTGCCAAGTTCCTGGTGCCATATATATATATATATATATATATATATATATATATATATATATATATATATATATATATATCATGCTATGGTGAAGGACTCTTTAACCTGTCCCATTGTTTCGCACCCCTCCTGGCAGAAGCACTAGTGGATGTTGTGCCGACTGGGTGGTGTTTGCTGCCACGTTAACATAATACCTACTTACAAACTGTTCTTCCAGTATCCATTTAATTTTTTTGTATTGTTATTATTAATGTTATCACCATTCCCCTATAGGACTAGATAGCAGTTACAGATATGAATAGAATTATTATGTAGGGACGTTATACAATCAAAAATCAAATTGGGTTGCATGACTAATGATCATAACTATAGGTCGCTCGCCGTTAAATCCAACAAAAGAAACAAATAGATATACTAGAATTACCAGGGCTGAAACAATACCGATTGGTCAGCAGTGTGGTGTCTCACCTGGGTGGCGCCTGACCTCTCCGTTTCCCTGGGGCCCTCCATGATCCTGGGGATGACGGGTGTGAGGTCAGAGGTAGTTCCAGTAAAAAAGGGTCGAAGCCAGTTCACCTCACCACGTGTGACCTGGGATGTGTTGGCTTTATATCCCACATACTCTAGCCAGGATAAGTCACTCTACCTCTGGTGTTCACTCGCGAAGCATCTCATGGTGTCACGGGCGGCAGTTATTGAATGACAGAGTGAGCTACACTGTGTTATAAATGTGTTGTGGTGGTACAGAGGACTGCAGCCATGAAGGACAACCAGGACCATATTCTCCGTACAACAAAACCTCCTCAAACAGTTTTGACAACAAGAGATAAAAGGTCATAAACAAAAAAAGAAGAACCATTCAAATGTCCTGAGTGTCAGAAAAGCTTTACAGAACATGTCTATCTTCATAGGCACATGAAATTACATACTTTTCAGAAGACATATCAGTGTAAAGAATAACAGTACCTTCTACCTTAAGAACAGCTTAGTGTGGCAGATGAAAGTTCACATTGGACAAAAGCAATATCAGTGTTCAGATTGTCAAAAGTGTTTTTCTAGAAAATATGATTTAAAGACACACTTGAGAATTCATACTAGTGAGAACCCATACCAATGTTCAGAATGTCAAAAACAATCTATCACAGACGTAATTTCGTAAAACATCTGAGTTCACACAGGTGAGAAGCCATACTAGTGTGGAGAATGTCAAAGAACTTTATCTCAGAAAAGTGATTTAGTGTCACACCTGAGAGTTCACACGGGCGAGAAGCCATACCGATGTTCATAATGTCAAAAACAATTCTCTCAAAAGTGTAATTTAGTGACACACCTGAGAGTTCACACAGGCGAGAAGCCGTATGAATGTTCAGAATGTCAAGAAACTTTTTCTCAGAAAATTAGTTTAGTGAAATACCTGAGAGTTTACATGGGCGAGAAGCCATACCAGTGTTCATAATGTCAAAAACAATTCTCTCAAAATTGTAATTTAGTGAAACACCTGAGAGTTCATACAGGCGAGAAGCCATACCAATGTTCAGAATGTCAAGAATCTTTTTCTCGGAAAAGTAATTCAGTGAAACACCTGAAAATTCACACAGGCGAGAAGCCATAACAATGTTCAGAATGTCAAGAAACTTTTTCTCAGAAAAGCAATTTAGCGACACAACTGAGAGTTCACACAGGCGAGAAGCCATACTGATGTTCAGAATGTCATAAACAATTCTATAACAGAGGTAATTTAGTAAAACGTCTGAGAGTTCACACAGCCGAGAAGCCAAATTAGTAAAAAGAAAAAAAAAAATCTGCTAAAAGTACTCAAGTGACACATCGAGAGGTCACACAAGCGAAGAACCATAACAGTATTCAGAATGTCAAGAAACTTTTCATAGTAAAAGCGCTTTAGTCAGACACCTGAGAGTTCACACAGGCGAGAAGCTATACCGGTGTTCAGAATGTCAAAAACAATTTTCTTGAAGAGGTGATTAAGGAAGACATCGGAGAGTTCATACCTATGTTCAGAGTGTCCTAAATGTTTTTCCCGAAAAAGCAGTATAGTAAAACACAAGGTAGTTGAACGCATCCCAGGTCTCATGAGAAGAACTGGCCGCGACCTGCGTGTAGTGGAGCGACCCATGACGTCAAACCCATCTTTCCCAAGATCACAGAGGACCCCACCAGGAAGGTCAGGCGCCAAACAGGTGAGACACCACACTGCTGAACAAATGATATTGTTTCATCTCTGCTATTACACTAATATCTCTGTAAAATGATACATATATATATATATATATATATATATATATATATATATATATATATATATATATATATATATATATATATATATATATATATATATATATATATATATATATATATATATATATATATATATATATATATATATATATATATATATATATATATATATATATATATATATATATATATATATATATATATATATATATATATATATATATATATATATATACATATATATATATATATATATATATATATATATATATGTGTATATATATATATATATATATATATATATATATATATATATATATATATATATATATATATATATATATATATATATGGTTTGGGTACATAGAGAGAATGTGTGAGGAAAGATTGACCAAGAGGATATATGTGTCGGAGGTGGAGGGAACGAGGAGAAGTGGGAGAACAAATTGGAGGTGGAAAGATGGAGTGAAAAAGATTTTGTGTGATCGGGGCCTGAACATGCAGGAGGGTGAAAGGCGAGCAAGAAATAGAGTGAATTGGATCGATGTGGTATACCGGGGTTGACGTGCTGTCAGTGGATTGAATCAGGGCATGTGAAGCGTCAGGGGTAAACCATGGAAAGCTGTGTAGGTATGTATATTTGCGTGTGTGGACGTATGTATATACATGTGTATGGGGGTGGGTTGGGCCATTTCTTTCGTCTGTTTCCTAGCGCTACCTCGCAAACGCGGGAGAGAGCGACAAAAAAATATATATATATATATATATATATATATATATATATATATATATATATATATATATATATATATATATATATATATTTGTACCGCTTTATAAGTATGTTTGTTGTATGTCTGGGATTGATTTTTAATAGTAACACCTATACGAGAAAACTGTAGAAAAATACAAAGGCATTATCAGAGATACACAGTCTAACTGCATTAGAATATATTACAAAACTACATAACATAATAACATAAGAAGTAAGGACACTGCAAGAGGCGTATAGGACTGAGCTAGGCAGGTCCTGAGTCTGTCCACCAACCAACTGCCTGTACCCAACCTTCGTTTAAAGCTACCTAAAGAACTAGCTTCCACTACTGTACTTGGTAGCTTGTTCCATAAATCTACTACCTTATTCCCGAACCAATATCTACCCACATCCGACCTGAATCTATCTAAATCTATTATTTTTGGTCCTACCCAGTGGCGTCATTCTAAGAACTTTATTCATGTTACCTCTATGTATGGTCTTCACCTATTCAAAAACTTCATTCACATCCCATCTAGACCTTCTCTTCTTAAATGACTGCAAATTCAGCCTTTTTTACCTTTGTTCATAAGTGAAATTTCTAATTCCAGGAATCATTTATATCATTCGCACTTGTGCTCTATCTCTCTCTCTCTAACAGTCTTCATTAACTGCATTGTATGGAGGCCAAAACTATACCGCATGATTCAAATGTGAGTCTCACCAACTCAAGATTATGTTGTGATAATACTCTAGGCGTTTCATTGGTAACAGTCCCATTAATGAACCCAAACATACTATTAGCCTCATCACACACTTTAATACATTGTTGCAGCGGCTTAAGATCCTCGCTCACTCCACATGAAGTACGTTTAATTGTTGAACTGAGGAACATGTAATGGTGAACCTGAAAAATACACACACACACACACACACACACACACACACACACACACACACACACACACACACACACACACACACAACCACTCAACACACATACCCACAAATTCTTTCTACCTTTGTCTCTTTTTATTTCTCGTATCTTTTATTGTTTGCATTTTGTACAATAACTACTCCCATTTATGTTTTGTATATTCGTATATTCTAGAAAGGTAAAGTAAAGCTTAAAGTCTATGTAATTTTTTTAAATAAACCGTAATGAGATCTTTTCCCCCTCGGTGATTGTTGGACCCGAGGAAAGTAAAATCATTCCTCATTATTGACGACAGTGTTGTAGGGTTAAATAAGCCATGGTTTCATCAATATAGACTTTGGTAACGAGAAATTCACATCAAATCTAACGAGTTCATGATCAGGCAAATTAATGATCCTAGCCTTCTTAGCAAAATCTAAGCTATTTGTCACATTATATGGCGAGATTATTTCTTCTTTAACATGGCTGAGATGCCCCTACATTCAAAAACTTTCATTGACTAACTAGAACTTTGTAGACAGTAACGTTTTCCAAGATGATGAAGGCGATCTTTATTGAAAGAAATTAGGTTGAGCCATGGTAAATCCCCTCACTCCTATTCTCAGTAACTTATTCATGGAATACTATGAGTCTGGGATCCAAACTTCCGTTAGTACAGTCCAGAAATATGGTTTGTATACGTTGACGATGTGTGGTCTTATGGCCATCTTACCAAGATCATGATGTTTTCTTTAATGAATTACGATTCATCCCACCATCAAGTTTAAGACTAAATGGAAACACATAGGCAAATCTCCCTTTCTTGATGTGGTGATAATCAGGTATCTTGATTCATTATTCTTTAAGATCTACAGGAAGCCTACCAGTGCTGAGTTATATTCATTATTTTTCAGGGTGTGGGAAAACTGTATCCAAGGTCCAGGTGTGGTGTGTAGGAACAGTGCTATGGCTGGTGTGTGAGGGACCCAATGCCCTGTATAAAGTGTAATGTGTGAAGGAACGCCGTCCCTCGGTAGAGATACGGAACTAGTATGACAATATCCTCATCCCGGTACAAGCTTGCGGTGTGTGGGACATAGTACTACCTGCCAGGTCTGGTATGTGAGGAACTGAGTACCTCAGTGCCGGTGCAATACTGGTGAGTGTGAGATAAAATGTCTTAGAGTCAGATGTGGTGTGTGGTGAGACAGCGCCCCAGTTTCAGTGTAGGTATGGTGTTACACCGTCCTAGTGTCATGTGGGTGTCTGGTGACACAGTACCCCAGTGCCAGTGTAGGTGTGGTGTTACACCGTCCTAGTGTCATGTGGGTGTCTGGCAACACAGTACCCCAGTGTCGGTGTAGGTGTGGTGGTACAGCGTTAAAGTGCCAACACTACATTCCTTCACCACCTACGTACACTACTCACCCTCATTGCCGACCTACAAGACCTTCCTTCACCATGATGAGGTGTCTGGTGACATCAGGACCCCAATGTTAGTGTAGGTGTGGTATGGTGGTACAGGACCCTCGTGACAGGTGTGGTGTGTGGTGAGACACTACCACAGATTTAGTGTATGTGTGGTGCTACAGGACCCTTGTGCCAGGTGCTGTGCCTAGTGACACAGTACCACAGTGCTAAGCCTGTTGTGTAGTGACACAATCGCCAAGCTTCTCTGCAGGTCTGGTGTACAGAGACACGTTGCCAGTCTTGATGTTTGAGGACATTATGTTTGGCTTATGGGAAATTCAGTATCTTGTACTATCCATGATGTGTGTAGAATACAGCAGCCCAGTGCCTGGTCTAGTGTGTGGGAGGCATACTGCCTCACTCCCAGGTCTGGTTTATAGTAACACAGGTGTCACGGTCTTGCTCACATATGATCATCTCTGGTGGGTGTCTGCGACTTATGTAACTTTATGTCCACAACCTTTTGATCATATCTAATCATTATGGCCTCAGTAAACCGTGCAAGAGATTACTTGATTTGTAAAAACTCTCACTATAGAAATATCAATAATTTTGAAAAGAAGTATTAATTTACTGTGTTTATTGTATTAGTGATATGTTAGCAAAGAAATAAATTACCTTTTAATCAATCCTTTCTTTTTTTATTTGCTTGATCAGTAGTGTATGTCATGTCACTTGCATCTCCATATGAAAGTAACAGCACGACACATGTTATTTTCATTGAAAATTTACTGTACATGGTGGTAAGTACAGACGTACAGTACAGTACATGTAGAGCCTCAACATTAAGCCAGGAGAGCTCAGGTTACTGGCTGCAAGCAAATGTGACGAAACTCCTGAAGGAAAGTTACTTTTCCCTAAAATAAGCTCACTGTAGGTAAGTTGTCTGTTTATTGCCATTAGACTGTGTAGAAAACCTTAATACTTATGTGTGGTGGTAACGAGTGGCAACAGTTTGCAGTGTTACACTTGTCGCTGCACCTAATACTAATATTGAACTGTGCATTGTTTTACTGTCATTGGTTCATGACATAAAGTATTGTTAATGTTCAGAGGCTACGTAACTGTCAGAGTCTGAGAAAGCATCTGTAGAAGATATTATGTGATTGCTATTTCTGAATCTTGGTTTGATATAAAATAAATAGACTTCTTTGTCTAATACGCAATTCCAGGGTATAATCTTTGATAGAAACATGGTAAATAATGTAGGCGGTAATGTTTGGCCTTTGTTAAAGATCATCTTAATCTTGGGATGAATAAAATGTACCCGATGGAAATGTCGATTTCATTTTGCATAGATTAAAGATGAGCTTCGTAAGAAAATAACAGTAGGACAAACACCAGAGAAAGGCGACAGATTTTATGATCAGTTTGCAGAAATTTGTGATGAACAAGATTCTGTCGTAAAAGACTTAAGTGCAAGGTGGGGGCGAATGTCTCTTTCCACCAGCTTCGGGTGCGGATCCACGTAGATTTGCTTGATAGTTCCATAATCCAATTAGTTGAGAAACCTGCTCGTGTCGTTGATAATGTTGAAGATTGAGGTAAGTTTGTTACAATTCAATAAATGTTATTTCTTTTATGAAAAGAAAGATTATTGTCTGGATATCCATAGAAAAAGCATATCAGTGATTGTATAGGTGAAGTGTACATACATATCTAGGTGTAGGTGGAGGCCAGTATAGAGCGTACAGTGGGTAAAATACATCAACATAGGAGCTCCAGTGACGGGGGAAGGCGAGCGGGCTCAGGCACCCCAAGGGTACACTCCCTTCAGAGGTGGGTCTAGGATACATTAATTACAGTATACTAAGCGATACTGATAGTAACATAGATAACAACGTTTGTGTAACACAAAGCAGGTATAACACAACATACAGTATACTGGTAGTAACATAGATAACAACGTTTGTGTAACAAAAAGCAGGTATAACACAACATACAGTATACTGATAGTAAAATAGATAACAACGTTTGTGTAATACAAAACATGTACAACATAAATCATACAGTATACTGATAGTAACATAGGTAACAACGTTTGTGTAAAACAAAACAGGTATATCATAAATCATACAGTATACTGATAATAACAGAGGTAACAGAGCTTGTGTAATACAAAGCAGGTTGTTCATCACCTCAGCTGTTCATTATGTGTTGTTCATCATCTCAGCTATCCTTTACGTGTTGTTCATCATTTCAGCTGTTCATTACATGTTGTTCATCATCTCAGCTGTTCATTACGTGTTGTTTATCATGTCAGTTGTTCATTACGTGTTGTTCATTATATTAGCTGTTCATTACGTGTTGTTCTTCCTTTCAGCTGTTCATTACATGTTCTTCATCATCTCAGCAGTTCCTTACATGTTGTTCATCATCTCAGCTGTTCATTACGTGTTGTTCATCATCTCAGCTGTTCATTACGTGTTGTTCATTATCTCAGCTGCTCATTACATGTTGTTCATCATCTCAGCTGCTCATAACGTGTTGTTCATCATCTCAGCTGTCATTACGTGTTGTTCATCATCTCAGCTGCTCATTACGTTTTTGTCATCATCTCAGTTGTTCATTAAGTGTTGTTCATCATCTCAGCTGTTCATTGCGTGTTGTTCATCATCTCAGCTGTTTATTACGTGTTGTTCATCATCTCAGCAGTTCATTACGTGTTGTTCATCAATTTAGCTGTTCATAACGTGTTGTTCATCCTTTCAGCTGTTCTTTACATGTTGTTCATCATCTCAGCTGTTCATCACGTGTTGTTCATCGTCTCGGCTGTTCATTACGTGTTGTTCATCATCTAAGCTGTTCATTACGTGTTGTTCATTACCTCAGCTGTTAAATACGCGTTGTTCATCACCTCAGTTATCCTTTACGTGTTAATCATCATTTCATCTGTTCATTACGTGTTGTTCATTATCTCAGCTGTTCATTACGTGCTGTTCATCAATTTACCTGTTCGTGTTGTTCATCTTTTTAGCTGTTCATTACATGTTGTTCATCATCTCAGCTGTTCATTACGTGTTGTTCATCATCTCCGCTGTTCATTACGTGTTGTTCATCACCTCAGCTATCCATTACGTGTTGTTCATCATTTCAGCTGTTCATTACGTGTTGTTTATCATCTCAGCTGTTCATTACGTGTTGTTCATCCTTTCAGCTGTTTATTACATGTTGTTCATCATCTCAGCTCTTCATTACGTGTTGTTCATCATCTCAGCTGTTCATTACCTGTTCTTCATCCTTTCAGTAGTTCATTACATGTTGTTCCTCGTCGCAGCTGTTCATTACGTGTTGTTCATCATCTTATCTGTTCATTACGTTTTGGTCATCATCCCAGCTTTTCATTACGTGTTGTTCATTATCTCTGCCGTTCATTACGTGTTGTTCATCATCTCAGCTGTTCATTATGTGTTGTTCATCATCCCAGCTGTTCATTACGTGTTGTTCATCATCTCGGTTGCTGATTACGTGTTGTTCATCATCTCAGCTGTTCATTACGTGTTGTTCATTATCTCAGCTGTTCATTACGCGTTATTCATCGTCTCAGTTGCTCATTACGTTTTGTTCATCATCTCAGTTGTTCATTACGTGTTGTTCATCATCTCAGCTGCTCATTACGTGTTGTTCATTATCTCTGCTGTTCATTACGTGTTGTTCATCATCTCAGCTGTTCATTATGTGTTGTTCATCAATCCAGCTGTTCATTACGTGTCGTTCATCATCTCGGCTGCTGATTACGTGTTGTTCATCATCTCAGCTGTTCATTACGTGTTGTTCATCATCCCAGCTATTCATTACGCGTTATTCATCATCTCAGTTCCTCATTACGTTTTGTTCATCATCTCAGTTGTTCAGTACGTGTTGTTCATCATCTCAGCTGTTCATTACGTGTTGTTCATCGTCTCAGCTGTTCATTACGTGTTGTTCATCATTGCAGCTGTTCATTACGTGTTCATCCTTTCAGTTGTTCATTACATGTTGTTCATCATCTCAGCTGTTCATTACGTGTTGTTCATCTTCTCAGCTGTTTATTACGTGTTGCTCATCATCTCAGCTTCTTATTACGTTTGCTCATCATCTCAGCTGTTCATAAAGTGTTGTTCATCATCTCACCTGTTCATTACCTGTTGCTCATCATCTCAGCTGTTCATTACTGTTGTTCATCATCTCAGCTGTTCATTAAGTGTTGTTCATCATCTCAGCTGTTCATGTCTCAGCTGTTATTACGTGCTGTTCATCATCTCAGCGGTTTATTACATGTTGTTCGTCATATCAGCTGTTCATTACGTGTTGTTCTTCATCTCAGCTGCTCATTGCGTGTTGTTCATCATCTCAGCTGTTCATTACGTGTTGTTTATCGTCTCAGCTGTTCATTACGTGTTATTCATCATCTCGGCTGCTTATTACTTGTCGTTCATCATCTCAGCTGTTCATTACGTGTAGTTCATCATGTTGTTCATTACGTGTTGCTTATCATCTCAACTGTTCATCACGTGCTGTTGATCTTATCAGCTGTTCATTACGTTTTGGTCATCATCTCAGTTGATCATTATGTGTTGTTCATCATCTCAGCTGTTCATCATATCAGCTGCTCATTACGTTTTGGTCATCATCTCAGTTGTTCATTTCGTGTTGCTCATCGTCTCAGTTGTTCATTACGTGTTGTTCATCATCCCAGCTGTTCATTACGTGTTGTTCATCATCTGGGCTGTTGATGACGTGTTGTTAATCTCGGCTGTTCATTACGTGTTGTGGTGGCTTCGTTTTCTAAAAGTATCTTTGTAAACGAAAGAAAAAAGTGAGATTGAATACGACTGGAAATGTGGCACATTTTAAGACATTGAAGCGACACTCGTCACCTGTACGGACAAAATGCATTAGACCTTTCATGTAATTTGACAGCTAGTCTGTAGCCTGATACAAGAGGAATTTCTAGATAACCAGTCTATTTTTTTTTTCTTTTTTTCTTTTTTTTGCTTTGTCGCTGTCTCCCGCGTTTGCGAGGTAGCGCAAGGAAACAGACGAAAGAAAGGGCCCAACCCATCCCCATACACATGTATATACATACGTCCACACACGCAAATATACATACCTACACAGCTTTCCATGGTTTACCCCTGACGCTTCACATGCCCTGATTCAATCCACTGACAGCACCGCAACCCCGGTATACCACATCGATCCAGTTCACTCTATTCCTTGCCCTCCTTTCACTCTCCTGCATGTTCAGGCCCCGATCACACAAAATCTTTTTCACTCTATCTTTCCACCTCCAATTTGGTCTCCCACTTCTCCTCGTTCCCTCCACCTCCGACACATATATCCTCTTGGTCAATCTTTCCTCACTCATTCTCTCCATGTGCCCAAACCATTTTAAAACACCCTCTTCTGCTCTCTCAACAACGCTCTTTTTATTTCCACATATCTTTCTTACCCTTACGTTACTTACTCGATCAAACCACCTCACACCACATATTGTCCTCAAACATCTCATTTCCAGCACATCCACCCTCCTGCGCACAACTCTGTCCATAGCCCACGCCTCGCAACCATACAAAATTGTTGGAACCACTATTCCTTCAAACATACCCATTTTTGCTTTCCGAGATAATGTTCTCGACTTCCACACATTCTTCAAGGCTCCCAGGATTTTCGCCCCCTCCCCCACCCTATGATCCACTTCCGCTTCCATGGTTCCATCCGCTGCCAGATCCACTCCCAGATATCTAAAACACTTTACTTCCTCCAGTTTTTCTCCATTCAAACTTACCTCCCAATTGACTTGACCCTCAACCCTACTGTACCTAATAACCTTGCTCTTATTCACATTTACTCTTAACTTTCTTCTTTCACACACTTTACCAAACTCAGTCACCAGCTTCTGCAGTTTCTCATCAGCGAACAACAACTGACTCACTTCCCAAGCTCTCTCATCCACAACAGACTTCATACTTGCCCCTCTTTCCAAAACTCTTGCATTCACCTCCCTAACAACCCCATCCATAAACAAATTAAACAACCATGGAGACATCACACACCCTTGCCGCAAACCTACATTCACTGAGAACCAATCACTTTCCTCTCTTCCTACACGTACACATGCCTTACATCCTCGATAAAAACTTTTCACTGCTTCTAACAACTTGCCTCCCACACCATATATTCTTAATACCTTCCACAGAGCATCTCTATCAACTCTATCATATGCCTTCTCCAGATCCATAAATGCTACATACAAATCCATTTGCTTTTCTAAGTATTTCTCACGTACATTATGTATGTATATATATATATATACATATATATATATATATATATATATATATATATATATATATATATATATATATATATATATATATATATATATATATATATATATATATATATATATATATATATATATTAACTGATTTTCAAAATATATGATGATGAGTATGAAACACCTTAAAAACAGGTGGGAAAATGCTGAAGAATTATATGATAATACAGATGAAAATGTACATATGACTACCTGATACATGCAAGTAAATAATGGAGGCAAAATACTAGGTTCTGCACTACTTACCAAACAAACATGAAGTTATGAACATGGCCTTCATACGAACAACTGATTAAGTCAATCTGGAGTAATCTTATGGCTGAATATAAGTAAGAAGGAGCTCCTGGGGCAGGACGTAAGTTAGTAAGTATAAATAGAATATATATCAATAACTGTTGAAACTAAAATTAGATTGTTAGTGAAAGATATTTCATTTGGCAAACATATTCAAATTTGACATACTTACATGACATTTACTGGGCACTTTCCTTTAGCATCCTTATGACTAGCACAATGAGTGTTTATGACTTTCTTAGAATATCATAAGCTGAAATTAAATCTCTTAAATCTGCACTCAGACATAGCCCAAGTTTGGTCATTATGAGATTTACTGGACCTGGTATTTAAAATTCATTTTTCCAGATCTTTTGTTTACAAGATACTAAAGACAAAAGATTCCCTTTCACTGTATTTCCACATGTCTTTTTTGCAATATACAATATTCAAGATAGTGGGGGGGATGTAAAAGTCATAACCGCAAGTGAAAAAATATCCAAGATATAGAATAAAGGTGGAAAAATGAAATGATTTTCTGCACATTATGTGATAAGCTTTTTGAGTATGATAGTATTTATTAACCCAAATGTCATGATATACATTCATTATTCCACAAATTGATTTTCTGTATTCATGTAGTAGTCTTAGTAATATGTTGCTCATTAATATATTATTATTATATAACCCTAGGACCCTTTCTGTAGGGTTCCAAAAGTTTCACTGCAAGTAGTACCAGGGAAGGGGTGGACTCCTCTGAAATGAGTTTTTTGACAGTGTTATACTTTGATGACAGTCTTGCTGAAGATGAGATTTTCTTCAGTACATAACCACAAGTAGGCAGAGTTGGTAACTTCCTTGTAAATGCTCACATGCACTAGTTAATAGGTACTTTTATAATTTTCCAGTTCTGTAACATTTCAATCGTGTATTTTCAGCTGAATGGCTACCTAAATTCAATGAACTTTTCCTTACTGTTTATGTTTTTATTATCATTTATTATTATTATTATTATTATCATTATTATTATCATTATTATTATTATTATTATTATTGGGAGCGGGGGGCTGGAAATCCTCCCCTCTCAGTTTTTTTTAATTTTCCAAAAGAAGGAACAGAGAAGGGGGCCAGGTGAGGATGTTCCCTCAAAGGTCCAGTCCTCTGTTCTTGACGCTACCTTGCTAATGCGGGAAATGGCGAACAGTATAAAAAATATATATATATATATATATATATATATATATATATATATATATATATATATATATATATATATATATATATATTCATACTATTCGCCATTTCCCGCGATAGCGAGGTAGCGTTAAGAACAGAGGACTGGGCCTTTGAGGGAATATCCTCACCTGGCCCTGTTCTCTGTTCCTTCTTTTGGAAAATTAAAAAAAATAAAACGAGAGGGGAGGATTTCCAGCCCCCCGCCCCCTTCCCTTTTAGTCGCCTTCTATGACACGCAGGGAATACGTGGAAAGTATTCTTTCTCCCCTATCCCCATATATGTATATATATATATATGTAACGTGTGTGTATGTGTATGTGTGTGTGTGTGTGTGTGTGTGTGTGTGTGTGTGTTACACACTAATGGTGACAACAATAAACAGCACAAATAACACATTAGGCAGTACGAACACAACATGGTGGGACGCCACTAACCATGCTCAAGAGAGCATAGCAGGGCATCATACTACAAAACAAAATTGAAATCCCCTTAATGAAGACACATAATACAACATAGCATAGCGGGGGACTAATGTAGTACACCACATCCAATTTTAAAGAATACAACATAACTGGAGGCACCTACGCTACACAACATATTAGTGACGCTCAATACAATAGAAAATACTTTCAATATAATGCAGTCAGATAGACCAACACTACACAGCTAGAAACACAACGTTAAACTAAGACATCCGGGGAATTAAGCATAACCCAACACAACAGAGAATACTGACGACATATAAAACAGTTGGAGACACTAACAGAACATAACACAAAGAGGGATGTGAACATCACACAGAAGACAACAAACGCACAGCTGACGATACTAGTATAATGTGATCCAGCCGTGGACTCTGACACAACTCACCTAAGGACACTAGAAACACAAGGGACATAGACACATTATGTTAGCACAAGAGATCTTGGAACACTAACTCAATACACTACACCTTGGGAAGTTAGATAGCATATGTTCCAGCACCGCTACAGTACAACACAGCCGGGATAGTAACACGTCACAAAGCAACACAGTCAAGAATGCTAACATGGCACAACATAAATGTACATATCAACACACACACACACACACACACACACACACACACACACACGCATATACACACTCTCCTTGGATCATAAAAGGCCCCAAATTCTGTCTCATGAAGGAATGTGTCCATCTGTGCCTTCATCTTTCAAATAGATCAAGTCGGAACAAAGCCAATGGCACGACCCATTCTTCTTCACTTCCACTCCATATTTTCATTGGTTCCTCACCTTCGCTACACACTCAATACCCCTTAACCTACGACCGGGTGATGCCAGAGGGTGTGCACAAGGCCATCTCTGTATCTTTCCTTTCGGTACACCCTATACTCACCTACACTTTCCTCCGTCCTTTTCACAACACGATTTATCTTAACTACACCCTCTTTGTCTCTAAACTCTCACCTGCACATGCCTCTGTTCTTTTCACTACATTTTATCTTCACTACATCCTCATCTCTACACTCACACAATAGCCCCCCTTCATCTTCGATCAACAATTTATGTTCACTACACCCACATATTTAGTACAGTCTCACCTACAATAGCCGACGACCGTGATCTTCACTACACTTCATCTTCGCTACACCATCATCGTCTCAAAACTTTCACTTACACTTGCCCCCTTCATCTTCGCTACACATTTTATCTTCACTACACCCTCATCGTCTCTACACTATTAAAATAGCCCCCTTCATCTTCACTAATATCTTTCTCTTCACTAGATCTACATCTTCTCTACACTGATCTTTATCGGTCAGGCCAAACGCCATAGTTTGATAAAGGTACACTCGAACCTGACCTTTAAAGGTTATGTATGAATTTTTTTTCTTTTTTTCCTTGTCCATTCTAATGTAACTTTTATTCTCATTCGGTATAATCCAGTTTTATCAACTCCTTATCCGGTAAAATCTAGTTCTTGGAAAAACAGACTTAACTATATTTACTATATTTGAATATGCTTCACTATATTCTAAAGCTACAAGGCTATGAAAGTTTACTTCGTAAAGTGTTGAATGATCTTGTAACAATATCAGCGAAATGATCTCGTATTCACAATCCCTTATTCGTCAGGACCAAGACCAGCTCTTGGTACGGGCTGGAGCAGACAAGGTGTACGTGAACGACTCCGGCACCTGTCTTCAGGAGCTTCACACACACACTACCTCTCACCCTCCTGGGCATGAAGAACGGGTACACGCGCCTCCTTCTTCATCTGCAGAAGCAGGTAACACCTCATCTTCTTCCTCTGGCCACAGTGACTTTATCGTCGTCTCCACTACTTCACGTGAGAGCTTCGTACACCTTCTCCAAGACGATGAACATGACCTCCTCGTACAACCCGACGACAATGATATCCACTACCTACAGTTGCTTGGGATTGGTGGCAACGGAAGAGTAGAACTGGTCAAAATCAATGACCAAGTGGTTGTCATGAAGACTCTCCTAAAATTGGAAAACATTCCCGAATTGCTGAGTGAAGTCAGGATCCAGCGTGAACTAGCAGGCGCTGGAGGAGCCCCTGATATATATGGCTTGAGTCTGGAGCCTGCCAGGGTCTTCATGTCCTACACTGGAGAGATTTACGACACCTACATCAACAGCTGCACGCAGCGAGAACTCATCGAGTCTCTCATTACCGTGGCCTCCAGACTACAAGAAATCCACGATCACGGCTTCGTGCACACTGACCTCAAAACAAACAATATAACAGTCGAAGTTTCCGAAGATATCGACATCCACATTATTGACTATGGGTTAGCCACAGAAATAGGCAACATCCTCATCTTCTCGGGCAAGAGTGGGAGACGACCTTGGTATGCACCAGAGTTGTATGAAGGAGTGCCATTGACCCCAGCCTGCGACGTCTACTCATTTGGAGAGGTTATAGGCACCGTAACGAAGAAGGTGTCCGACGATGAGGTCATATGGGAGCTTATCATGCTTCAAGCCGAAATCCAAGACGACAGTCCCACAGCCCGGCCTTCTCTCGACACCGTCATCACCAAACTGCGATTCATTGTTGAATCTCACTACTGAAGGGAGTGTCCAGTTTACTCCTCCAACATTGTAAAGAAATACTATTTTTTTGTACTAAGGGATAATGATAATCTTACTGTACAATAGATTTTAAAAATACATATTGTTTTCGATCCTGCATGAGTGAGCTATCCTCAAGGTATCCAGGAAGCTGTACTAAGGTCTGGAAGACCAGCTGGAGGTTACTTCCAGCATTACTGCCTACAGGGAAAGTCAGGAGATTCGTGCACATATTAATGTTTGGCATTTATGGATTATACTGCCAAACACCCTGACATCGAAAAGGAATACAACCTTAATTTATTTGACGATCATATGGGTACCCAATCTGATGAGAGAGCTGTGGACATCGTTCAAGAAATAATTAAACAGGATCATATTGATGTTGATACTCTTGATGCAAGACCTAAAACGTCTATGGTCAAGGTACATTAAGACACGAAACCTTCAGTTTATCTCATTCTTATATAATGGAAGTAATGTTCTTTAATATAAAAAGACTTATTTCTGCTGAATACCACATCATGGTCGTCAGTACCATCATCAACACCATCATGGTCGTCAGTACCATCATCAACACCATCATGGTCGTCAGTACCATCATTACCACCATCATGGTCGTCGGTACCATCATCAACACCATGATGGTCGTCAGTACCATCATCAACAACTTCATGGTCGTCAGTACCATCATCAACACAATCATGGTCGTCAGTACCATCATCAACACAATCATGGTCGTCAGTACCATCATCAACAACTTCATGGTCGTCAGTACCATCATCAACACAATCATGGTCGTCAGTACCATCATCAACAACTTCATGGTCGTCAGTACCATCATCAACACAATCATGGTCGTCAGTACCATCATCAACACAATCATGGTCGTCAGTACCATCATCAACACCATCATGGTCGTCAGTACCATCATCAACACCATCATGGTCGTCAGTACCATCATCAACACCATCATGGTCGTCAGTACCATCATTACCACCATCATGGTCGTCGGTACCATCATCAACACCATGATGGTCGTCAGTACCATCATCAACAACTTCATGGTCGTCAGTACCATCATCAACACAATCATGGTCGTCAGTACCATCATCAACACCATCATGGTCGTCAGTACCATCATCAACACCATCATGGTCGTCAGTACCATCATCAACACCATCATGGTCGTCAGTACCATCATCAACACAATCATGGTCGTCAGTACCATCATCAACACAATCATGGTCGTCAGTACCATCATCAACACCATCATGGTCGTCAGTACCATCATCAACACCATCATGGTCGTCAGTACCATCATCAACACCATCATGGTCGTCAGTACCATCATCAACACCATCATAGTAGTCAGTACCATCATGAACACCATCATGGTCGTCAGTACCATCATCAACACCATCATGGTCGTCAGTACCATCATCAACACCATCATGGTCGTCAGTACCATCATCAAAACCATCATGGTCGTCAGTACCATCATCAACACCATCATGGTCGTCAGTACCATCATCAACACCATCATGGTCGTCAGTACCATCATCAACACCATCATGGTCGTCAGTACCATCATCAACACCATCATGGTCGTCAGTACCATCATCAACACCATCATGGTCGTCAGTACCATCATGAACACCATCATGGTCGTCAGTACCATCATCAACACCATCATGGTCGTCAGTACCATCATCACCACCATCATGGTCGTCAGTACCATCATCAACACCATCATGGTCGTCAGTACCATCATCAACACCATCATGGTCGTCAGTACCATCATCAACACCATCATGGTCGTCAGTACCATCATCAACACCATCATGGTCGTCAGTACCATCATCAACACCATCATGGTCGTCAGTACCATCATAACACCATCATGGTCGTCAGTACCATCATCAACACCATCATGGTCGTCAGTACCATCATTACCACCATCATGGTCGTCAGTACCATCATCAACACCATCATGGTCGTCAGTACCATCATCAACACCATCATGGTCGTCAGTACCATCATCAACACCATCATGGTCGTCAGTACCATCATGGTCGTCAGTACCATCATCAACACCATCATGGTCGTCAGTACCATCATCAACACCATCATGGTCGTCAGTACCATCATGAACACCATCATGGTCGTCAGTACCATCATCAACACCATCATGGTCGTCAGTACCATCATCAACACCATCATGGTCGTCAGTACCATCATCAACACCATCATGGTCGTCAGTACCATCATGAACACCATCATGGTCGTCAGTACCATCATCAACACCATCATGGTCGTCAGTACCATCATCAACACCATCATGGTCGTCAGTACCATCATGAACACCATCATGGCCGTCAGTACAATCATCAACACCGTCATGGTCGTCAGTACCATCATCAACACCATCATGGTCGTCAGTACCATCATGAACACCATCATGGCCGTCAGTACAATCATCAACACCGTCATGGTCGTCAGTACCATCATGAACACCATCATGGCCGTCAGTACCATCATGAACACCATCATGGCCGTCAGTACCATCATCAACACCATCATGGTCGTCAGTACCATCATCAACACCATCATGGTCGTCAGTACCATCATGAACACCATCATGGTCGTCAGTACCATCATCAACACCATCATGGTCGTCAGTACCATCATGAACACCATCATGGTCGTCAGTACCATCATGAACACCATCATGGCCGTCAGTACAATCATCAACACCGTCATGGTCGTCAGTACCATCATCAACACCATCATGGTCGTCAGTACCATCATTACCACCGTCATGGTCGTCAGTACCATCATCAACACCATCATGGCCGTCAGTACAATCATCAACACCGTCATGGTCGTCAGTACCATGGTTGTCGGAGGTTTCTATGTTTTATGAAAGTGCGCGTTCATATGCACTATATTCGTATCCATATAACTCTGTGTTGTACATTTAGGTTCTGTAAAATGGTATCTACTTTGTTGCTTGATCCTGATGGGATTTGATCGGTTTCGACCCCGTGGCTTACTAGCGTGAGACGAAGGGTATTCGATTAATCAGTATTCAAGTAGTAATTTCCCCATTAGGGGTGATCATAGCGTAGCAGTAACGCTCCCGCCTGCCAAGCTGGCGTCCCAGGATCGAGTCTGATTGTATGTTCTATGTACTATATTCGTATTCATATAACTCCGTATTGTAAAGTTAGGTTCTCTAAAATGCTACCTGCTTTGTTGTTTGAGACAAATGGGAATTGGTCGGTCTAGGCCCCGTTGCTCACCAACGTGAAGGGAAGGGTATTCGACTACTTACCATTCGAATAGTTATTTCAATTAGGGGTGATCATAGCCTTGCAGTTAGCGCTTGTTGTAGGTTTCTGTGTTCTATGAAAGACTGCGTTCATATGTAGTATGTTCGTATTCATATACCTCCGTGTGGTACAATTAGGTTCCGTAATATACTATCTGCTGTTTGCGTGAGTCTGATAGGATTTGACCAGTCTAAGCTCAGTTGCTCCAAACGTGAGACGAAAGGTATTCGATTACTCAGTATTCGAATAGTGATTTCCCTGTTATGGGTGATCATAGCCTAGTGGTAGCGCTCTCCCCTGCCACGCAGGCGTCGCAAGTTGGAGACTGGCTATTGGAAGACTGTATGTTTTGTGAAAGTGCACATTCCTATGCACTATATTCATTTGCATATACCTCTGTGCTCTACAATTAGATTCTGTAAAATGTTATCTGCTTGTTATGTGAGGGTGATGATATTTGACCGGTCTACATTCCGTTGCTCACTAATGTAACGCGAAAGGTATTCGATGACTTAGTATTCGAATGGTCATATCCCTGTTAGTACTAGCATTCCCGCCTGCCACTCAAGGGGTTTCAGATTCGATTCTGGCTTTTGAAGGTTTGTATGTTCTATGAAAGTGCTTGTTCATATGCAATGTATTCGTATTTACATAAGTCCGTGTTGTGCAGTTAGTTTTGGTAAAATGCTATCTGCTGGTTGTGCAAGCCTGATGGGATTTGACCAGTCTACACCCCGTTTCTTACCAATATGAGTGGAAATGTATTTGATTACTCATATTCGACCAGTCATTTTCTTATTAGGAGCGATCAAAGACTAGCGGTAGCGCCTCCACCTACCACGCAGGGGCTCCGGGCTCAAGCCTGGCTGTCAGATGTCTGAATGTTTTATGAGAGTGCGCTTTCTTATGCACTATATTCGTATTCACATACCTCCTTGTTATATAGTTAGGTTCTGCAAAATGCTATTTGCTGGTTGTGTGAGTTTGATAAGATTTGACCGGTCTTGACCCCGTTGCTCATCAACGTCAGACGATGGGTATTCGATTACTTAGTATTGGAATTGTCATTTCTCTACTATAGATGATCATAACCAATCGGTAGCACTCCCGCTCTCCACTCAGGGGTCCCGGGTTCGAGCCTGGCTGTTGGAAGTTTCTATGTTCTATGAAAGTGCGCGTTCATATGCACTATATTTGTATCCATATACCTCTGTGTTGTATAGTCAGGTTCTGCAAAATGCTGTATGATGATTTTGTGAGCCTGATTGGATTTGAGCTGTTAAAGGCCCGTTACTCTACAACGAGAGACTAAGGGTATTCTATTATTAATATTCCAGTAGTCATGTCCCTATTATGGGCAATCATAGCCTTGTGGTACCGCTCCAGCCTGCCATGCAGGGTCCTGTTTTCGAGCCAGGCTGTAGGATGTTTGTATGTTTTATGAAAGTGCGCGTTCTTATGCGCTAATCTCGTATCAATATACCTCTGTGTTGTACAGTTAGGTTCTGTGAAATGCTGTATAGTGGTTATGTGGGCTTGATGATCAAGGCTTTGACTGGTCTAGACCCCGTTGCGCACCATCGTGAGACGATGCGTATTCGATTATTTTTTTTTTTTTTTTTTTTCGATCTTGCCAATTAGTAGTGGTGCGATGGGGAAGATCTATCTACTGTGCAAAGGTGATGGTTCGTCGGCTAACACTACGTGTTGAAAGTGAAGGAAGTTGTTAATAGGAAAACTGTATGGATACTATAAGAGGAAGATTATAGATCAGAATGCTGATAGTAAAGTTCGAGATAAGTTTGAGGTGGCAGTTAGAGGATGTTTCGGACTCTGTTGGGCCCGTTTCGACTTAGGTTGCCGACATCGGCACAGCGACCTTCCAGCACCGCTCACCTTCCGGTGCGGCCGTCGCGCGGGAGCAATGGGCAGCCCTGCCTAGGCGTCCACCATCCCGCCCGACAACCCGCCCTCAGGAACTGGTACCTGCCTGTGGGGGCCACGGGAGAACAGCCTAATCCCGCACACCCCAAGCCGACAAGGGGGAGATGACCTTTCGCCCGCTCGGTGGGCCGACACCAGATGTTTGAGGCAGGCTCCGACTACTAACCTGTGCTCTTGGACCACATCCTGTGAAGGGAATGCGTCCAGGTTAGGGCTTTGACGCTGCACACCTCGAGGTCCCGGTACGTCAGCCCTAACCCCCTGAGAGCACTCACGCTTTCCTGACACCATGCACCTCGCCAACTCAGGGTAGCTGAGGTAACATGCACGGTGTCTTTACCTGTGTATTCCCGTACGCCTTGTAAGACTTCCGGGGTACCATAGTAGCTGCACTTGTAGGCATGTGCAGCCGAAAGCGGGAAGTGAACCCCGGAGACCTGGGTGTCTATTATGTAGGTCTCCGTGCCTTTAGAAGCCACGATGTCCGGCTTTCTAAAGGACCCCACAATCGGAATGCGGGGCTCGCAGGACACCTGAAAACCCCTTTGCCTCAGACGTCCAGCCAAAAACGCACAGATGTTGTCGTGTCTCTTGACCCGACCCCCGTGTGTACGTGGGCACATCTGAGCGATGTGACCCAGCGTACCCGGTTTCTGACAGGTGTCACAGAGGCCGTTTATTTCGGGCCGGCCTCTGGACGCCCTGGCAGGGGTGGGTAAGGCGCCTATCCGCACTTGAACGGCCTTCACATGATCAGCACCGGACAAGAAACGGTTCCCACTATTCACCCATCTACTCACTTGAGGCACAGTGGTAGATGGAGCGAGAGCCGCACCGTCAACAGTGCTGATTAGATTGGCACGCCATACGTGCTGACGTTCGGTCTTACTTCCCGCCTGGCGACCGGCAATGCATGCGGGTCCGGACCAGCGCTGCAGTTTGCTCAAGACTGCAGGCTCCCGAACAGCCGCCTGAATTGCTGGGTCGGACGAGGTGAGAAGTTTTTCGAACCGCGCTTGTTTGTTAAGCCGGACGGTTGAGACAAAGTCTGGTATGCCCAGCCCACCATCTCCAGATGTCGAGTGGAAGAATGCGCAGGGCACGTCATGGGCTAGGCGTAGCCAGCGGCGAACCGCCACTCGCACCTGCCTGTCCATGCGTGCTAACTGTGTCTTATATACTTCCCCCAACACAAGTCGATGCATGAGCTTGGGGATCAGATGTTCAACCAGCAGCGCAATCCGTTGTTGGGGTTTTAGAGGGGCCCTGGTGATGTTTCTTAGCCCCTCTTCTAGCAAGGCCCCATAAGACTTTCGGCGACCCCCGGCCCCAACGAGAATTCCGAGGTACTTATAATCGTCCTCAGCACTCATGGAGCCGACGGCGCTGCCCAAGACTTGATACGTCCTATTTTTATTGACGTACCAAGTCTTTCGCTTGCCGTCAACCTCCATGCTGAGGGTACGACATTTCCCTGGGTTCACTTGAAGCCCACCCCCCGCGAGGGTCTCAGCCATGACGTCCATTGCCTTTTGCAAGCCAGTGGGCGTCTGCGCTACCAGAACCAAGTCATCAGCAAAAGCCAGCGCTGATACAGTCTTGTCACCTAACTTTACCCCTACTCCGGTCTCCTTTACCCTAGTGATTCCCTCGTCAATCACCAGGTTAAAGAGCATCGGCGATAATGGGTCGCCCTGCTTGACCCCACGAGTCATATATATTTTCTCCGACATCCCATCGCTGCCTTCGATTTTTGTGAAGGCTCGGTCGTACGTCGACATAATATATGACCTGACTAGGGCTGGGATCCCCTTCCGCGACATGGCACGTTCGATAGTGCTATGGTTAACACTATCGAACGCTTTTGCCATGTCTAAGAATGCCAGGTGCACACCGTGGGCGTGTGCTCGCGCACGACCGACGATCGCATCTAAGATCGTCAAGTTCTCAAGGCATCCGTCAACTGGGACAAATGCCTTTTGAGCCTCGTCGATCTTGATGAGGCTAGAGATGCGGCTGCTTAGTATCTTATGAAGCAGTCGGACTACCGCGCATGAGATCGTAATTGGGCGGTTGTCCTTGGGCTCGGTAGGGTTAGGGACCTTTGGTATCAGCACCGTTCTATTTGCCTTGAATGGCTCTGGCAGTGCAGACGTAGCAAGCCAAAGGTTGAACATCTTAGCCAGTACCCTCGGAGGAATGGACTTCAGTAACCTCGTCGTCATTCCATCAGGTCCAGGGGCAGATGTTCGCGTCGCCTTGAGGTGATGTGCTACCTCGTCCATGGTTATGACTCTTGCCATTTGCTCACTGTATAAGTCGTAGTCGGTGATGACACGCTCGTCCGGCTCAGACGGTCGAGAGAAGAGAGCCCCCCAAAAGGGAATGAGGCGGTCCGGCCCAACCGAAGTTGGCTGGTACCTCCCAATCACCTTTGAGGATCTGTCCAGCAGCCAAAGACCTATTTTCTCGATAGAGTCTCTGTGTTTGGCGGTATTGCTCCCTTCTAAGCCGATTCCCGCGCAAAGGTGTCCCCTCCGCTTGGCGTGCACGGCCCTGGTTCGCTGACTGCCTTGAACCACCTTCACCACGATCCGGGCGGTCTTGGGGCGGGCTGCAAGAACTTAGCATCTCCGATGCGTGTTTTGCAGCGGCCCTGGCGGCGGCGAGGCTGTCACCCTGACGCAAGTGGTCCAGGGCAACATTTAGGGCGTCCTCGCCCCACGATGTCCTTGTGGGGTCGAGTAATAACAAGTCGAAGTAGGCAACAGTCTCCGCCATAAAGGAAGTAATCATTTGTTGGGGTTGGGGGATCCGCGGAATGGCTGGGACGGATAAAACCGCGGGAGGAGTGGTCGTCTCACCGCCGGGTTCCGCACACGCGTACATCCCTGTACGTGGTGCTTCCCCCTCTGTGTCATCCCGCGTGTTACTTCTCGTTATGGCTGGGACACGCCGCCTAATCGGCGAGCCACCCAGCACCTCACCTTCACCAGTTTCCTGGATCAGGTTTAAGTTCAAGGTCAGTTCCTGAACCCTGGACTTATATGACGCCTTGCGTCGGAGCCCTTTGATCGCTTCGACCGTCCTAGAAGGGACAATCTCCCGCAACCGCTGGTTCAGGCCCTGCCCGGCAACTAGTGAGGGACCAGCTGCCATCCCGGCCTCAGCCCTGGCGAGGAGCTCCACCTCCTCATCAGGCCATCGAGCCTTGGACAGAACGTGTCTTGTCGCCAGCTCCTGATGAAAGGAGCCGGCATGCGCCTGCCTCTCGAGGACCCTACGGCCCCGAAAGCTGGCGAAGGTCCTCCCACAATGTGGGCAAGTGGGTGAACGGTCGTCGACTGTTCCCACGTGGTTATTGCTGGCACCCGACATACCAACAGAGGCTGGTACGCTATTCAACTAAGAATGGGTTAAGAGTGACGGGTGTCAACGAAGCGAAAACCCGTGACAAAGGTAGACGCTTCGGTTTTGGTCGCACAGTGCTGCCGCCCGAAGGAAGCAGAGGACTGCAGTCAGACGATCGCCTCTGCCGCTGTGCTTCAGCCCACGGGATTTCCCTTTAGTAGTTGCCCTGCTTGATTCAATCCACTGACAGCACGTCAACCCCGGTATACCACATCGCTCCAATTCACTCTATTCCTTGCCCTCCTTTCACCCTCCTGCATGTTCAGGCCCCGATCACACAAAATCTTTTTCACTCCATCTTTCCACCTCCAATTTGGTCTCCCTCTTCTCCTCGTTCCCCCCACCTCCGACACACATATCCTCTTGGTCAATCTTTCCTCACTCACTCTCCCCATGTGGCCAAACCACTTCAAAACACCCTCCTCCGCTCCCCCAACCACGCTCTTTCCACTTCCACACATCTCTCTTACCCCTACGTTACTCACTCGATCAAACCACCTCACACCACACACTGTCCTCAAACATCTCATTTCCAGCACATCCATCCTCCTGCGCACAACTCTATCCATAGCCCACGCCTCGCAACCATACAACATTGTTGGAACCACTATTCCTTCAAACATACCCATTTTTGCTTTCCGAGATAATGTTCTCGACTTCCACACATTCTTCAAGGCCCCCAGAATTTTCGCCCCCTCCCCCACCCTATGATCCACTTCCGCTTCCATGGTTCCATCCGCTGCCAGATCCATATATATATATATATATATATATTGGATTGAATCAAGGCATGTGAAGCGTCTGGGGTAAACCATGGAAAGCTGTGTAGGTATGTATATTTGCGTGTGTGGACGTATGTATATACATGTTTATGGGGGGTGTTGGGCCATTTCTTTCGTCTGTTTCCTTGCGCTACCTCGCAAACGCGGGAGACAGCGACAAAGTATAATAAAAAAAAAATAATATAAAAATAAAGATAATAGTTGCCCTGCTATACCAGTAAACGTAGCTGGACAACCTCCGACTCTCAGCTGTTGGTTGGAATGTACTGGATAACCAACCAAAGAAGCTAGGGCTTGGGGTACGCAATCACTCGAATTACTCGGCCTTTGGAGCTTTATAAGAGCGAGCGATAATCCGGCGCGACCCAATTAGTTCTTCTAATAGTAAGTTATCAAATTCCCCACCATTATCTGTAAGTAAAATGTTCGGCGCATTATGTCTGTCTAAGATATATTTTTTGAACGCCTTAGCGACCGTGGCTGCGTCTTTATTTTGAACTGGGACTAATTCACAATAACTCGTGAAGGCATCAGTAATTACTAAAATGTATCTGTAGCCTGCCATGGACCTAGGAAAACCTCCTCATATGTCCATATGAACTCTTTCCCATGGGTATGAATGTAAAGGATATTTCAACACAGTCTGCAGGGTAGTGGGACTTCCCTTGTGTGTCTTACAGGTTTGGCACCTCAAAATATGATCTGTAATGTTTTTCTGCATTCTTGGCCAGAAATACCTCAAACGAGTCTGCTTATAGCATCTATCTGCGCCTGGGTGTGCGGCCTGGGGTGAATCATGTGCTAACTTCAAGAAATCCTGTACTAATGCTGTTGGAATTATTGTTAGTTTAACAACACAGGTGGGCACTCCTAATTTCGCGTCCCTGCATAAGACTCCCTGTGCTATATACAATTCTCTGACTGGAACAACTGTTTTAGCATCCAATGAAGATCTTATACCCTCTAGGTATTCTATGACAGGACCCCAGACAGGGTCATCCCGTTGATGTCGTGTCAACCTTTCTACATCAAAATATACGAGGCTATTACCTACAGTGACTGTCCCCACTCTGCGGGAAAGTGCGTCTGCAACTACATTGGATGAACCCGAAACCAAACGGAAATCTGGGTCAAATGCTTGGAAAGATAAAAACCACCTCTGAAACTTTCTGTAGGATCTTGTCTTTGAAAAATACCTACCAGTGCCCAGTGATCTGTATAAACTGTAATAGGGTAACCATATTTGTATTCCTTAAAATGTTTGAGTGCCCAAACAACTGCAAGGCCTTCCAATTCTGTTACTGAGTATTTCGATTCCGTCTTCGAACATGAGCGGCTCGCATAAGCTATGGGAAAAAGTCTGCCCTTATTTGACTCCTACATAAGTACAGCTCCAAGACCATGTTTACAAGCATCTGTGTGCAAAATGAAGGGTTTCTCAAAGTTGGGAAATCGAAGGATATGCGCCTCGATCAAGTGTAGCTTGAGTAAGTTAAACGCATTGTCTTGTGCTGTAGACCACTGGAATATAACTTCCTGTTTCAGAAGTGAAGTGAGGGGGTTTGCGATCTTCGCGAAAATAGGGAAAAATCTTCGATAATATCCTGCTAAACCAAGGAAGGATTTGACCTTGTCTGTTGTGGAAGGGACTGGCCATTCTACAATTGTTTTGATTTATGTGCATTAGGTTGATTACCGTTTTCGTCAACGGTGTGACCTAAGTAATTAATTCTTGTCTGTAGAAAAGAACATTTGGATAACTTGACTTTTAGGTTTGCATCCTTAAGTCGTAGGAATACTCTCTCAAGACTTTTGAGATGAAAAGCAATATCTGGAGACATGACAATTATATCATCAAGATAAACCAATACATCTTGGCCCAACATGTGACGAGAAATGTTAGTCATTAACCTTGAGAAGGTGATCACCGGTGAGGAATGAAGACCGAAGGCCATGATGCATGTGAACTGCCAATGACCATCTGGCGTACTGAACACAGTCAGGGGGCGGCTTTCCTCTGACAAGGGAATCTGCCAAAATCCACTCAATAAATCCAAAGTTGAAAATACCTTATTGTTACCGAGGCTATGAAGAAGCTCTGATACCACTGGTAATGGGAAACCATCTTTCAAAGTGACCTTGGTGTTGAGTTTTCTAAAATCTATGACTGGTCTAAAAGTTCCGTCCTTTTTCGGAACGATCAGAAGTGGTAAATTCCATGGTGATCGTGATTCCTCTATAACATTATCTTTCAACATGTCCTGGACAAGTTTGTTTGCTATGTCTCTGTGCGCGTGTGTGTGGCAATCGATAGGCTGGGACGTCAATGGCCCGTGTGTTTTTCTCTAAGTTAATAATGTGAATATTCAAATGAGTTCTACCGAGTGGTTCTCCTGATAAGGCAATAGTAGACCTATACTGGTTAAGTAAGTCTGTTAACTGGTCAACATGTTTGGTTAATCCTACCTTGGATATCATGTCAGGGGTGATGGTGGGGAGCTGACTCAAGCCGTGCACTGCTGAGTCTGGGGTAGGAGGAGTAGGTGGTGGTGGGTTAATGGAATGTGAGACTAGACGGATGGTAAACTCATGCAACTCCTCGTCTTGAATTCCGGACTTCAAAACGGAGAATTCCACAAGCTTGGTCCCTCTACGGAGACGGACAGGAGTGGGGTCCCGTATTGGCAATGTATATGGTGACCTCTCCATCTGGGGTCTCATGAATGGAGGCGTCCATCATGGATAGTCGTGTGACAGTTAGTGAGGAAGGTTCAGCAACTACTCTCAGTGCGAGATCACCCTGACTATGTCTGAGTCTATGATTATTTATCCATGTTCGAGAAAGTGAGAGAGGAACCTTCGTTAATGTGTTACTATGCAGAGTCATGTTGGTTTTCAGTTTATCCTGGCAATGATCACGTGGACAAGTAGAAAGGATGCGTATTGTCTACCGTGAAGCAGGACGTGGGAGCAGATGTATTAATGACTCTGACTGAGTGAGAACTCTTCTCTGACAATGGCAGGAACGTATTATCAACACAAACCACATGATAAATAGGACAGATCTTATGTTGTGCCACACATAGAGTGGCGTCCTAGTAACAAGTTAGCAGGAAAAGTTACACCACGAACAATGTAAGGGGTGACGGTAATGACCGAGTCGCCTATGTGAATGTTTATTTTACTAGTGCCCCTTACGTCGAGATTTTCATTTGAGATACTTTGAAGGGATGGGTAAAAGTCCGAGCATTGAACAAGTTGAGTGCGCCCCATTAATGGTTGAATAAAATCATAATGAATGACATCTGCTTCCGCGCCGCTGTCTAGAAAGATTGTGATTGGCTTATCCTGGAAAGAACCCACTAAATCGAAACTTGTAATGTGAGAAAATGGCGAAGAACGAAAATGTCTTAAGAGTTCCTTATGTGATGGAGTCTTGTCATGAACGAGAGATTGTCATTGTTGATAATGACATGATGAACCTGTGTTAGGTGACGTCTGTCTAGCTAATGCTCGACATTCCGCTGAAGTGTGTCTAGCGTTGCTATGATATGAACACCTGCTTGGTGGTGTTGGGCGCGAGCGGGTGAAGGTCAGCCTGATGTCTGACTGCAGGAAATCATGACTAGGTCGGCAGAATTGTGACGACCGAGGCTGTGATGACATGGGTCGTTGACTGCGTTTGTTGTTCGGGTCGAGGCTCACGTGAGAATGAGTCCCATGTGTAAGGACACACATTCGCTTTATGTCCTGGTTGGCCACACCGGAAGCACGTCACTTTATGTGAGTGTTTGTCATCACTGAATCGCTGTATTTGACCATGAGAAGAATGATTGTGTTGACCACTAGAATGTTACGTCACACTTTGGGAAGCCGACACTCTCCCCAGTGTCTTGGTGTTGGAATATCCACCTTTCTTTTGAGTGTAATTCAACACTTTTGTTACTGACCCACAATGATGGGTCGATGTTCTCATTAAGTAACCGTCGTCTGACGTCTGGAGGTCAGGTCCTTGAGAATGAAGGTTATGTGTAATAAACGCATGAGTGTTTGCACATGAGTTTCAGCATTCATCATGGCCGATATCCAGGGTGAGGATTCATAATCCTGTCTAACTAATCTCATTCTTCCATGTAAGGTACTCCAGTGATCAGGGACTGACGTATCATCCAAGTATGTTGTGTTAAGAGCACGTAAAAGGCCGTGTAGTAAACTATCTGAGAATGATTCCTCACAACCTAATGTAAACAACGTTTTAAATTCCTCCCAAGATGTACAGTTTCCAATGTCATCTGAGTCATAGACAACCCTAGCTTAATTGTTAGGCTGGTTGAAATCAATGAGATTTTTAGCAGCCGATATAAGCGCTCTGTCTCCTGAATCACCATTATGTTCAACAATGTCCTCTGCATTTCTAATCCACCGATCAGAATTTGACAGTTTACCATCAAATAACTCGTGTGGTTCCCTAGCTTGTTTTAGTGTGAAAACAGTTTTTTGTGAAGGATTTGATTGTCCTGAGTTTTTGTGATGTGGCGGGGGAGGTGGGAGGTGGGTGTGGTAACGTGTGAGAAGGTTTCTGTGGGTCATCTGTGTCACCAGAATCTGTCAAAACAACTTTGTGTGACGTCACCATTTTAGAAGGCTGGTTCCGTTTATAATAAGGGATTCTAGGTAAGTTCCTAAGTACATATGAACCTTTACGATTACCGCATGGAATATCTTCGGACATGTAATACAATCTTACTTAAAGTGTGTAAGTAATAACCCCCCAAAAATATTTAAGATATAATGAACACTATTGACCTAATACAAAATACATAACATGAATATTATTTGAAAATATTGTAATGAAATAAAGGCAATAAAAGGCTGGCATAACAGTATAACATATGAATACAAGACTCTGTATATGAGAGGTGCACATAATAGTATAACATATCAGTAATGGACTCTATATATGAAAGTAATCATCACTAAAAACAATAGTACCAATGTATGAAAACATAAGAAAGAATATATGCAAGAATAACTGAAAACTTAGATTAATTTGCTAAACTACAAAGATGAATAATCATATTACCCAAAAGTATATATATGTCTATATTTATAGACTAAGAACTAGTAACACACAAAAAGAGCATACCTCACAGAGTGAACCATTTTGACACAGTTGTTATCTGAATGGAAGATTCGCTTACGAAGATGTCTTGGGTGTAGCGAGGTGGAGACATGTGTAGAGTAGCGGCTCGCTGGGTGTAGCGAGGTGGAGACGTGTTCAGAGTAGCGGCTCGCTGAGTGTAGCGAGGTGAAGACGTGTGCAGAGTAGCGACTCGCTGGGTGTAGCGAGGTGAAGATGTGTGCAGAGTAGCGGCTCGCTGGGTGTAGCGAGGTGAAGATGTGTGCAGAGTAGCGACTCGCTGGGTGTAGCGAGGTGAAGATGTGTGCAGAGTAGCGACTCGCTAGCAGGAAAGTTGAGTGAGCGACAAGGGCTGGACCACGCGATGCTGACGTCTGGGATGTCACCACGGCTGATGATGACGCGTCTCTGGAGCGGTTGACAAGATGACCTCGACGTTGGTGTTGGCAGGATGGCTGACCTTGCTTGACACGTCTGGATGTGATGACAACACTGCACGGCGGTGGCGCTGTCTTGATGTCCTTGCAAGCGACACAGTGTCAGCAATGCAATAAAGGCGTATCTTCACTGCATTGAGGTACGGGTGATGGAGCACGTAGCCGGCCGTGGGTTCCGCCCTTAACGTCCACAGGAGGGAGCACCAGGACTGTGTCAGGTAGGCTTGTATGACTGCTGGCAACACCAGACGTAGAAATATGAAGTAGATGTGACGGTCGTGTGTGGTCACGTGGGTTCTTACGTCACTGCCACCATTTGTAAGGTTGAGTTGAGAGGAAGGAAATCAGGTCTTCTTCGTCTGTGGTACTCAATGAAGATCAGGCGGCCTTTGTAGATTTATTACAACAAAACGTGTACGTCCATCTGTAGTACTCTGGGCTATAGTCTTATGACACACTACGACACACTCTAGTGAACAGTGTGACGATGCTGGCCAGTGTGTCCCCTCAGGTCACACTGACAGGGGTTATATGGGAGTCCGTCAACACCCATTCAACAACGTGTTCAAATAACAGATCAGCTCTTACGTGTTCAAACATCCTGATTAACAGTAGCCCGTGGGAACAGTGAGCCCGTGGCAACATGCATCTAACTCTATGTAACTCACAGTAAAATGATAAAAACAAATATCTAATGAAAAATTAATGGTAGTGTGCTTGTGTCTTACATGAGGACGTAAAGAATCAGGTACAAACATAATGGCTACTGTGATAAATAATTTGTTTATGATAAATGTGTATTGTGTTGCATTATGATAGTTGTTCAGAACCAAGTTCTTTAAGCCAGAATCCTAAAACATTAAAGATTAGAATAGTTGTGAAAAACATAAACATATACATAAGTAAACTACAGAATATATTTTCTTCTGGGTATCTGAAAAAAAAGAACAAGGAGCTAGTATTTCATTTTTTAACAAAATATTTACATCTATGTCCCTTTTCTTTCATCATCATTTCTTTATGTTCACTCCTAATAAATGCCTCTTATCTAACATAAAAATTCTGTATAGGTATTTGATTAATGTTCTCCAACGACGCGTTGTATAACTCTTCGTTAGTGAAGATCATTTCGTGTAATGGATCATGCATTACAAAGTTGTGTCTATCCACACAAGTGTAACATGTCCCGGGTAAAGATATATTCTAGAGATAGTGTATATCTAACATATATATGTGTTTTATAGATATTTATAAAAAGTTTTCCTGAGGGACAATACCTAAGACTTTCGTATTAAAGTTGATCAGTTGTAAGTGATCAAGCATTACAAAGGTGTGTCCATTACCACAGGTGCTACTGATCCCAGGTAAAGGTATTTCACCGTCTTTGTATCTTTAACCTTTCTAGTTATAGATGTTTCATCCATGATTCCATCCTCACAATCTATGTATGTGGTTTGTGTTATCTTAACATATCATTTGTCAGTTGAAGTGGAGAACATGCTTCTGAGCCTAGCCACCCTACTCTGTCTTCCACATGCTATTCAAGAGGTGTTACCGGATTCTGCCTATAAGTATTTACGCCGGAAGTAACAAATCACCTCTGGACAGCTTCTTCTTTTATTACTTTTGATGCTTTGAAAAATTTGGGCAACATATTTGGTTTTGTGATATTAATACGGTTGTTAAAATTCACATTTTATACTCTTTATTTGTCACTTGATTGAATTAAGTTCGTCAATTTTGATTGTTTGTGTCTTATTGATATTGATATACATTTCCTCTAAAACGTATTTATATCAATTCATATTGAAAATTTTTAAGGAAAACGTCGGAAATTTTTTCATTTGTGTTCATCAAAGCAAAATAAACAAGTATTTTTCAAAATATAATTATTGGATCGTGCTAAAGTTTTGAAGAATATAAACTCATAACTTGTTTAAGACCTTCTAAACCTTGTGCTGATAATAACTACATTACTTTTCTGTAGGGAAAATCGTTTTAATGAGTAAAACCCGGATAAAAAAATTGTGATATAAAATTTGATGGTATTATGTTTAGGTTATTCAAGATATCAATGATTTCTACATGTAAAACATTTATGTTATCTGCAAAATCGAAATCTTTATGTTAGATATGTTAATTCTACCGGTTTCACGTTACATACATTTCTGTACCCTGTGCTCTAGAAAAGTTATGAGATTTTATTCATTATCGTATGAGATGATTAGTTTAAATAAAATATTTCGTATATTTTCAATAGAAAACCTCAAGGAAAATACACTTTTGCCATGTGTATTCTATGGTAATCAGTGATAGGTTCTTAGAACAAGTAAATGTGTAATTCATTTCTCGGTGAGTAAATCCTTCGTCCATCACAATATACCGTAAGAGTGTCTAAGGCTCACCCTAGCTGGGGTTTACATTGTTGAACAACGTAATGCTTTTTGGTCGGTTTAGGTTTCTTAATTGTTGACTACAGGGACGAGTTTATAAGGAAGTGAGGAATTTGGGAAGGGTTTATTGATGGGTGCCGGGAGTGTGGTGGTGATGATGAAGGATCAGAGAAAATATATTATGTCGGAGGTCAATAGATCCTGGTGCTCGACCCAGAACCTTGACTAATCGTCTATAAGAAAGTGGTTGTTTATGTTTGGCCAAGTCCCAGCTTGGCAGGGGCTCTGGTCTTATGACACACTGCTATTTGGGTTTATTTGTCATGAAGATATTTTTTATGGGTTGAATTGATAAGACTGTTAATGAGGAGTTAGAAATTTATCTACTCACGCTGTTGATAGAACATATATCGACCATGTAGATTTTCATGTGAATTTTGTACGTTTTATAATTCTTTTAGTGTAAACCAGTTTTCTTAATTTGTAATCATGTCTGATAGTAAATCCTGTGAATAGATAAATAATTTTTTTAGGTAAATTATCTCTTCATGTTTATCTGTTTTTCCAATAGTGGCTTGTGTCAGTGTGTCTGTCCGTCAGTATAGCAAGTCAAGCATTACTCCACCGTACAACAACTACAACATGGCTTGTGTCAGTGTGTCTGTCCCTCAGTATAGCAAGTCAAGCATTACTCCACCGTACAACAACTACAAGGTCACAAATAAGGGGACAAATAACATATAGGTTGGGTCACGGAAAATGCCTAATGAGCTGAGGAAAAGGAAGGACATTACATACACTGGCTTTATCAGTGAATCATTTTGTGATGGTTGTGAAATATTGGTCATGTGTAGAAGATGGTCCTTGTACATGAATCATGCTATATATTAGTTTCACAATATGTTATAATGGTGTCTTTATCTGGTGAACTGATATGTGATACAATAAATGTGATCTGTCTTGTTCTATAATTCTCTTCAGAAAAATCTTTGAAACTTATATCCGATTTTTCGCACATACAGTCAAATTGTGTTTACGAGTTTGATAGATTTTCCTGATATTTGATATCTATAAGAGACATTGGTGACTAAAAACAATTTCACGATGGCAAAATCAGCCAACATTATCAACTGGTGCGATGACGCAAGACGACTGCAGAAAGATTAACAGCGTATCGTTGTACAGTGTACAATGGCCAGTGATATTCACTGTAGGTATACGCAAAATGATGTACAGTGTGCACATAGCAGGCAAATTAGAGGATCACCATAAGATTTAGAACTAGAACTATCAAGGAAGGAGAAAGACGTAGGTGAGATTATTAGTCGAGATGTAAAGCCAATACATAAACATCATGACCAATGTGTACTGCTCCTCCTCCTCTGGCTTTTGATTCTTACTGTCACATTTTGATATATGTAAATAATGGAAGGGTAAGTCACAGCCAAGACAAATTCAGTTACTCGTGGATTACTTGCCTTGCCGATGGTGACTTGTCACTCCAGGTGTAACTACTTACAGTTGGAGTCCGGTAACACCATTTCAATGGTATCATTTGACAAACACAGTAAAGTGGCTGAGCTCAAAAGCGTGTTCTGCACTTCAACTGACTAATTATATGATAAGGATAAGGAGGATAAAACATAAATTTTGATTGTAAGGCTGGAATCAGGGATGAAACATTCATAACTATAATGTTTAAAGATACAAAGATGGTGAAATACCTTTACCTGGGATCAGTAGCACCTGTGGCAATGGACACAGCTTTGTAATGCTTGATCACTTACAACTGATAAACTTTAATACGAAAGTTTTAAGTGTGGCCCAGCAGGGGAACTTTGTATAGATATTTACAGATAACATATCTGTGTTGAACAGACGTCATATCTAGAATATATCTTTACCTGGGACGTGTAACACTTGTGTGGATGGACACAACTTTGTAATGTTTGATCCATTACACGAAATGAACTTTTAAAAAGTTATACAACGCGTTGTTGAAGATCATTCAGGAAATATCTATACCAAATGAATATTAGGTACGTTGCATTTGTTTGAAGTAAACCTGAAAAATGATGCTGAGAGAAAAGGGACGTAATAGTAAATAATTTGTTAAAAGTCTACAAACTTTGGTCTTAAAGTAGTCGTCTTGTGTTGGGTCATCTTTTAGACACCAGGAGGAGAACATAGTCTGTGTTTTGTAATCATAAATATTGTTACGACACGTGGGTGCCCACATGTTCGTATATTAATAAGTATGTGTGTATCTCTGTGTATAGTGTAAGAGCTATTCCATGTTAGGGCGAGGGCCAAGGCCTTTGCTCCATTATTGGGTCGGATTTCACTCCCATAGCCAAACCCATTGATTTCTGAGGCCTTCTTCATACCTTCGAGAAGGAAACCAGATGGCCACGCCGGGCCATCAATCCAGCCCCACTCGACGCTCGGGCCTCCTGACCCAGGGCACTAGGTCAAATTGGGGGTCAACCTACGGCCTCCCATACAGTGTCGTCGCTGTCAGGACTTGAAGGTGGGACATCCAGGCAGATGTGGAACGAACCTAACCTCCTCTCAGCCAGTCAGCTGGTTCACGGATGACACCTCCTCCAATCACCGACGTACCAGTGGCCCTCCAGCCAAGTAGGAGTGGCACTTGGAGCCACCCTCCTCCAATCCTCGGTGGGCCGTAGGCCCATGACCAATCAAAGGTGGCACCATAGGGTAACAAGGTGGGTCGAGGCGTGGCTAGCTGTTCTTACCCTGCTGGTCCTTCAGTTAAAAGGCTCAGACGATCGTCTGGGACTCGATTCTTTCAGCAGACTCGAGCCCGCCAGCAAAGGTAATGTGAGCTTTCCCTGTCTCGAACCCCGTAGCCACCGCTGCCCCAGTTTGTAAGATGTTACTACTGTGTCACGATAGGTAGCCAAGTGTATCGATGTTGTTTACTGTGTCACGTCAGGTTTATCTAAGTGTAATGTTATCGAACAAATCGTTATAGAGGAAAGAGACCTCCTGGCTTGAAATCTTACCTGGAATGTTAACTAGTGTTAAATGTTAAATGCCTGATTTATGTGTTTATCATTGTACACCTGCATTCTTTCATTGTAAGTAGATTTAATGTAGTGCTGGTCTTTTAATTCAGTCCCATAACTTTCTGATCGTGTTATCCCGTTGTGAAACGTAACGAAGCTAGTGTCCTTGCGAAGACGAGGACCAATAGATTACTTGTAACAAATATATGTTACTGGCGACCTTGTCCGAATATATTATATTTGAATTCGTAACATATAAATTGGCGACCTCGCCAGGATTTTTCTTGTCTTAACTGAATCTCTTTCCTTGATTCGTTAATCATGTCGTTGACCAGTGCCGCGTTGACCAGTGTAATGATTATGAGGTCGCGAAGAGACCTGATCAGATTTGTGTCAAGTATTTTTGCAAAAATGACGATTTATGCACGGTGGCTATGCTCCATTAGTACGGAGAGACGTTCGACGGGTTTCGATGGCAAAGGAAACTCCGGTAATAATGTAATCCCACCTGAATCTGCTACCTTGCCGGTAACTCATAAAAGTCAAGGGAAATACTCCGAAAGAGTTGTTTTTATTGTGGCAAGGTTGGGCACCAGGTGAGGGACTGCTGGGCTCGAGTGAAGGAATCCAGAGACTCTAACTTTTTTTAATATAATTGTAGGCCCATGAGTCTCTTCTTAATTTTAGGGCCAATTTAGTAAAGTAGGTGAGGCTGTTTCTGCTCTTAGGAAAGTGAGGGGTTGCGAGACTGTTGATTAATCTGTCCTTATTATAGGATCTGTTCTGTGGGAACTACAATGCGTTCCTGTCTAAGGGCTATGTTAGTAGATGTGGTGTACGACGAAAAGTGACCGTATTACGGGATTCTGGTGCGCTACAGTCGCTAATGGTGGATGGCTTGGTGCCGCGAGGAGAGTCTGGAGACCGAGTCTTGCTAGACGGACTGTCGGGTCCCAAGGAAGCTCCACTAGTCAATGTGAGGGCAGAAACAGATTTCTTCACGGGCCATGATCTCGTAGGGATTGTAGATAAGTTCCTGTCTTAGACGTGGACTTTGTGTTAGGCAGTGACCTAGCGGGTGGGAAGATGAACCCAATGCCGGTGTTGCCTACGGGCCCGGTGAAGTCCACGGAGGCGGTGCAGCTTGACGAAGAGGTACCAGATATTGTCTACAACCACGACGGTGCCAGGTCCATGACAGCTGGCACGGCAGGCCGTGTGCCTGTGGACATAGCCGTCGAAACGCAGGGAGTGAAGACTCTCCCTGAGGGTGAGACCTGAGGAGGTGGTGTTCAGTGTCATGTAATGGGGAAGACGAGGAGTGGCAGGCAGTTCACCAGGTGTTAGTGCCGCGTCCCTACAGCAGGGAGATTTTTGAAGCTTGCGCACGACTCAAGCTTTGCCGGTCATTTAATTGGCCTGGTGTCCGCCGGGATGTCGCTCAGTGTTGGGAAGCCTACTCAGACTGTCTCGATTCAGAAGTGTAGAGACAGGCGAGTTCCTATTCCCCCATTTGAAGGTCGGTTTGACCGAGTTATAATTGACATTGTGAGCCCATTGCTAATAACCTCCTCTGACCACTGTTACACTCTTCTTGAGAGTGAGACCAGCGAGAGGGAGCTGTGTGATACCCTCTCTCCTGGTGTAGCCTCCGTTGTGACAGAGGAATTGAGGATTTGTCTCGAGCCCATTCAAGAGAGTTGGGGATGAAGGACGAGGTGGCCTGACAGAACGGTCTCGATTTAGAAGTGTAGAGACAGGCGACGAGGTGTGGCTTCTACAGCAGCCAGGTCAACCCTTGGCTGTCCGTTCTCAGGGTCCCTATGAACCGACGGTATCAGTCTGCATCATCCAACGTCCAGCGGTAGCCGTGTGTGACGAAGTTGACGACGTAGCTGTGAAGGCCTCGGAGACCCGGGAAGACGGAGACGCTTTAGCACCTGCCTGGGAAGTGACGGGTAGAAAGGTTTGCCCTCCTGTCGACGTACCCAGAGTTTTGCCAGAGGTTTGTCAGTCCCCTCCTTCCACCGACCGTAAAGGTCCAAGTATTAGCCCGTAATGAGTTCCCCCCGATCTCGGAGAGAACCGAGACGTTTGTGGGTACAGTTGGGTATTACAGAGTGTATTAGTAACTTTTCTCGCAGTTGCAACCCCCTCTCATAAATCTGTTGATGAATGTTAGATATGTTTGAAATGAGCAGTGTTAGAGAGCCTCTCTCATCAGTTAGGAACACTACTTTTTTTGACTGTTATATTTTGCAGGCTCCAACCAGTTTAGCTGTGACTGCCAGCGATGCTGACGCTGGTGAGGTCCTCTTTCAGAAGGACAGCGAGAAGATTGAGCCCAAACAGATAACCCCACCATGGAGAAGGAACTTGTGTTTTTGCTATTTGTATTATAGCACCTTCTGTATGTGTCCCTCAGACAATCATTTTAGAGTGTACTGACTACCAATCCCTTTCAAAATGTTTACAAGTTACGGGATCGGAGTCAGAAATTAACTAGGTGGGCCTTGTTTTGTTTCTTCAAGAGTATAATTTAGATATTCACCATATTGCTGGCGCACATAATGTGTTAGCTGATTGTTTATCCCGCTCTTAAGGTGAGAAAATTCTTCTTCTAGGAATTTTCTCCTTTAAGGAGGGGGGTGTTACGACACGTGGGTGCCCACATGTTCGTATATTAATAAGTATGTGTGTATCTCTGTGTATAGTGTAAGAGCTATTCCATGTTAGGGCGAGGGCCAAGGCCTTTGCTCCATTATTGGGTCGGATTTCACTCCCATAGCCAAACCCATTAATTTCTGAGGCCTTCTTCATACCTTCGAGAAGGAAACCAGATGGCCACGCCGGGCCATCAATCCAGCCCCACTCGACGCTCGGGCCTCCTGACCCAGGGCACTAGGTCAAATTGGGGGTCAACCTACGGCCTCCCATACAGTGTCGTCGCTGTCAGGACTTGAAGGTGGGACATCCAGGCAGATGTGGGACGAACCTAACCTCCTCTCAGCCAGTCAGCTGGTTCACGGATGACACCTCCTCCAATCACCGACGTACCAGTGGCCCTCCAGCCAAGTAGGAGTGGCACTTGGAGCCACCCTCCTCCAATCCTCGGTGGGCCGTAGGCCCATGACCAATCAAAGGTGGCACCATAGGGTAACAAGGTGGGTCGAGGCGTGGCTAGCTGTTCTTACCCTGCTGGTCCTTCAGTTAAAAGGCTCAGACGATCGTCTGGGACTCGATTCCTTCAGCAGACTCGAGCCCGCCAGCAAAGGTAATTTGAGCTTTCCCTGTCTCGAACCCCGTAGCCACCGCTGCCCCAGTTTGTAAGATGTTACTACTGTGTCACGATAGGTAGCCAAGTATATCGATGTTGTTTAGTGTGTCACGTCAGGTTTATCTAAGTGTAATGTTATCGAACAAATCGTTATAGAGGAAAGAGACCTCCTGGCTTGAAATCTTACCTGGAATGTTAACTAGTGTTAAATGTTAAATGCCTGATTTATGTGTTTATCATTGTACACCTGCATTCTTTCATTATAAGTAGATTTAATGTAGTGCTGGTCTTTTAATTCAATCCCATAACTTTCTGATCGTGTTATCCCGTTGTGAAACGTAACGAAGCTAGTGTCCTTGCGAAGACGAGGACCAATAGATTACTCGTAACAAATATATGTTACTGGCGACCTTGTCCGAATATATTATATTTGAATTCGTAACAATATATATATTTTCAACGCCTTTCATCACTTTTTCCAGACCTTTACGGATTTTGGCTTAAAGATCTTGGCTTTGTGACAGTTACAAAATGCAGCACAATACATATTTATTACACAAAAATCATTTACCACAATACTCGTTATATTTCTTACCGGAATCTTTAAGCTTTCAGCAACATTGTAAGTACATAATACATTCATCTGCCTCATTTACATGCATATAGATATATTTACGAGTGTATATGTACATGTTTTATATAGTTTCTCTGAATTTAAAGTTTATTAAGATATCCATCTGGACAATACATACTAATGGATACCACAAGATATGTTCAGTTACTAAAAGATTATTGTGAATCTTGACCATGTTATACAGACACAGCCGAGCCTGGCCTCCTGACCTGCCACATACACTGTAACTTGTGATGACTGGAACATATTTCAGTGTATCTGTAATGTGCACAATGTGCTTAACGACACACTTAAAGCATTATAAACCATAGGATTATATGAACATAAGAAATGAAAATTCGAAGCAACAGACATAGCCCAGCGGTGTTTACAACAAGATAATGTGTATCATTATAGCATTGCAGCTGACGTAAGCATTGTGTCACATGTTAGAAAACATAATGTGTGATAGCAGGGTAGTGGCTGTTATGGTGGTATGATATGGTCAGCAAGTGTTGGAGTACAATACAAGGTTGACCTTCATGATAGATGGAGGAGGAGGTATGTTAACACAACAGTATTGAAGTAAACACACGACTTGCAATCACTGATCCTCAGATCCATATTACAAGGTTGTCATTATATAGTATGGGTTCATGTGCTGGTGTAATGGTTTATTGTATGTTAGAGAAGGTGAACACGTTTAGCCAGCGGTGAATTGACTTCTATTACCATCACTACTTAGTGTAAGCAGCCACCGCTGTTGTTATGACACCACCTAACCTGTCAGTCATGGATCAGTCAGGACTCCAGCGTGTCCAAGGTGGCCCCTCATATCTGGCCATCTTGGCTCACGTGAGCAGTACCCGTGCCCGGCTACGGCTCCTGGCGCCCACCTTCCCTGACAAGAGCAGTCCACACCCTGACTGTGGCTCCAGCCATGATATGCCAGGATGTGGCACCACCGTAACTACTGTCTGCACGCATGTGAGGATGTGGCACCACCGTAACTACTGTCTGCACGCATGTGAGGGTGTGGCACCACCGTAACTACTGTCTGCACGCATGTGAGGATGTGGCACCACCGTAACTACTGTCTGCACGCATGTGAGGGTGTGGCACCACCGTAACTACTGTCTGCACGCATGTGAGGATGTGGCACCACCGTAGCTACTGTCTGCACGCATGTGAGGATGTGGCACCACCGTAGCTACTGTCTGCACGCATGTGAGGGTGTGGCACCACCGTAACTACTGTCTGCACGCATGTGAGGATGTGGCAACATCGTAGCTACTGTCTGCACGCATGTGAGGATGTGGCACCACCGTAGCTACTGTCTGCACGCATGTGAGGATGTGGCAACATCGTAGCTACTGTCTGCACGCATGTGAGGGTGTGGCACCACCGTAGCTACTGTCTGCACGCATGTGAGGATGTGGCAACATCGTAGCTACTGTCTGCACGCATGTGAGGATGTGGCAACACCGTAACTACTGTCTGCACGCATGTGAGGATGTGGCACCACCGTAACTACTGTCTGCACGCATGTGAGGATGTGGCAACATCGTAGCTACTGTCTGCACGCATGTGAGGATGTGGCACCACCGTAGCTACTGTCTGCACGCATGTGAGGATGTGGCAACACCGTAGCTACTGTCTGCACAAATGTGAAACCCAGTGTTTACAACATGCACGTGTGTGTGTGTGTGTGTGTGTGTGTGTGTGTGTGTGTTTGTGTATAAGTGTGTATGTGTGTGTGTATGTGTGTGTATACGTGTGTGTGTGTGTGTGTATGTGTGTGTGTGTGTGTGTGTGTGTGTGTGTGTGTGTGTGTGTGTGTGTGTGTGTGCGTGTGTGTGTGTGGCTGTGTCAGTCCTTGGAGTGAAGTCTGTTTTCGGACAGTGTGAGTGAGGGGCGCATCATCATCATCATCAGAGATGAATCATTATGCCAATAATTAGGGCGAGGCTAACCTGACCTCAGGTCTCATCACAACACGGTATGGCGTAGTGGTGGTCTGTGTTTAATATTAGTATACTGAATTGATGGTACTGGTGAGTAATGGGTAAATGGGGGAAATTTCTCTTAACTTAGTGTGAAAATAAAGAATAAACAAAACTAAATACCAGACGAGGATAACAATATATACACACAACAAAATTCCCGTAACACAAAGATGAAACAAACCAAAGATGTTGCCCATGTAATATGTGATATAAAAATATCACACAAAAACAATAAAATACAAAGAAGAAAATGCAAGACTAAGATGATAAAAGTGACGAAAAAAAGAAAGAGAACAAGAAAATATTGAAGTTCTTATACATGAAAATGACATATAGACTAGGCTGTCCATCCAACACAAAGTAACATATAAGAGGAAATTAAGATCATAAATTTTACATCTTACATTATTAGATAAAAGACAAAAAAAAATAATGTATGCAAAATATGAATAAAGTGTATACTTATATGAAATTATGTAGTTAATGACGCCAATAGAACTAGCACTAACATTCAAAATTATAATAATCTATGGAAATATAAAGTAAGACATCAAATAATGTTGCAGCAAAACAAGGATGGGATAAATCTAAGACAAATAGATAACAAACAACCACATTTGTCTACAAACTCAACAAAGACAAAGGCGAAGGTTTTAGATATCAAGAAGTACATACCATATTTCCCCAATACCTACAGTTTTGTAATTAAAGAAAAAATATTCTTGAGCTTACTTATTGACGAGTCACTTATGCTAGTTAACTTTGTTTTCAAGCTCATTATTGTTAGAGTATTTCCCATCATCTCTTATCTGCATAATCACTTCATCAGGATCATTAGGCTTACGTGGACCAATTACAGGTTATGTATGTAAATATGTTGCTTTAATGTTAAAGAATGAAATATGTCCTGGTTGATATGGCATGAATGTTGATGAAACCGTCCAGTTGATTTGGTCCCTAACATTGTGTTTAATGTTACCTACATATGTTATTGTTCATAGTTGTCTGAAGTCGTGCGTACAAGACTTTATCCTTGGGAAAAACATGAAAAACAAGTTTTGGATTATTTTCTTTTCTCTTTTTTCAAACTGGAAACTCGTTGTAAAGTTTTCGTTAACAAACAGACAGGCAGACAGCACAAGGGTAATTAGTACCACCAGCTGTTGACAACGTGCACAATTAAAGCAGTCATTGCTCACGCGAGATTACTCCTGCTTTCCTGTCTTTCTTATATAGTCTTTGTATCACTACACACAAACACACACACACACACACACACACACACACACACACACACACACACACACCATTATATTTCCACTACAAGCTACATTACACTCTCCACTTGAGGCAATTCTGCCCAGTGTACACCCTCTACCGTAACCTGCCATCATCACTATATTGATGTTTCATCTTCACTACACTAGTGCTTCAACTTCACTATGTTAATGTATCATCTAGGATATTAGATCAATGAGGAAACAAGAGTCGACTATATTTTTGTGTGGCTTCACTATATTTTTGCAAGTGCTGGTCTATGAAAGTTTACTTCGTCAAGTAAATCACTCATCTCACCAGATCGCAGAAATGACTCACGTCCGCGCTGCCCATCGGTACCCTGGCAAGGAATCCTTCCTTGAATTTTTCGAGGCTCACATCCAGCAAACCGGGGCTGTTAAAGATTGTATAAGCCGAACTGAGCTATATTTGCGATACTGTGAATTCTGCGAAGGGTTCGGGTACGAGAAAGCTGCCGTCCTGAACGTCGGGAGAACACTGGGACGGTGGGGCATCAAGGCAGATCGCAGACTTGGAGGACGCAACGGCCGCCACCAGGAGTACGCCTACACCAGAATTGCCTGGTTGTCCAGCAGTGAGGGCCTGGCCCAGGGAGGAAAGCGGTGCCTTCCAGAAAGCCAAAGGCCTTCCAGGAAGAGATCACGTGTGGATATCGAACCCGTGCACGAGAGAGTAGTGGTGAAGATCCAGACTCGGCATCAAGATGATGATGACCTGTGCGAAGGCGGACCCAGCGAGGAAACTGGTGTAGTTGACACAGGAGCAGCCGCCATCCCCATCAATGTTTCTTTGGCTCCCACCAAACAACGGGGCAAAGTGATGCCTACCACTGAATTGGTGACCTTGATCCCCTACTTCTATGGGGATGAATCAGGCCTGGTGGATCCCGACGTACTCGTACTGGTCGTCGATGAAGACCCTGATGTGTCCGTCGCTGCGACTGGAGGATCAGCAGCACCTGCAGCAGCAGCCGACCCTAAAGCTGAAGCGGCCGTGTTGAAGATTAAAGTCCACACCACCAACATTCATCCCTGAAATTCCTTGAACCTTAAGTTCCCGTCGTTGAGATTAGAGAAGCTGCTCCTCCTCCAGCAGTCGACCCTGTTATACCCGGTCCTCAGAAGACACTTCCTATGGGAAAAGTTTTCATTCAGTTGCAAATTATTGAGAAACTATTGTACGAATGAAGCGGTTACCATAAAGGATCAAATCGTTAGGAAAAGTTGCTAACATTTATGAGTCCCATCCATAGGGATGAAAAAAAAATAACAAAAATACATCCGTTCTGTTGGGGGCCATAAACATGGCACAAATGGACCCTAAGTCGAACTGCTGACCTCCTAGTGGTAGGGTCCGGGCAACTTTGAGGGAACATTAACCCTCAAAGGCTAACAGCAGTCGCACAAAAGCAATAAATATTAATCATTATTAGTCATTTACAATAATCACAGACGATGATTATAGCCTCGCCCAATTATCATCTCATTTGCTGTGAACGAAATCATAGGCGACTCTGATTCCACCTACATCTATCAAGTTTACCTATTCATTCAACCATCTATCTATCTGTCTATCGTCCTTGTTTGAAGATTTTCTGTATCATGTAAATCTCAGCCATTGAAATGTCCTGAGATCAATGTCGTAGTGAACAAATGAATTCTAGTTTGGACTGAAATAGCCCCGTTTTTGCACCTTCCTTCACCATTTGTCCACCATTTATTCCTCGTAAGGATTTACGAACTAACTTCAGAGTCGTATTACAAACATATGAAACATGTCACCAACTCACTGTTTTGTTCATATTTTTTGCTATATTACATCTGTCAGTTTCTAACTACAATCATCGGATGAATATCTTTATATATTTTGCTGCTGTTTCAGTTCCTTCATGACAATAATAAACCAGACCTTGTTTTCATCATGTAACATGCAGTTCAAGAAGAAAGTCTATAGATGAGAAAAATCTAGTTGCATAAATTCAATTAATTAGATTACACGCAGAATATTAGGCCTTCTTGACCAACACCATTTCAGACGTAATGGTTGCTCGAACATTGGCCGTTGAGATAAAGAAAGAAAAACAAAAAAATGTTTAGTAAAACTATATCAGTACAAATCCAATGTATCGTATGTACTGATATGAAAGATAATATACAGTCTGTATTGATATCAAAGACAATATAGGCAGCAAGTATGAATTTTTCCTTTATAAATGGAAGGTCATGATTACCACTGCGATCTCGACCTGCCGTTTTCTTAATGAAATGTACGTCTCCTGAGAACGAGGCGAGGCGACCGACGCTCACGTCTGGCTCGACCCAGTTTGAGAATATATATATATATATATATATATATATATATATATATATATATATATATATATATATATATATATATATATATATATATATCATATGCCTTCTCCAGATCCATAAATGCTACATACAAATCCATTTGTTTTTCTAAGTATTTCTCACATACATTCTTCAAAGCAAACACCTGATCCACACATCCTCTACCACTTCTGAAACCACACTGCTCTTCCCCAATCTGATGCTCTGTACATGCCTTCACCCTCTCAATCAATACCCTCCCACATAATTCACCAGGAATACTCAACAAACTTATACCTCTGTAATTTGAGCACTCACTCTTATCCCCTTTGCCTTTGTACAATGGCAATATGCACGCATTCCGCCAATCCTCAGGCACCTCACCATGAGTCATACATACATTAAATAACCTTACCAACCAGTCAATAATACAGTCACCCCCTTTTTTAATAAATTCCACTGCAATACCATCCAAACCTGCTGCCTTGCCGGCTTTCATCTTCCGCAAAGCTTTTACTACCTCTTCTCTGTTTACCAAATCATTTTCCCTGACCCTCTCACTTTGCACACCACCTCGACCAAAACGCCCTATATCTGCCACTCTATTATCAAACACATTCAACAAACCTTCAAAATACTCACTCCATCTCCTTCTCACATCACCACTACTTGTTATCACCTCCCCATTTGCGCCCTTCACTGAACTTCCCATTTGCTCCCTTGTCTTACGCACTTTATTTACCTCCTTCCAGAACATCTTTTTATTCTCCCTAAAATTTAATGATACTCTCTCACCCCAACTCTCATTTGCCCTCTTTTTCACCTCTTGCACCTTTCTCTTGACCTCCTGTCTCTTTCTTTTATACATCTCCCACTCAATTGCATTTTTTTCCCTGCAAAAATCGTCCAAATGCCTCTCTCTTCTCTTTCACTATGATAGGCATATGATAGAGTTGATAGAGATGCTCTGTAGAAGGTATTAAGAATATATGGTGTGGGAGGCAAGTTGTTAGAAGCAGTGAAAAGTTTTTATCGAGGATGTAAGGCATGTGTACGTGTAGGAAGAGAGGAAAGTGATTGGTTCTCAGTGAATGTAGGTTTGCGGCAGGGGTGTGTGATGTCTCCATGGTTGTTTAATTTGTTTATGGATGGGGTTGTTAGGGAGGTAAATGCAAGAGTTTTGGAAAGAGGGGCAAGTATGAAGTCTGTTGGGGATGAGAGAGCTTGGGAAGTGAGTCAGTTGTTCTTCGCTGATGATACAGCGCTGGTGGCTGATTCATGTGAGAAACTGCAGAAGCTGGTGACTGAGTTTGGTAAAGTGTGTGAAAGAAGAAAGTTAAGAGTAAATGTAAATAAGAGCAAGGTTATTAGGTACAGTAGGGTTGAGGGTCAAGTCAATTGGGAGGTAAGGTTGAATGGAGAAAAACTGGAGGAAGTAAAGTGTTTTAGATATCTGGGAGTGGATCTGGCAGCGGATGGAACCATGGAAGCGGAAGTGGATCATAGGGTGGGGGAGGGGGCGAAAGTTCTGGGAGCCTTGAAGAATGTGTGGAAGTCGAGAACATTATCTCGGAAAGCAAAAATGGGTATGTTTGAAGGAATAGTGGTTCCAACAATGTTGTATGGTTGCGAGGCGTGGGCTATGGATAGAGTTGTGCGCAGGAGGATGGATGTGCTGGAAATGAGATGTTTGAGGACAATGTGTGGTGTGAGGTGGTTTGATCGAGTAAGTAACGTAAGGGTAAGAGAGATGTGTGGAAATAAAAAGAGCGTGGTTGAGAGAGCAGAAGAGGGTGTTTTGAAATGGTTTGGGCACATGGAGAGAATGAGTGAGGAAAGATTGACCAAGAGGATATATGTGTCGGAGGTGGAGGGAACGACGAGAAGTGGGAGACCAAATTGGAGGTGGAAAGATGGAGTGAAAAAGATTTTGTGTGATCGGGGCCTGAACATGCAGGAGGGTGAAAGGAGGGCAAGGAATAGTGAATTGGATCGATGTGGTATACCGGGGTTGACGTGCTGTCAATGGATTGAATCAGGGCATGTGAAGCGTCTGGGGTAAACCATGGAAAGCTGTTTAGGTATGTATATTTGCGTGTGTGGACGTATGTATATACATGTGTATGGGGGTGGGTTGGGCCATTTCTTTCGTCTGTTTCCTTGCGCTACCTCGCAAACGCGGGAGACAGCGACAAAGCAAAAAAAAAAAAAAAATATATAATATATATATATATATATATATATATATATATATATATATATATATATATATATATATATATATATATTGGGAGCGGGGGGCTGGAAATCCTCCCCTCTCGGTTTTTTTTTTTTTCAATTTTCCAAAAGAAGGAACAGAGAATTGGGCCAGGTGAGGGTATTCCCTCAGAGGCCCAGTCCTCTGTTCTTAATGCTACCTCGCTAATGCGGGAAATGGCGAATAGTTTGAAAGAAAAAAGAAAGAAGAAAGATATATATATATATATATATATATATATATATATATATATATATACATATATATATATATTATCCCTGGGGATAGGGGATTAAGTTTACTTCCCACGTATTCCCTGCGTGTCGTAGAAGGCGACTAAAAGGGGAGGGAGCGGGGGGCTGGAAATCCTCCCCTCTCGTTTTTTTTTTTTTTTTTTTTTTTTTTTTTTCTTTTCCAAAAGAAGGAACAGAGAATTGGGCCAGGTGAGGGTATTCCCTCAAAGGCCCAGTCCTCTGTTCTTAATGCTACCTCGCTAACGCGGGAAATGGCGAATAGTTTAAAAGAAAGAAAGAATATATATATATATATATCCCTTGGGATAGGGGACAAAGAATACTTCCCACGCACTCCTCACGTGTCGCAGAAGGCGACTAAAGGAGACGGGAGAGAGGGGCTGGAAACCCTGCCCTCCTTGTATCTTAAGTTTTTAAAATGGGAAACAGAAGAAGGAGTCACGCGGGAAGTGCTCATCCTCCTCGAAGGCTCAGACTGAGGTGTCTAAATGTGTGTGGATGTAACCAAGATTAGAAAAAAAGGAGAGATAGGTAGTATGTTTGAGGAAAGGAACCTGGATGTTTTGGCTCTGAGTAAAACGAAGCTCAAGGGTAAAGGGGAAGAGTGGTTTGGGAATGTCTTGGGAGTACAGTCAGGGGGTAGTAAGAGGACAAGAGCAAGGGAAGGAGTAGCACTACTCCTGAAACAGGAGTGGTGGGAGTATGTGATAGAGTGTAAGAAAGTAAACTCTAGATTGATATGGGTAAAACTGAAAGTGGATGGAGAGAGATGGGTGATTATTGGTGCATATGCACCTGGGCAACACCATCACCACAACCACCAACACCACCACCACCATCACCACCACCACCACCACCTACACCCCCAACCACCACCACAAAAAAAGTCAAAACATTTGTGAACTTCGCAACCCGGTGCGTGCAGAAGTCTTTTTAACTGGCTCTCCCCTTTCTTCAAGAACCTCATTCGTTCCTTGTTACTTATGTAAACATTCTGTTTAACATTATATCATAAGAAAACAGAAAGTAGAACCAAGAAAGGTATCCAAAATATATCTTTCTCTTACGCCTCCGAGACTATTTTCATCTTATTATCAAATCTCTTGCAGATATGACGTCCACAGTGCTTAGTATAACAGTAACAACAGATACTAATGGCAGAACATGAGGATAAAAGACAAGTGAAAATGATCATAAATGTGAGAGATTCGCTTGGTGCGGGGAACGTAGTGACCCCGTCCAATATATGGTGGTAATGGTCACGCCCGTTCATGCTTCACATCAAAGACATTGGTCACCTTAAGTGTGGGAGCCAACCTGACTACACGCCTCCCTTTTCTAATGCCCGCAGGAGCAGACCTATGGGGAAAATATGCATTGTATCAAGAGTGAATGAGAAGACAAGAACTACTTCTCAGAATTGAGGACCTATGAATTTATGGACATTTTGTTGTTATTGTGGGTTGCTGGCGAAGTACACAAACTTTTCTTGTGTTTAAAGTGGGTTTGAGAGCCTCTAGTGATACACACATTCTATTGTACTACTGAAGTATGGGTGGGTACGTCTGTAGTCTTCATGCTTATCAAATTTAGGTAAATATCTTCTTTTG
>NC_092235.1:3515811-3544086 GCF_036320965.1 Panulirus ornatus | reverse complement strand
GGACCAACAAGTTTTGCATTTCCTTCTGAATAAAACTCATGAAATTATGGCAAACTTGAAAAAACATGCCGAACATATTGACCAAAACCTGAAATGTGACCAAAATGCCGAACATATTGACCAAAACCTGAAATGTGACCAAAATGCCGAACATATTGACCAAAACCTGAAATGTGACCAAAATGCCGAACATATTGACCAAAACCTGAAATGTGATCAAAATGCCGAACATATTGACCAAAACCTGAAATGTGACCAAAATCTAACTTTGCATCGTTCATGATGATGTGAGTCGGTCAGAAGGAGATGAGATCAGTGTCCACCAAACTGCTGTTGTTGTTGTTGTTGTTGTTGATGATGATGATGATGATGATCGTATTACTGAACACCAAAGGAAGTACATCTATGTCTACTCTCACCTTCATGTTATCCATAACCATCTTTACTAAACTTTATTACTGAACACCAAAGGAAGTACATCTATGTCTACTCTCACCTTCATGTTATGCATAAACATCTTTACTAAACTTTACTACAAAAAATGTACACTTGTCTGCAACTTGCAGTTTTCCCTGTGCAAATTGATCTAACAACCCGCATCCATCCTCTTCAACAACCAGCGTTATACTTTCACCCAAACTCACTTTCATCCTCTTCCTTCTACATACACCATCCACACGGCCCACCAGTCTATCCATCTGCATACAACAACTGTGGCAACTTGCATTGTGTGTTGTCTCCATGGTTAAAATCATCCTACAATCATCCCAGCTGGCTCTCATCTCACGTCATGCCTCATCCATAACCACATTGTGTGTCTTCATGGTTAATATCATCCTACAATCATCCCAGCTGACTCTCATCACACGTTATGCCTCATCCATAACAACATTGTGTGTCTTCATGGTTGATATCATCCTACAATCATCCCAGCTGACTCTCATCTCACGTAATGCCTCATCCATAACAACATTGTGTGTCTTCATGGTTGATATCATCCTACAATCATCCCAGCTGACTCTCATCTCACGTAATGCCTCATCCATAACAACATTGTGTGTCTCCATGGTTGATATCATCCTACAATCATCCCAGCTGGCTCTCATCTCACGTAATGCCTCATCCATAACAACATTGTGTGTCTTCATGGTTGATATCATCCTACAATCATCCCAGATGACTCTCATCTCACGTAATGCCTCATCCATAACAACATTGTGTGTCTTCATGGTTGATATCATCCTACAATCATCCCAGCGGACTCTCATCTCACGTCATGCCTCATCCATAACAACATTGTGTGTCTCCATGGTTAATATCATCCTACAATCATCCCAGCTGACTCTCATCTCATGTCATGCCTCATCCATAACCACATTGTGTGTCTTCATGGTTAATATCATCCTACAATCATCCCAGCTGACTCTCATCTCACGTCATGCCTCATCCATAACCACATTGTGTGTCTTCATGATTAATATCATCCTACAATCATCCCAGCTGGCTCTCATCTTACGTCATGCCTCATCCATAACAACATTGTGTGTCTTCATGGTTAATATCATCCTACAATCATCCCAGCTGGCTCTCATCTCACGTCATGCCTCATCCATAACAACATTGTGTGTCTTCATGGTTAATATCATCCTACAATCATCCCAACTGACTCTCATCACACGTAATGCCTCATCCATAACCACATTGTGTGTCTCCATGGTTAATATCATCCTACAATCATGCCAGCTGGCTCTCATCTCACGTAATGCCTCATCCATAACAACATTGTGTGTGTTCATGGTTAATATCATCCTACAATCATCCCAGCTGACTCTCATCACACGTAATGCCTCATCCATAACCACATTGTGTGTCTTCATGGTTAATATCATCCTACAATCATCCCAGCTGACTCTCATCTCACGTCATGCCTCATCCATAACCACATTGTGTGTCTTCATGGTTAATATCATCCTACAATCATCCCAGCTGACTCTCATCACACGTCATGCCTCATCCATAACCACATTGTGTGTCTTCATGGTTAATATCATCCTACAATCATCCCAGCTGACTCTCATCACACGTCATGCCTCATCCATAACCACATTGTGTGTCTTCATGGTTAATATCATCCTACAATCATCCCAGCTGACTCTCATCACACGTAATGCCTCATCCATAACCACATTGTGTGTCTTCATGGTTAATATCATCCTACAATCATCCCAGCTGACTCTCATCTCACGTCATGCCTCATCCATAACCACATTGTGTGTCTTCATGGTTAATATCATCCTACAATCATCCCAGCTGACTCTCATCACACGTCATGCCTCATCCATAACCACATTGTGTCTCTTCATGGTTAATATCATCCTGCAATCATCCCAGCTGACTCTCATCACACGTCATGCCTCATCCATAACCACATTGTGTGTGTTCATGGTTAATATCATCCTACAATCATCCCAGCTGACTCTCATCACACGTCATGCCTCATCCATAACCACATTGTGTGTCTTCATGGTTAATATCATCCTACAATCATCCCAGCTGACTCTCATCACACGTCATGCCTCATCCATAACCACATTGTGTGTCTTCATGGTTAATATCATCCTACAATCATCCCAGCTGACTCTCATCACACGTCATGCCTCATCCAAAACCACATTGTGTGTCTTCATGGTTAATATCATCCTACAATCATCCCAGCTGACTCTCATCACACGTCATGCCTCATCCATAACAACATTGTGTGTCTTCATGGTTAATATCATCCTACAATCATCCCAGCTGACTCTCATCACACGTAATGCCTCATCCATAACCACATTGTGTGTCTTCATGGTTAATATCACCTTAACGACCTGGTAATAAAAGCATCGAAGCACAAGAAGGATCTATGTGTCATTATTAGTAGATTCTACAAACATTTCTGTAATATCATTCAGAGAAGATGGCAACATTGATAGCAAGCCTCCCTTATGATGAAGATAACAACACTTGTAATGAGCGATATGATAGAGGTTTACAACACCAGGTATGTTTACTGATGATGCTACATCTTACTTAGATTGTGGTGGTTGTATACACAGCTTCTCTCCTTCTCTTACCTGGATTGATCACAGTGGATGAATATCCCACTGAGTTCCATCTGGTCTTAAAGTTTGCTGGCTTGCCTCTGTGTGTGTGTGTGTGTGTGTGTGTGTGTGTGTGTGTGTACAAGTAACATAAAGACACGATACATACACATAAGGTTAAGAAAACGGGCAAAACACATAACAGTCACAAAAGATGAGCACACACACATACACACACACACACACACACACACACACCGCCCACTGACCTGACCACCGGCCGGTGGGTGGCTGTGGCCAACATGAACCCAGGGGCTACACACACACACACACACACACACACAGAGCGGCGCCAGGCTGGAGGCGGGCATCGTGACGTCACAGGCAAGTCCCTCCCCCCGCCAGATCCAAACATGTGTTGTGTCTGGTGATGGCGGTTCAAGATTTCCCACATTTATATTGATCTTTACATTATCATCCACTCCCAAAGTCACCTGGCATTCTTGTGTTTCAACAACAGACGTGATATATGCAACACCAGGCAAACATTGTACCATTATCTGATAGGTTAATTGGTGCACAATCAAGAACCAGTGAATTTCATCGCCGCCATAAGTAAGTAAGGAAGGTGACTTTAATGATGATAAATACGACCTGGTATGGCTGTGTCTACACACTACCGCCATCTGGTCAACCTGGTACGTACGAACCTTAACCTTAAAGTGGCCCACGTAAACGCGAACTTAAAATCTATCCATTTAACTCTGTCATTCATTATGTAGCATTTAAACACCATCTTTTAAACGTAAACCTTCCACTTGCATTATATTAACAAGTACTCTAAGATACGTCATACATACACAAGGTTTAAAGCTGAAACTCGAACTTTTAAGTCCGTCAATTTAACACCTACTTTAGAACTAGCAAAAAAATGCGAATTTCTAACTCCGCCAAAAAACAGCTTGTGTATGTTATGCTTCATTTAATTGAACATTTCTAAAGTCAGTTAAATTAATGGTATCCTTTGATGTTCATCATTAAAACATAAACCTATGAACTCTGTCTCTATAACTAAGCACAAACTTTTACGTTCCATCATAGGAAAGGAAACTTGCAAAATCTATCAAAATTCGTCACATAACGCGAACTTTTCAACCCTTCCATTTACCTGGGCCACTCTTCCCTGGCTGCCATTCATATTTTGTCCTTTTAAACTGTGACTTTATTACACTTTCGTTCATTCATCATGACTTTATTACACTTTCATTCATTCATCATGACTTTATTACACTTTCATTCATCATTCATCAACTAGTTCGTCTCACTGATATTCCATTCATAAACTTCATTTGTACATCTCATAGTTTGACGGCCATGTTGCATGTTTCCTTAAGGTTTATAATTCTTTGTGTATTTAATAATAGAAGATTCAGTGATATTTCTCGTGGTACTGGAATTAGAGTTAATAACTGAGATGGCATTATAATCTCTAACTCCAGTACCACGAGAAATATCATTGAATCTTCTATCATTAAATGCACAAAGAATTATAATCTTGATATAAGTGATTGTCTATACAAATTGCATAAATTTGGTGTTGATAAAATTTGTAAGGAATTCATCTTGTCCACATAATAAGTTTATGATACGCTTGTTGTCTGTCTTGGACAATCACATGTTTACCATATGGCTTCCTAGCTACGTCTCTTCGTTGTATATCAACTGACTGTTATATTTCTCTCTTGTGTCTCCCCTGATGATGTGAGTTGTACACGAATCTGCACTTGGGAACTTACCGTGTTTATTTTCCCCGTGGACTCATAGGAATATACTTGATCACGCGCAAAATTGCGATACTTTCCAATATATATATATATATATATATATATATATATATATATATATATCCTTCAGTATGTTTACTTTCGATAATGAGGGACATAAGAAGGAGCCAAGCAAGTAAATTTCGTCAAAGACATCTCTCTTTTCTAAACGCTGCCTCGCAAAGATTTTCATTAATTCAAATTGAAGAAACAGACGTATTTTCTGTTGTCTGGTTAGCTCAGTGGTAGAGCGTGAGTCTTACACACTCAAGGTCGCGGGTTCGAGACCCACACCAGACATAATTTTTGTCTTTTTCTTTTTTCATTTTGTCCGCATCACATGTGTGCAACATTCAGTATGTTCGTCCAACGTTATAGTGAAGATCTTCACAATAAATTGTGGTTTTCGACCTTATCTGAAAGGGTCAGGTCCACCAAGACGTCCTTGAAATCTTCCAGAAGCTTCTGGCGATCCTCCTCCAACTGCTGGGCACATCAGAGTTAACATGGGCCGGACATCGGTTGTGGAACGACTTAATCTGCTTCCGGTAGTTAGCAGGGAGGATAATGAGGGCTCTGACCTCATACCAGGTCAGCTTAGTTCCAGTCTATTGCTTAGTTCCAGTCTATTGCAACGACAATAAAAAAGTAAAACTCATTTCTTCGTGGAAAATTGAGAGGAAAACACGACAGCAACATAAAGATTTACTCTGTGGTTATTTTGCCGGCTAGTCGGCAACGGTCGGTCAAACACTATTTTGCCGTGGTAATCTCAGTGCTTCATATAATACTAAGTCCAAAAAAATGTTCTTGGGGGCGTAGCTCAGTGGTAGAGCACTCGCTTGGCATGCGAGAGGACCCGGGTTCAAACCCCGGCGCTTCCATTTTTGTTATTTGGGAAATTCATTGTTTTCAGTCTTATATATATATATATATATATATATATATATATATATATATATATATATATATATATATATATATATATATATATATATCGTCCGATCAGGGAAGTTAAGCAACGTTGGGTCTGGTTAGTACTTGGATGGGTGACCGTCTGGGAACACCAGATGCTGTTATCCCTGGGGATAGGGAAGAAAGTATACTTGCCTCGTATTCCCTGCGTGTCGTACAAGGCGATTAAAAGGGGAGGGAGCAGAAGGCAGGAAATCCTTTACTCTCATTTTCAATTTTCCAAAAGACGGAACAGAGAAGATATAAAGATATTGTAAAGATGTAACTAATATAAGATATAAGAATGAATGGAAGATACGGATGTAGCTGAAACAAGGAGTAATGAAGATTAAGGTGCAATGAAAATTATTCTGTAGTGAAGATAAATGTATATGTTAAAATTTTGTATTGAACATCAAGAAGTAATGATAATGATAAGAGTGTAGTGACGATGAGGGTTTAGTTAGGGAAAGGTGACAATTGCCTTTACAATGATACTAAGGAGGCAACACAATGAGGAACACAAACTTTCCAAAGCTACGTTCAAGTCAGACTTTGAACTAAGTTCGGTAAACAGAAGGATGATGTTAAGATGAGAGTGTAGTGAAGAAGAGTATAGTGATGATAAGGATATTGTCAAGATAGGTTGTAGTGAAGATTCGAATGTAGTGAAGATACGAATTTAGTAGAGATGAGGGTTATCAAAGAGTAAAGTTTATTCAAAATGATTATGTAGTGAAGATAAGAACTACTTTTAGTGAACATCAGGGAGAACAATGATGATGGTATGGTAGAAATAACGGTGTAGTGAAGAAGAGGGTATAGCGAAGATATATTTAGTGAAAATAAGCTAGTAGTGAAGATACACGTTAGTGAATATGAGGTAGTAATGAACTTAACCTTATTGATCTGATCCCCCAAATCCTCCAAACTACGTTCAAGGGCGGATCCAAAGCCAACCGAAAAGCCTATTTCTCTGTGTATTGTTAGTGGCGGTGGTGGTGTGTAGGTGTGTGTAATCATGTATTTGCACTGTATTAGGAGGGAGTTTTACACTCGTGGGGCCCCGTGTAAGTACGTTGTTTGAGTGAGCGGGTAAAATCTAAAGCCTTCCTTGAAACCAGCTTAGTCAAGATAAGGTCATATGAAGATGAGGTTGTAGTGAAGATTATAATAAGCCTTGCATAGTGAAGATAAAGGGATCAAGGAGAGGAGATGTAGTAAAGAAGATTATAGTGAACACAAAAGGATTCAAGCTACGTGCAGGGTCGGCCTACGGGCTTGAACTTACATTTTAGGTCAAAGGCATCACCAGTACACCCCGGCCAGCATTAAAGTTTATCCGTACACACACACACACACACACACACACACACACACACACACACACACAGAAAGTAACTATTATTCAACAATGATTTCCCAAAAGCCATTTACCTCATATCCTTTTATTTCGATGCTGGAAAATGGCTAAATTTTCGTCAAAGTGTTTTTTGTCTTAGTATTTATGATGATTTATTGATTCAAAAAGTATTGGTATATCGAAACTATTTAGATCCTTCAACATCTTTAGCCATCTTCACTACACTCTCAACACCATTGGCCATCTTGACTATTTCTTCGACACCTTTAGATTTCATCAAATAATGATCGCAACAAAACTAAATGAATCCGTCTACATATCCGGATTTGTATGGGATTTAATCTGGATAGATCTGGTTATGTGACGTCACACGACCCAGGGGTATATAAGGCCGGCGGCGAGAGAAGTGTAATCATTTGAGGATGGGACTCCGTACCGACAACATCTCTCACACTCTCCGGCAAGAAGAAAATTTGGTAAGTGCACCTCAGGCCGGAGTCAAAATGAGCGTTCCAGTTGTAAAGTTGACCCAGAAGGATGTAAATGACCTGGTGGTCATGAGAGAGGTGGGTCGAGGAGGCAACGCCAAGATTGAAACGGTGTTGTTCCGTGGATCGTGTTGCGTCATCAAAACCCTTCTGGACGGAGTGAGTTGGAAAAGTCTTATGGATGAAGCCGACATTCACAGGAGACTGGCTGGGGCTGGAGGAGCCCCTCTACTTCGAGCAGTGTGCCGCAACCCCCCATTGATCATCTTAAGCCACACTGGCCAGCCTTATGATAAGTACATGAGAACATGTCGGTCGGACGAGGAACTGGTCGAATCCGCCATCATGGTCGCTCGTCGGCTGATGGAAATCCATAAGAAAAACATTGTCCATAATGACGTCAAGGTCGAGAATGTGACGGTGACGATGGGTGAGAAGCCAGAGTTTCACATCATCGACTTCGGCTTGAGCGTTAAGAAGGGAAGCTGCGTTGAGTACAATGTTCCTGACCTGTGGTTGGCCCCTGAGGTCAGGGAGCGCAAGCCGGTCTCCCCAGCCAGTGACGTCTTCTCTTTTGGGCATCTAATGAGGCACGTGTCCATCCTGGTCAGGAAGCAGGGTGTGCGGGAAAGCCTCCAGGATCTTTACCAAACAGCGACCCACAGCGACCCCTCAGAGAGACCAGCTCTGCCACTTATTATTGGTGAGCTGAAGAAGGTGATGAGGTCAGTCCGCCGGAGGCGTACCAGAGGAGGGGGCCAACGGAACCAGAGGAAGGGCAGGAAATGAGGTGCCCTTCCTCAACTATCTACCTCACAATAAGAACTTTGTTTTAGAGGTAATTATTATCTTTACATATCTTAAAACGGGAAAGACCTTTATTTTAGAGGAAATTAAAATATTTATTTAAAACGGGAAAAAATTATGGAACTCGACATGCAACCACCTCCTCGTGGTGAGTTCTGGGTGATAAGAGATCAAACATCTCTTATCAGCTAAGAGTTGCATACAAACGTATTTCCTGATAAGTAAAAGACAACTGGATAATGTTCTTATGATCTTAAATGTTCTTAGAGTCTGGCTAGTGTTATCTTGGAGGTCTTCTATCCCCTACAGCTCGGGCTGGGCCCAGACTGTATCATGGACAACGATGAATGATGTTAGCCTAGCTATTATGGACAACGATAAGTGATCTTAGCTTAACCATCATGGACAACGCTGCATTATCTTAGCATAGCCGTCATGGTAAATGATAAATGATCTTAGCCTTACTATCATGGACAACGATAGATAATTTTAGCCTTGCCATCAAGGTCCATTTTCAGTCGTCCATCATAAATTTGCATGTTATTCTAATATTATTAGTAGTTTGAACCTTATAAAAGACTGACTTGGTTCAGTTGTATGTTTTCATACAAGAACAAATTGAAGTGTCCCAAGCATTTTGAAATGGCATTTGTACTACTTAACTCTCGATGTTAGTGAAAACATGTGAGATAACCACGACTGAGCAGCTTTCCTGTGTGCTGTGAATTTATTACCTTCCTCTCTCTCTCTCTCTCTCTCTCTCTCTCTCTCTCTCTCTCTCTCTCTCTCTCTCTCTCTCTCTCTCTCTCTCTCTCATCAAAATATTCAAAATTATGAAATTCAATGTAGCCAAACTTATATATATATATATATATATATATATATATATATATATATATATATATATATATATATATATATATATATATTTTTTTTTTTTTTTTTTTCATACTATTTGCCATTTCCCGCGTTAGCGAGGTAGCGTTAAGAACAGAGAACTGGGCCTTAGAGGGAATATCCTCACCTGACCCCCTTCTCTGTTCCTTCTTTTGGAAAATTAAAAAAAAAAAAAAAAAAAACAAGAAAGGGGAGGATTTCCAGCCACCCGCTCCCTCCCCTTTTAGTCGCCTTCTACGACACGCAGGGAATACGTGGGAAGTATTCTTTCTCCCCCATCCCCAGGGATTATATATATATATATATATATATATATATATATATATATATATATATATATATATATATATATATATATATATATATATTTTTTTTTTATACTTTGTCGCTGTCTCCCGCGTTTGCGAGGTAGCGCAAGGAAACAGACGAAAGAAATGGCCCAACCCCCCACCCAAACACATGTATATACATACGTCCACACACGCAAATATACATACCTACACAGCTTTCCATGGTTTACCCCAGACGCTTCACATGCCTTGATTCAATCCACTGACAGCACGTCAACCCCGGTATACCACATCGCTCCAATTCACTCTATTCCTTGCCCTCCTTTCACCCTCCTGCATGTTCAGGCCCCGATCACACAAAATCTTTTTCACTCCATCTTTCCACCTCCAATTTGGTCTCCCTCTTCTCCTTGCTCCCTCCACTCCGACACATATATCCTCTTGGTCAATCTTTCCTCACTCATCCTCTCCATGTGCCCAAACCACTTCAAAACACCCTCTTCTGCTCTCTACCACGCTCTTTTTATTTCCACACATCTCTCTTACCCTTACGTTACTCACTCGATCAAACCACCTCACACCACACATTGTCCTCAAACATCTCATTTCCAGCACATCCATCCTCCTGCGCACAACTCTATCCATAGCCCACGCCTCGCAACCATACAACATTGTTGGAACCACTATTCCTTCAAACATACCCATTTTTGTTTCCTTGCGCTACCTCGCAAACGCGGGAGACAGCGACAAAGTATAATAATAAGAAAATGAATATGTATATATATATATATATATATATATATATATATATATATATATATATATATATATATATATATATATATATATATATATATACATATATATATATATATATATATATATATATATATATATATATATATATATATATATATATATACTGGGGAGGAAATATTTAAAACCATTTTGTTGTCTCAGATTTTAGACATGAATCAAGGTATATTTACGCCACTGACTAACATTATGATCTTCATTTCCATCTAGCAGTTACAGGTTTTCAGATAATGCACATATCAATGAATGGACCACTCACGAGCTTAGGTAGTTCTAAGTGGAGCTTAAAATGTTGTGCTTCTACACAATGACAACAAATATGGAGCACTCCCAATTGGTGGTTCAACTATGATGAGTGAACAGCAGGACACAATCGTCCTGGTCTTACACAAGATATCATACCACCATGACCAATGGTTAATGTGTGTGGATCTTAAGATGGTGACTTTTCTCCTGGGTCAGCAGAGTGGGTACAACAAGTAGCCCTGCTTTATCTGTCTCTGGGATAGTAGAGCTGAGGATGAGCACTGGCTGAGAAAACAATGGTCTCTGAGAGAAAACATGTTGGTTGGAGACAAGAATGTAATGGCAGAACCCTTGGTTGACAGAGATAAGATCATTGTACCACCACTGCACATCAAACTAGGTTTAATGAAACAATTTGTGAAGGTTTGGAACAAAGAAGGACACTCTGCTTTGACTACACAGGCAGAAAATGTCCAGCGCTGATCATGGAGAAGGTGAAGGCAGGTATTGTCGACGGGTCACAAATCATGGAACTCATGAAAGACCCACATTTCCAAGATTCAATGACCAATGTTGTGGCAGAGGCATGGTCTTCGTTCACTGTGGTTGTAAGGAATTGTCTTGGTCACCATGAAGCAGATAACTACCCTGAACTAGTGGAGAACCTGCCATCTTCTTTCCCTCAACTTGGCTGTAAAATGAACATCAAAGTGCATTACCTCCACACCCACTTGGCCAGACAACCTAAGTGAGGAACTGGCTCAACCATTCCACCAAGATTTAAGAACCATGGAAGAAAGATCCCGGGGACACTGGGATACCCATACCTGGGACACTGGGATACCCATACCTGGGACACTGGGATACCCATACCTGGGACACTGGGATACCCATACCTGGGACACTGGGATACCCATACCTGGGACACTTGGATACCCATACCTGGGACACTGGGATACCCATACCTGGGACACTGGGATACCCATACCTGGGACACTGGGATACCCATACCTGGGACACTGGGATACCCATACCTGGGACACTGGGATACCCATACCTGGGACACTGGGATACCCATACCTGGGACACTGGGATACCCATACCTGGGACACTGGGATCCCCATGTGATGGTGGATCAGTGCTGGATCATTGCAGGTGATTGTGGTGGGTCAGGTGAGCACAAACGTGACATGTGTGAGGACATGATGAACCATGATGATATATAACTTTCTAGGTTGGGCTCGTCACCGTCACCATTATCTGTGGATGTCATCATCATCATCATCATCATCATCATCATTTCATCGTAAATCAACCAATGCTACTTGTAGGAAGCCATTTCTCTTGATGCCACAATAATGATGGTATGTTGTATGTAATTATATCATCATATCTCCATCACCAGAGAACAACGGAGGAGGAGGAGGAGGAGGCCATATTTAGAATCAGCCAGCCACCAAACCTGACCTGACCTGACCTGACCTGATCATCAACACAAGACTACCATCATGACGACGTCACCAAGTGTTGACGTCATCACTGATGACATCATGATGATGACGTCACCAAGTGTCATGTGGTGTTGACCTCATCACTGATGACATCATTATGACGTCAGCAAGTGTCATGTGTTGACGTCATCACTGATGACATCATCATGATGATGACGTCAGCAAGTGTGATGTGGTGGTGTTGACGTCATCATCAGTGATGACATGATGATGATGACGTCATGATGCGTTGGTGTTGACGTCATCATCATCAGTGATGACATGGTGTGGCAAGTCTGGATTCATGTTCAGTGGGGTTCAGGTCAGGTCAGGTCAGGTCAGGTCAGGTCAGGGATGTGGTTGGGGGCAACATTGCCCAGTGGGGCTCAAACCACACCTTAACACCCCGACCCACCCACCCACCCACCCACCCACCCACCGACCCACCCACCCACACCTGTGGATGGGGCAGTTGTGGACGACCAGGTCAAATGGCTCCGGCTCAGGGTAGAGCATTGTGGCCCAACCTGACCTGCTGCTGTACGGGGCGCCCGTCAGTAGAGAACGTTTTCTCATCACAGAAAACGACCAGCTGCCAGAAGGAGAGCAGCTGGTCGACCTGCTACACCAGCTGTACCATCCTCCTCTGCTACATGTTATGTGGCTCACCCTGGCTGGCTGGCTGGCTGGCTGGCTGGCTGTTAGTTATGTGGGTGGCTGGGTGGCTGGGTGGCTGGGTGGCTGTTAGTTATGTGGGTGGGTGGGTAGGTGGGTATGAGTGCAGGTCAGCCTGGGTGGGTGGGTGGGTGTGAGTGCAGGTCAGCCTGGGTGGGTGGGTGGGTGTGAGTGCAGGTCAGCCTGGGTGGGTGGGTGGGTGAGTGTGAGTGCAGGTCAGTCTGGGTGGGTGGGTGGGTGGGTGTGAGTGCAGGTCAGCCTGGGTGGGTGGGTGGGTGGGTGTGAGTGCAGGCCAGTCTTGGTGGGTGGGTGGGTGGGTGTGAGTGCAGGTCAGCCTGGGTGGGTGTGAGTGCAGGTCAGCCTGGGTGGGTGGGTGGGTGGGTGGGTGTGAGTGCAGGTCAGTCTGGGTGGGTGGGTGGGTGGGTGTGAGTGCAGGTCAGCCTGGGTGGGTGGGTGGGTGGGTGTGAGTGTAGGTCAGTCTGGGTGGGTGGGTGGGTGGGTGTGAGTGCAGGTCAGCCTGGGTGGGTGTGAGTGCAGGTCAGTCTGGGTGGGTGGGTGTGAGTGCAGGTCAGCCTGGGTGGGTGGGTGGGTGGGTGTGAGTGCAGGTCAGCCTGGGTGGGTGGGTGTGAGTGCAGGTCAGCCTGGGTGGGTGGGTGTGAGTGCAGGTCAGCCTGGGTGGGTGGGTGGGTGGGAGTGAGGGTCAGCCTGGGTGGGTGGGTGTGAGTGCAGGTCAGCCTGGGTGGGTGGGTGGGTGGGTGTGAGTGCATGTCAGCCTGGGTGGGTGGGTGTGAGTGCAGGTCAGCCTGGGTGGGTGTGAGTGCAGGTCAGCCTGGGTGGGTGTGAGTGCAGGTCAGCCTGGGTGGGTGGGTGGGTGTGAGTGCAGGTCAGCCTGGGTGGGTGGGTGGGTGTGAGTGCAGGTCAGCCTGGGTGGGTGGGTGGGTGTGAGTGCAGGTCAGCCTGGGTGGGTGGGTGGGTGGGTGTGAGTGCAGGTCAGCCTGGGTGGGTGGGTGGGTGTGAGTGCAGGTCAGCCTGGGTGGGTGGGTGGGTGTGAGTGCAGGTCAGCCTGGGTGGGTGGGTGGGTGTGAGTGCAGGTCAGCCTGGGTGGGTGGGTGGGTGTGAGTGCAGGTCAGCCTGGGTGGGTGGGTGGGTGGGTGTGAGTGCAGGTCAGCCTGGGTGGGTGGGTGGGTGTGAGTGCAGGTCAGCCTGGGTGGGTGTGAGTGCAGGTCAGCCTGGGTGGGTGGGTGAGTGCAGGTGTCCCATCTTACAACGCTAACTTGGTGTCCACAATATTTCTTGCCACAACCAATGTGTCTAATAGCCATCATCTTCCTGGCCCATCTTTCTGGGTCATGTTTACACCATCATTAATGTTCATCATCATCATCATCATCACTACACATACATGATGATGATCATGATGATAATGATATATTAACATTGTCATTTGAACAAGGTCAGGTACTCACGTGAGCATAAGACAACTTCTCTCACATTATATGAGTCGCCAATACAGCCGCCGCCATTAATGTCACCTAAAATAACGCCATCATTACTAATATTGTTGACTATATTTTGACCACCATCCAGGATGGTAGTGAACCACTGTGGGTGGCTGATGAGGCTCACCTGCCACAACACTAACAATACTCCAGCTACAACACACCTGGTGACGTCAACCTCCATGACGTCATCACTCCAGCCGGTACATTGCCTCAAGTAGTGACGTCATAGTCTGCAAAATGTTTTGGACAAATATCGCGGTATCTGGCAACTACCTCCTCCCCTCGCGTCCCCAGGTCTTCTTTGTCTTTGCAGAGTTTCTCTTAATAAAAAGCAATTCATAAATCCATATTTAAGTTTTATTCGTTTTATAGACATGAATACATTTGGCTGGCCACCATTAGTTGTTAAATAACTTACTTCCTTTGGCGAATTAAGGTGGATGTGCTAGCTGACGCTGCCGCCTGTGATGCCACATTGCTGACACTTTTATAACCCCACATTACACTGCCCCGCTTATTCTAGATGCTTCCAAAAGCACTAACAAAATGTTATGTTATTCTGGAGGGAATAGAATTACAGACAACTTACAAATTTGCTGTGACCAAGCTTGAGGTGAGTGGGTATGAAGGAGTGAGAGGGTGGGCTGGAGGGGCTGGGGAAAGATGCCACATGTGCCAAGATTAATATCAGTTGGTCACCTGTGATTGCTAAATAAAACAAAACATTAGTTCATAGTATCCTAAATTACTAACCAACGTCCCTACTATTCATAAAATGTTAAATTGTTTCTGTCATGCAACGTCATGATGTGCGTAAATAACTAACTTTTCCAATATGGCGGCAACACCTACTTGCTGGCTACACATTACCCATCCCAGCCCAACACCACACCCAGTCCCTCCTTCCCACCAACAGCGACCTTGAGAACTGTTAAATGCCCATCTGTTTACAACCAGTGTTGAAGCTTATGTGTAAAACATTAATTTTGTCTGTATTCCTCCACCCAGCTGCCTCACTCCCTCCCATACCAGCCACGCTTGGTCCACCTGCCTTGAGCGCGTGTCGCCCACCCTTACACTGTCTTCCTCTCACTGGAAATTAATTCATTGTATTATCATTATCATTTTATTTCATTTTATTATACTTTGTCGCTGTCTCCCGCGTTAGCGAGGTAGCGCAAGGAAACAGAAGAAAGAATGGCTCAACCCACCCACATACACATGTATATACATACACGTCTACACACGCTCATATACATACCTATACATTTCAATGTATACATATAAATGCATACAAAGACATTTACATATATACACATGTACATAATTCATACTTGTTGGGTTCATTCGTTCCCGTCGCCACCCCGCCACACATGACCACCCCCTTCCCCCGTAGTTGCGCGAGTTAGCGCTAGGAGAAGACAACAAAGGCCACATTCGTTCACACTCAATCTCTAGCTGTCATGTATAATGCACCGAAACCACAGCTCCATTTCCACATCCAGGCCCCACAGAACTTTCCATGGTTTACCCCAGACGCTTCACATGCCCTGGTTCAATCCATTGACAGCCCGTCGGCCCCGGCATACCACATCGTTCCAATTCACTCTATTCTTTGCACGCCTTTCACCCTCCTGCATGTTCAGGCCCCATTCACTCAAAATCTTTTTCACTCCATCTTTCCACCTCCAATTTGGTCGCCCACTTCTCCTCGTTCCATCCACCTCTGACACATATATCCTCTTGGTCAATCTTTCCTCACTCATTCTCTCCATGTGACCAAAACATTTCAAAACACCCTCTTCTGCTCTCTCAACAATACTCTTTTTATTACCACACATCTCTCTTACCCTATTATCACTTACTCGATCAAACCACCTCACACCACATATTGTCCTCAAACATCTCATTTCCAGCACATCCACCCTCCTGAGCACAACTCTATCTATAGCCCACGCCTCGCAACCATATAACATTGTTGGAACCACTATTCCTTCAAACATACCCATTTTTGCTTTCAAAGATAACGTTTTCGACTTCCACACATTCTTCAACGCTCCCAGAACTTTCGGCCCCTCCCCCACCCTATGATTCACTTCCGCTTCCATGGTCCCATCCGCTGCCAATTCCACTCCGAGATATCTAAAGCACTTCACTTCCTACAGTTTTAATCTATTCAAACTTACCTCCCAATTGACTTGACCCTCAACCCTACTGTACCTAATAACCTTGCTCTTATTCACATTTACTCTCAAATTTCTTCTTTCACACACTTTACCAAACTCAGTCACCAGCTTCTGCAGTTTCTCACATGAATCAGCCACCAGCAATGCATCATCAGCGAACAACAACTGACTCACTTCCCAAGCTCTTTGCTTTTCTAAGTATTTCTCACATACATTCTTCAAAGCAAACACCTGATCCACACATCCTCTACCACTTCTGAAACCACACTGCTCTTCCCCAATCTGATGCTCTGTACATGCCTTCACCTTCTCAATCAATACCCTCCCAAATGATATATATATATATATATATATATATATATATATATATATATATATATATATATATATATATATATATATATATATATCCCTGGGGATAGGGGATTAAGAATACTTCCCACGTATTCCCTGCGTGTCGTAGAAGGCGACTAAAAGGGGAGGGAGCGGGGGGCCGGAAATCCTCCCCTCTCGTTTTTTTTTTTTTTTTTTTTTTTTTTTTTTTTTTTTCAAAAGAAGGAACAGAGAATTGTGCCAGGTGAGGGTATTCCCTCAAAGGCCCAGTCCTCTGTTCTTAACGCTACCTCGCTAATGCGGGAAATGGCGAATAGTTTGAAAGAAAGAAAGATATATATATATATATATATATATATATATATATATATATATATATATATATATATATATATATATATATGTGAAGGTGCGCATTCCTATGCACTTTGTTCGTATTCATATACCTCCGCGTTGTACAGTTAGGTTCGGTGAAATGCTATCTGCTGGCTATGTGCGCCCGTCGGGAAATGACCGGTGTAGACCCCGTTGCTCACCAGCGTGAGACGAAGGGTATTCGAGTGCATAGTATTCGAATAGTTATTTCCTATTAGCCAGGCCCATAGCCTAGCGGTAGCATTCCCACCTGTTGCACAGGGTTCCCGGGTTCGATCCTGATTGTTGGGGGTTTGTATGTTCTATGAAGGTGCGCGTTCCTATGCGGTTTGTTCGAATATATATATATATATATATATATATATATATATATATATATATATATTTTTTTTTTTTTTTCTTTTTTTTTTTTTTTGCTTTATCGCTGTCTCCCGCGTTTGCGAGGTAGCGCAAGGAAACAGACGAAAGAAATGGCCCAACCCACCCCCATACACATGTATATACATACGTCCACACACGCAAATATACATACCTACACAGCTTTCCATGGTTTACCCCAGACGCTTCACATGCCTTGATTCAATCCACTGCCAGCACGTCAACCCCGGTATACCACATCGCTCCAATTCACTCTATTCCTTGCCCTTCTTTCACCCTCCTGCATGTTCAGGCCCCGATCACACAAAATCTTTTTCACTCCATCTTTCCACCTCCAATTTGGTCTCCCTCTTCTCCTCGTTCCCTCCACCTCCGACACATATATTCTCTTGGTCAATCTTTCCTCACTCATTCTCTCCATGGGCCCGAACCATTTCAAAACACCCTCTTCTGCTCTCTCAACCACGCTCTTTTTATTTCCACACATCTCTCTTACCCTTACGTTACTTACTCGATCAAACCACCTCACACCACCTATTGTCCTCAAACATCTCATTTCCAGCACATCCACCCTCCTGCGCACAACTCTATCCATAGCCCACGCCTCGCAACCATACAACATTGTTGGAACCACTATTCCTTCAAACATACCCATTTTTGCTTTCCGAGATAATGTTCTCGACTTCCACACATTCTTCAAGGCTCCCAGAATTTTCGCCCCCTCCCCCACCCTATGATCCACTTCCGCTTCCATGGTTCCATCCGCTGCCAGATCCACTCCCAGATATCTAAAACACTTCACTTCCTCCAGTTTTTCTCCATTCAAACTCACCTCCCAATTGACTTGACCCTCAACCCTACTGTACCTAATAACCTTGCTCTTATTCACATTTACTCTTAACTTTCTTCTTTCACACACTTTACCAAACTCAGTCACCAGCTTCTGCAGTTTCTCACATGAATCAGCCACCAGCGCTGTATCATCAACGAACAACAACTGACTCACTTCCCAAGCTCTCTCATCCCCAACAGACTTCATACTTGCCCCTCTTTCCAAAACTCTTGCATTCACCTCCCTAACAACCCCATCCATAAACAAATTAAACAACCATGGAGACATCACACACCCCTGCCGCAAACCTACATTCACTGAGAACCAATCAATTTCCTCTCTTCCTACACGTACACATGCCTTACATCCTCGATAAAAACTTTCCACTGCTTCTAACAACTTGCCTCCCACACCATATATTCTTAATACCTTCCACAGAGCATCTCTATCAACTCTATCATATGCCTTCTCCAGATCCATAAATGCTACATACAAATCCATTTGCTTTTCTAAGTATTTTTCACATACATTCTTCAAAGCAAACATATATATATATATATATATATATATATATATATATATATATATATATATATATATTTTTTTTTTTGCTTTGTCGCTGTCTCCCGCGTTTGCGAGGTAGCGCAAGGAAACACGAAAGAAATGGCCCAACCCACCCCCATACACATGTATATACATACGTCCACATACGCAAATATACATACCTACACAGCTTTCCATGGTTTACCCCAGACGCTTCACATGCCTTGATTCAATCCACTGCCAGCACGTCAACCCCGGTATACCACATCGCTCCAATTCACTCTATTCCTTGCCCTCCTTTCACCCTCCTGCATGTTCAGGCCCCGATCACACAAAATCTTTTTCACTCCATCTTTCCACCTCCAATTTGGTCTCCCTCTTCTCCTCGTTCCCTCCACCTGCGACAAATATATCCTCTTGGTCAATCTTTCCTCACTCATTCTCTCCATGTGCCCAAACCATTTCAAAACACCCTCTTCTGCTCTCTCAACCACGCTCTTTTTATTTCCACACATCTCTCTTACCCTTACGTTACTTACTCGATCAAACCACCTCACACCACACATTGTCCTCAAACATCTCATTTCCAGCACATCCATATATATATATATATATATATATATATATATATATATATATATATATATATATATATATATATATATATATATATATATATATATATGCGGGAAGAGAGCACGGCGTAATGTAACAATAAACTTGAAGATGAATGAAAGCTTCAGCGCTGTTGTGGTTAGTAGCGTTGTTGACTATGGACCACACATGGGCCCGCCCAACCCAGGTCTTTGTCCTGCCCTCGTGGCTGGTCGATAAATGGATGCCTGGTGTAGCTTGACGTTTACATGATAACATAGAGAGGTTATGGTACAGCCAGTCATATGATTAGGGCTTTCAGTTTCCCGTGCCGTCTCAGCTACCATGAGAAAGATAACGGGGAAATAAAAGATCAGATAAGCGGGGCCAATGAGAGCAGGTCTATCAAAGATGGCGACCTTTCGCCCGTAAGGAAGGAGAAGAGTACACCGTGTCGGCAGCTATCCCCATCCCTCGTCTATCCCACACCTTCCCATTGGTATCGGGGATGTCGTCTCTCTACCCCACCATGGGTTGTGTGGGCTGGGGGCATAACGGCCACGTACAACATACAACCTTCACCATCAGACACTACAAGTTGTAGAGTCGCTTCTCATGTGACGCTGAGGGACGACAGGTGGTCGTGTCGGTCGCTCTACCTCTGCCCTCGTTTCACCGTCGGCTTACTGGAACTAGTTATAAAATTGTCGATTATAATGTAAAGATCAATATATATGAGGGAAGTGTTGAACCTCCCTCACCAGACACAACAACTGTTTGGATCTGGCGGGGGAGGGAACTCCCTATGACGTCACGATGCCCCGCCTCCAGCCTGACGCAGGTGTGTGTGTGTGTGTGTGTGTGTGTGTGTGTGTGTGTACTACCTTTATGATTACTATGTGTGTCGTACGAGAAGAGAGTTCTGGTGTTGCCTCATTTCTTAACCTTTTGAATGTTCTTGTTTTCATATGGAAGGTTCCGGTCAGGGACAAAAGCCCACATCAAGGCCGGGCCTTAGTTGAAATACATAGAGAATAATGAAAGGGAAAAATAAAAGAGAAGGGAAAGTATTTACGAATTTTGGAGGAAGTGAAGGACCTCTCTCACTCTTGAAATGTATGCACACACACACACACACACACACACACACACACACACACACACACACACACACACACACACACACACACACACACACACACACACACACACACACACACACACACACACACACACACACACACACACACATACACACACAGGTAAGCCAAGAAACATAAAGATAAGGTGGAATTCAGTGGGATATTCATGCAATGTGATGAATCCAGGTAAGAGAGGGAGAGAAGTTGTGTATACAGTCACATACACACACATGAGAGGCCACATGAGGCAAGATAATGTGTCAGCAGGGCAGAGATGGCTGGCTGGCACGTGTGGCGCTCTGATGATCATACCAGACCTGTGGCCCTCCCTCCTGACACCTCTTCACAAGGAAGAAGAGGACCCTGACCCAGCTCCCACTTCCAAAGGCACAGCAGAGTGGAGTCTGGCAGGGATGGGTGGGTTCACTGCCTTGGTAGACAGATTAAGATGTGGTAGCGCCAGATGGTCAGCATCATAGCTACCTTCACAGCTATACAGCGCCAACTGCAGCAGGTGGCTACCTCTGGTGGCAGGGCCTCCTCTGCCTCAAGAGGTAGGTGCCCAACCAGGCCTCAACTCCTGACGAGGGAGCTGGAGAGTCCCACCAGCCTGGCAAGATCCTGAGTGACTATGAGATCCTGGAGTGGGTGTAGCACCTCAATACACAGGGAAGGCAGCCACTGTGAAACAGGTAAAAGATTCCTTAGAGAATAACACAGTTGATATGGTAAAGAAGTCCCTGTTGTGCTACGTTCTTGATAACGTGAATGAAGGGATCCAACTTCTGCACAAGCTCTCTGGGCACATTCAACAGTACGGACTGTGATTACCGCAGAATACACATGGCAAAAGTGTATTTATTTAGCAGATTTATATTGAAATACAAGGGATATTGTATCTATGTTAATCATTTCATACAATAATGAAAAAGTTCCATAACTTTTCTGGAACACAGGATACAGAAATGTATCTAAAGTGAAACCGATAGTACTAACATATTTAACATAAAGATTTCTATTTTGCAGATAACATAAATATTCTACATGTAGAAATCAGTAATATCTTCAACAATATAAACAATCTGGCATCGAATCTTGCAGACTTTTCATCGAAGTTTTACACATTAATGAAAATATTGCGTAAAGAAAAGATTTAGTGTAATTTATTATCATCATCACAAGTTGGCAGACGGACCTGCCTCAACCCGACACATATTACCATAATAAATCATCTAATTCTTTGTTAATATAGTTGTCACCAAATATGAATATAACTGCCTTCGTGTTTTGCCTTTAGATAATTATAATGTTCGATAACAAGTAAGTAGATCCGTTGTGGAAAATAATCCCGTGTCTCCAACTAGCGGTGCCGTCAACCGTGTCATGAATTATTCTTTATAGAAAATTGATATTATTCAAAGGTAAACAATTGAAAAAATATAAGAAAACAATTTATGTCTGAGTAAATATTCATTATTCTATTAAAAGTGTAAGGCAATGATATTCATATTAGATTAAAACTATATAAACCAAGACTTGGTGATCTATTATGGCAATGTGTGATGGAGGGTTAGTGTGGAGGATCAGCTGGCCTCAGGTCATCCTGGCTTCAATATGGTCAGTTAGCAGGAAGCGTCGTCGGTCACAGTAATATTACCTAAGTGATAGATATATGATAATGTGGGTTTGCATGTGTTTCCCATGGTCCTTTGTGACCAAGTTGGTGTTCCAATGTGAAGTGAACTGTGGGGTGGTATTTTGTGTGTGAAATACTGGCAAAAATACTTAAGTACGTATATGTTCACTTATAATCATGATAATCTTACACTTTACATCCCAAAAAAGTTAGGAAATATTTTCAGAATTCAAATCTCAGAATATTCATTTGGGAGCTAATTCTTATATACCAGAGTGCCTCTGATATTAGATGTATCGGCTGCCAGTAAATTTCTTAACTTTTGTATGGCGTAAACTAAGAATACCCAATACTGCCATAAACTGTCCATCATTTTGATTTAGTAACTTGTAATTACTTAAGATTTAATTGAATTATTCGTGATACATTGCATTGTTTTGTTATAGATATAATTAGAGTTTTTGCAGTTTGGGTCACACTAAATTGATTATATTATATAGTATCATATATATATATATATATATATATATATATATATATATATATATATATATATATATATATATATATATATATATATATGAAAGACGATAAGTTTGTCTTGGACGATCGCATGTTTACCAAATGGCGTCCTAGCTATGTCTCTTCATTGTATATCAAATGACTGTTGTATTTCTTTCTTGTGTCTCCCATGATAATGTGATTATTACACAAAAGTGCACTCGGGAACTTATCGTGTTTCATTAATCCCGTGGACTCCTAATGATATACTTGATCACGTGCAAAATTGTGATCCTTTTCAATGTATATATATATATATATATATATATATATATATATATATATATATATATATATATATATATATATATATATTTTCATACTATTCGCCATTTCCCGCGATAGCGAAGTAGCGTGTTAAGAACAGAGGACTGGGCCTTTGAGGGAATACCCTCACCTGGCCCCCTTCTCTGTTCCTTCTTTTGAAAAAAAAAAAAAAAAACGAGAGGGGAGGATTTCCAGCCCCCCGCTCCCTTCCCTTTTAGTCGCCTTTTTTTTTTTTTTTTTTTTTTTTTTTTAATTTTCCAAAAGAAGGAACAGAGAATTGGGCCAGGTGAGGGTATTCCCTCAAGGCCCAGTCCTCTGTTCTTAACGCTACCTCGCTAATGCGGGAAATGGCGAATAGTTTGAAAGAAAGAAAAGATATATATATATATATATATATATATATATATATATATATATATATATATATATGTATATTATCCCTGGGGATAGGGGAGAAAGAATACTTCCCACGTATTCCCTGCGTGTCGTAGAAGGCGACTAAAAGGGAAGGGAGCGCGGGGCTGGAAACTCTCCACTCTCGTTTTTTTTAATTTTCCAAAAGAAGGGACAGAGAAGGGGGCCATTTGAGGATATTCCCTCAAAGGTCCAGTCCTTTGTTCTTAACGCAACCTCGCTAATGCGGGAAATGGCGAATAGTATGAAAGAAAAAGATATATATATATATATATATATATATATATATACATATATATATATATATATATATATATATATATATATATATATATATATATATATATATATATATATATATATATATATTTTTTTTTCTTTTTTTTTTTTTTTTTGCTTTGTCGCTGTCTCACGCGTTTGCGAGGTAGCGCAAGGAAACAGACGAAAGAAATGGCCCAACCCACCCCCATACACGTGCCTTGATTCAATCCACTGACAGCACGTCAACCCCGGTATACCACATCGCTCCAATTCACTCTATTCTTTGCCCTCCTTTCACCCTCCTGCATGTTCAGGCCCCGATCACACAAAATCTTTTTCACTCCATCTTTCCACCTCCAATTTGGTCTCCCTCTTCTCCTCGTTCCCTCCACCTCCGACACATATATCCTCTTGGTCAATCTTTCCTCACTCATTCTCTCCATGTGACCAAACCATTTCAAAACACCCTCTTCTGCTCTCTCAACCACGCTCTTTTTATTTCCACACATCTCTCTTACCCTTACGTTACTTACTCGATCAAACCACCTCACACCACACATTGTCCTCAAACATCTCATTTCCAGCACATCCATCCTCCTGCGCACAACTCTATCCATAGTCCACGCCTCGCAACCATACAACATTGTTGGAACCACTATTCCTTCAAACATACCCATTTTTGCTTTCCGAGATAATGTTCTCGACTTCCACACATTCTTCAAGGCTCCCAGAATTTTCGCCCCCTCCCCCACCCTGTGATCCACTTCCGCTTCCATGGTTCCATCCGCTGCCAGATCCACTCCCAGATATCTAAAACACTTCACTTCCTCCAGTTTTTCTCCATTCAAACTCACCTCCCAATTGAATTGACCCTCAACCCTACTGTACCTAATAACCTTGCTCTTATTCACATTTACTCTTAACTTTCTTCTTTCACACACTTTACCAAACTCAGTCACCAGCTTCTGCAGTTTCTCACATGAATCAGCCACCAGCGCTGTATCATCAGCGAACAACAACTGACTCACTTCCCAAGCTCTCTCATCCCCAACAGACTTCATACTTGCCCCTCTTTCCAAAACTCTTGCATTCACCTCCCTAACAACCCCATCCATAAACAAATTAAACAATCATGGAGACATCACACACCCCTGCCGCAAACCTACATTCACTGAGAACCAATCACTTTCCTCTCTTCCTATTCGTACACATGCCTTACATCCTCGATATATATATATATATATATATATATATATATATATATATATATATATATATATATATATATATATATATATATATATATATTATTATATTATTTATTATACTTTGTCGCTGTCTCCCGCGTTTGCGAGGTAGCGCAAGGAAACAGACGAAAGAAATGGCCCAACCCCCCCCCCCATACACATGTATATACATACGTCCACACACGCAAATATACATACCTACACAGCTTGCTATCGTTTACCCCAGACGCTTCACATGCCCTACTTCAATCCACTGACAGCACGTCAACCCCGGTATACCACATCGCTCCAATTCACTCTATTCCTTGCCCTCCTTTCACCCTCCTGCATGTTCAGGCCCCAATCACACAAAATCTTTTTCACTCCATCTTTCCACCTCCAATTTGGTCTCCCTCTTCTCCTTGTTCCCTCCACCTCCGACACATATATCCTCTTGGTCAATCTTTCCTCACTCATCCTCTCCATGTGCCCAAACCACTTCAAAACACCCTCTTCTGCTCTCTCAACCACGCTCTTTTTATTTCCACACATCTCTCTTACCCTTACGTTACTCACTCGATCAAACCACCTCACACCACACATTGTCCTCAAACATCTCATTTCCAGCACATCCATCCTCCTGCGCACAACTCTATCCATAGCCCACGCCTCGCAACCATACAACATTGTTGGAACCACTATTCCTTCAAACATACCCATTTTTGCTTTCCGAGATAATGTTCTCGACTTCCACACATTCTTCAAGGCCCCCAGGATTTTCGCCCCCTCCCCCACCCTATGATCCACTTCCGCTTCCATGGTTCCATCCGCTGCCAGATCCACTCCCAGATATCTAAAACACTTCACTTCCTCCAGTTTTTCTCCATTCAAACTCACCTCCCAATTGACTTGACCCTCAACCCTACTGTACCTAATAACCTTGCTCTTATTCACATTTACTAAGAGTCCATTTTTCCGTGAATTCTTAGGAATCTACTTGATCATGCGCAAAATTGTGATCCTTTCGAATATACATATATAAATAAAAATCCCCAGTGCATTTTCGTGCAATGATCACGTCGCCATGGGAGATACAAGAACGAGATAGATGACGTAGAACAGTCAAGTGATACACAAAAAAGAGATGTTGCTAAGACGCCATTGTCTGCTTGCTTGTTTTTTATTTCCTTGCCTGTTTGCTTGCCTGCGTTTTTGTCAATTTTTTTCATGTTTACTTGGCTTTTTGCTTGATTGCCTGCCTCCCTGTTTTTTCATTGCCTGCTTGCCTGCGTTTGCCTACCTGATTGCTTGCCTTCCTGCCTTTTTTCTGCGTGCCTGCCTGCCTGCCTGCCCTTTTGTCTACCTTCCTTTTTACCTGCTTGCCTGCTTGCCTGCTGTGTCACTTGTCTGCCAGCTTATAAGTTGCCTGCCTGCCTTTCGCGGAAATATAAATGTCTGCGGGCTTTCCAGTGTACGTTTCACTAACATGGGAAGTGTAGGGTTTTGGGAGCCAACAGTTTTACGTGACAAAAGAAGATATTTACCTAAATTTGATAAGCAGGAAGACTACAGACGTACCCACCCATACTTCAGTAGTACAATAGAATGTGTGTATCACTAGAAGCTCTCAAACCCACTTTAAACACAAGAAAAGTTTGTGTACTTCGCCAGCAACCCACAATAACAACAAAATGTCCATAAATTCATAGGTCCTCAATTCTGAGAAGTAGTTCTTGTCTTCTCATTCACTCTTGATACAATGCATATTTTCCCCATAGGTCTGCTCCTGCGGGCATTAGAAAAGGGAGGCGTGTAGTCAGGTTGGCTCCCACACTTAAGGTGACCAATGTCTTTGATGTGAAGCATGAACGGGCGTGACCATTACCACCATATATTGGACGGGGTCACTACGTTCCCCGCACCAAGCGAATCTCTCACATTTATGATCATTTTCACTTGTCTTTTATCCTCATGTTCTGCCATTACTATCTGTTGTTACTGTTATACTAAGCACTGTGGACGTCATATCTGCAAGAGATTTGATAATACGATGACAATAGTCTCGGAGGCGTAAGAGAAAGATATATTTAGGATACCTTTCTTGGTTCTACTTTCTGTTTTCTTATGATATAATGTTAAACAGAATGTTTACATAAGTAACAAGGAACGAATGAGGTTCTTGAAGAAAGGGGAGAGCCAGTTAAAAAGACTTCTGCACGCACCGGGTTGCGAAGTTCATAAATGTTTTGACTTTTTTTGTGGTGGTGGTTGGGGGTGTTGGTGGTGGTGGTGATGGTGGTGATGGTGGTGGTGGTGGTGGTGGTGGTGGTGGTGGTGGTGATGGTGATGGTGATGGTGGTGATGGTGATGGTGGTTGTGGTGATGGTGGTGGTGGTGGTGGTGGTGGTGGTTGGGGGTGTTGGTGATGGTGGTGGTGTTGGTGATGGTGGTGGTGGTGGTGGTGGTGATGGTGATGGTGATGGTGGTGGTGGTGATGGTGATGGTGATGGTGTTGGTGGTGGTGGTGGTGGTGGTGGTGGTGGTGATGGTGGTGGTGGTGGTGATGGTGGTGGTGGTGGTGGTGGTGGTGGTGATGGTGATGGTGGTGGTGGTGGTGGTGGTTGGGGGTGTTGGTGATGGTGGTGGTGTTGGTGGTGGTGGTGGTGGTGGTGGTGATGGTGATGGTGATGGTGGTGGTGGTGGTGGTGGTGGTGGTGGTGATGGTGTGGTGATGGTGGGTGGTGGTGGTGGTGTGGTGGATGGTGGTGTTGGTGATGGTGGTGGTTGGTGATGGTGGTGTGATGGTGGTGGTGGGATGGTGGTGTGTGGTGGAGTGGTGGTGGTGATGGTGGGTGGTGGTGGTGGTGGTTGGTGGGTGTGGTGATGGTGGTGGTGGGGTTGATGGTGGTGGTGGTGTGATGGTGTGGTGGATGGTGGTGGTGGTGTGGTGGTGGTGGTGGTGTGGTGATTGGTGGTGGTGGTGGTGTTGGTGGTGTGTGGTGGTGTGATGGTGGTGTGTGGTGGTGGTTGGTGGTGGTTGGATGGTGGTGGTGTGGTGGTGGTGGTGTGTGGTGGTGGGAGTGTGTGGTGGTG